>NW_022147437.1:322991-873446 GCF_002938485.1 Sitophilus oryzae | reverse complement strand
GTGTAGAGGTTCGATAATGAGGGGTTTCTCGATTGTTTTTTCTCATGCTGACATAAATGTGAGAAAATTTTATCCAGTTTGTATGTTAATGGAAATTCTTGCTTTGCTATATCATCACCATTACAAATGATTAATTCAACGCGAACGAAGTCGCGGGTACACGCTAGTAAAATATATTTTACTAACATTTTCTAATTTTGAAAGTTTCACATTATCTACCCTTTCTCTCTCATTACCCTCATTCTCAATTCTCTTTCTTCTGCTCTTTCTCTAGTTTTTTAAGATCTAGTGGGGTACCAATGTTAAAATAGTTTGCGTTATCGTTATTTTCTGATAATATCCTATACAAATTTGAAGGAAGCAGGAGAATTTCATAACTGAGAAAAGCTTTTAAAGCTTTACTGGTATTAAAGGTAAACATGAAAACAATTAAACATAAAAATTACAATTTGACATTTTTGCTATATTTCTTCATCTTCAAAATAAAATACTTTACTTTTTTTGTTGATATTAGGACGCCGCGCCATCCTATACTGAAAACTAGGGTTCAGAACCGGGAAATCCCGGTACCGACAGTACCGGAATTTCTCGATTCTTTTGAGACATCAAAGAACCGGGACTCGAAATTTTTAAATCCCGGTTCTTTCGGGACTTTCAGGACTCGGTAATAATAATTAAAAACATATTTTTTGTTACTTGCGGAAAATTTTGGATAAGTACTTTCTAGCGGTCGAAATCAAACTCTTCTAAATAAGTAGTCATGCTGAAGTTTCTATAATGATTCTTAGCAATTGTTGAAGTTTAAATATGCTATTTTATTATTTAGTATAATATTGCTGAATGTATTAGTTATATTTTTTTTGTGTTATATTTGTATAGGCATTTGCATCTTTAATTGAATTTTTTTTTTCTAATTTAGTTAAGTGGGTTTCGAGATTGTTTGATGTAATTTTTAAGCTACATATGTTTTTTTCGCTTGTGTTCATTATTCGTGTTCATGTTTACTTTCTCATGATTTAATAATTTGACATTATTTTCATTTTAAACTCAATTTTTTATCGGTTTTACTTTTGAGAACCATCCTTTGCTTGGTAATTGACGAACTCCACAATCGTTGAACGAAAATATTTTAGTACGGTTCTGGAAGCTCTAATTAACACTACCAGTTAGGATTCAGATCTTTTTGGCCAGATCACAGAACCGGGCCTGGGTAACAATAATTAAAAAAATATTTTTTTTGTTACGTGAGCAAGTCCTTTCATACTTTCTAGCAGTCAAAAGCAAACTCTTTTAAATAAGTAGTGATGCTATTTCTTATTGTTCTTGCTTCTTTTCTCTTTTGAAGTTCCTATAATATTTATTATGTTATGTTTTAATACATATTTGCATTTTTAATTCAATATTTAATTTTTTTATCAGGGCTTTTGTCTCAAATTCAGTTAAGTTGGTTTATGTTGTTTGATGTAAAATTTAAGTTACCTATACTTTTTTCTTTTGTTCACGTTTGTGTTAATGTTAATTTTTTCATGACTGATTACTTAATAATTTGATATTATTTTCATTAAAAATCTCAATTTTTTATCCATTTTACTTTGAAAAGCCATCCTTTGCTTTCTGATTGATAAACTGCACCACCATTGAACAAAAATTAGTCAGTACCGAAAGTACCGAAAAAACGGGGGTTCCTAAGTGGCGCGGTACCGCAATTCCCGTTTCCGAAAAACAGCTCCGGTTCCGGAAACCCTACTGAAAAATGTACGACCTATTATGTTTGTCCTCTTTCTATAGCCTGTACCCACTCTCCTATCCCTGTAACTTACACCAACTTGTACAGGTCCTTGAGAGGATGAGAACACAGTTTCTCGGATTCTAGCCTAGCTTTTCTAAATAGAAAGTGTCGCTTGTGATCCTGAGACCCGCAGTGACATATTATGAGCTCTGCTGTTTCAGTATCTTTATCGCAGAATCTGCAACAAAGACTTCCTTGATACAGATTGAGTACTACGAGTAGTACTGTCTCTGTACCAAGATAGAATTCCGATGATTCTTGCATGCCTCTATGGCTCGGCATCCGGAATAATTTAATTCTGCTCCTTTCTGCCAGAGTTCCAAATTCATCCAGACATTCCCAGGCGATTTCAACGATACTTTTAGGCTCATAGACACCTTAAGTGCCCCCCGAATGTCTAATTTTTCCATTGATCAATTTATCTGAGTAAGCTCTTCTACTCGCGCTAACCTCGCGCATTGTAGAATGACGAAGATTTCTGCTTTCGGGTTGTAGCAAGAACTGGATTAGAGCTCTCTGGTTTGGTTAGCAAAATGTGTTAAAGTTGACTGCCTGGTTATTGCAGCTACCTGCTTCTCAATATAACCGATTCATCCTATTTTCTTTTCCTAATTTTTACATGCACCTCCGGTTGATTAGTGAGGTGAAGCAGGCCTGTGTTGCGAATAGTATTAGGCCAAAGTATCTTCACAATCCTCAAAGGTTGATGAAAGTTTGTAGCTTATTAGTGAATGATTTGGTTACTTTCCAACTTTCGAAGCCATACAGTAATACAGGTTTAAGTTTAGAGTTATTTTTTTTGTGTGGGTGTTCCATACCGATTTTAACTGATCAAGGCAGCATTGCCGACTTTTTACGACATTCGTGTATTTTAAATTATTTTCGATGTATGATAAAAGTATAAGCAATTGTCTTTTTGAATTTTATTTCTTCGTTCTCTTTAATCGAAACGGTTAACTTACGGTTTATCATTAATTAGTACGAGAATACGGTGAAATTACTGTATGCAAGGGCTAGAAAAGTGTGTTCGGTAGCAGACGGGAGGCACGGATGGCCGGCCAAGCGAAGGCCGGCTTGGGGAGTGACTACAAGAACGACCGATGAACCTTTGACGGTAAAAAGTACCGACCAGGTACTACCATGCCATGCTAAGAAAAAAATATTAATATTTATTAATAATCCTGACTTTTACAGTTACTTTAGTTAGTCGATATTTATAATTTGGTTTTATGTATATGATTGAAAAAATGCGAATGAGAAATAAAGTATGTAATTTTATTTCTAACAAAGAGTCACATTAAACTACATAACAGGTGAGAGTGTATTTATTATTAAACCAAACTCAGAAAAATACATGGCTGTCTGATGAATGTAATTCAACAAAATTTGTACAAGTTGAAAATTTGATCTCTTGAAAGATGGCCACTAAAATTCAACTATTTTCGATGCTTACTCGTTGTTTGACAGTCTCTTGAGACTAGTAGGTTATTTAACACTTTTTTACTGTTTTTAAAGTTTTGAAACTGTTAAGTCTTTATTTTCAATAAAATATTAAGTCTGTGGTCAAATAAAAACAATTTAAGTAAACATACGATTGATTTACATTTTGCTGGTGCATATCGGGTCAAAATAAATCATGTCGACGGCGTCACGACAAAAGGGCGTAAGCGCCAAAATAACGAAAATGAGATTATGGTTCCAAAATGTAATACTAATAAATGCGCACCTATCTATGAAACGGCTTAACCAGCAAAAATTCTTAACGTGAGAAAAAAGACAGTTTTAGTTTCTAACCGCCAATACACCTTCAAACCAGACTCGACGCGAAAATCAGTAACCGCCATTCACACGTGTTGGAAGGTCGCTTACGCCTGGGATGAAAAAATACCATTTTCCATTCAAAGGTACGTAGAAAAACTTATTAATAAGATAGGTCTTATTCATATTTGGTAGCCTAGATTGTTTTTTGTGCTTCAATCTTATTCAAATAGTAAACACCGACATTTATTTGTTATTGTCGGTTACGTCTTTTCGTGTTAATTTATTTGGTTTCCGTAAGCGCCATCCGCCTATGTGATCGTAATGGCATATTTTTTTGCTTTTAACAAAACTACCGTTCATCAGATTTCAAAAAATTGTCAAATATCTAAATTGTATACAATATTAATTTTCAAAAAAACCTTTGCTACAAGCCAAAGTACTTTTTCTTGACTGTAATAATTGTTTGAAATTTGTTTTTTTTTGATGTCGCTTAAGCCTTTTTTATATTTTTTCTCCAGAGTGTAATAATGACTTCCCGCGGGAAGAAAATCACAGATTTGGCATTAAAATGTGGAAATCAAGAGGTTGAGGTTGAGAGCAATATCATAGATAATGATCTTCTGGCAGAAGCATTGCAGCATGATGCGTTGTTGGAGTCAGAATTATTTATGTTAGAAGCACCACCTTTTGCCACCAACAAGGAATACGGATCAAGTTTACCCGTGTTTTGCTCAGAATATTAGTTAAATTTAATTTTCCAGTTATTATTTCAAGCCTAATGAGTTTGAAAATATTGCAAGTATCAGTTTGAGTATTTTGTACTGTGTTTCTATTAAAAAATTTAAAAAATCCAAGCGACATTTTTAATTTTATTTGTAAAACTCAAAGGCGTAAGTGCACCTAAACGACAAAAATGACTAGAATAATAAGACACAAAAGTCTTAAACGCCTTTCAAAAAGACGTAAACGCCAATCGAGCCTAGAAAGAAAGGCGTAAGCGCCAAATATTAAAATAACTAATTAACAGTTTAATATTTTATAAGCAAAAAATTCTTGAAAAATGTGCCATATAATCTATAATACTGTAGCAAGAAATAATTCAGAAAAAATAAAAACTATAGATTTTAGACGTTTTTTTCGTCTCCTGAAAAAAATGACGAATGGCGCTTACGCCCTTTTGTCGTGACGCCGTCGATGTGTATTGTTTTTTTCTATATTTTATACATGACTACCGGTAACACATATTTATTAACGGTAATTTTGACATGGTTGGAATTTGCTCAATTATTTATCATTAATTATTCTTATTATAATATGTTACAGAGACACATGTATGTAGTACTTGTATAATCCGTAAACGATTGAGATTTCAAACAGGTTTGAATATTGGATGGGACAGGAAATTAATAGTTTGCTGATTAGGTAGATTAGAGAATTGCAGATAAACAGGACTTGATTTAAGAACTCTGGTTGGAATCTTATACTAATTGACTATCACTATTCCACTATGATATGATACATGACTAAATTAGATTAGATTTTTGAGGTGGCCTGTTCCACTGATATTTTTTCCGATCTATTGGTGGTCCTCTTCTCATCTTTAGGTTATATTTTTCAGTCATATCCTTTCCAAAACGTCTAATAACTTGGAGACTGGACCCTCCATATAGATGTTTGTCAATGGCTTACCATTGCCTAATTCCTGAATCGCATATTTGCCAAGCTGTAGCGTTGGTATAAAATGCGTTATGTCGTTTCTTTTTCAGAGTGACAAAATCTGTACTTGGCTTTGTCAAGACCCATCAACTCTTTTAAACTTAAAGTACCCTGTTAGTAGACCCACTACAACTTTGAAAATCTTCCTGTCTGCTTATCATATAGGTATGCCGTAAATTTTGGCCAATGTTCTATCATAAGCTTTTTTTCGGCTATCTCTACCTTGGTGAATTTCTCCACCATTGATTGATCCGTTTTATTATAGAGTTATAATGTATACCGGGTACGTCTTAAAAGTAGCTCACCTCTATAAATTTTTTTTGTTTTTCAGATAAAAACCCAACAAGATTTGGTATGTTAGTACGTGACATAAATTAGGATTGATTGACGTATTCAATTATCGTTTTTGGTCACTTTCTGTTTCACCGAAAATGACTAAAACTTCCATTTTTAAATGACACCCTCGGTATATTTCTAATTTATTCGATAGAAAATGACACTCTGAAAAGAATCACATATGATATGTCAACTGACATTTACGCATATTACTTATTTGGAATTGTAACATGCGGTAACATGATATTTTGACTCGCAATACTAAGTGTGGGTATCAAATTACCTGTAAAAAATGCTTTTTCCAAATATGCTAATAAGCCACCCTTGTTTCATTTGAAAAAACTGAGATATAATGAAAAATTCGATATGGGCATCTTTTAACCGGCCAGGACAAGACACGAATAACATTAAACGATCAAATCTATTTTTCCAAGGCTCCTTGATTAAAAATTGATGTTTTTAACACAGTCATGGCACTCAAGATTGAAATTTAAAACACACACACAATATTTAAAAATCAAAAGTTGTAGTCATTTCCGATGAAACAGCAAGTGACCAAAATCAATTGAATACCATAATCAAGCCTAATTTATGTCGTATAGAAACATACCAAATCTGATTTTTTATCTGAAAAAAATAAAAAAGTTACAGGGGTGAGCCACTTTCGAAACGCACCCGGTATTTTAACGATCAAACCTAAAACCGCCATCATTTTTAAATGAATAAGTTCTACAATAAATTAATCAAGTATATAAATATGTATCTTTCTTTTAAAATGTTAAATGTCTTCAAGCTTCCTCAAATATAATACGACTATCTAATACAGACACAACCGATTAAAGCACCAAAACGAAAAAGATTTATTCACGAAGGCTTTTAAATCGGCGACGACTGTAAACACAGAAGGAAAACAAATTTTTCTTAAAATGGATACCCGATAGATCTTAACTCAGCCCCCATGCCAGCCTGTATCGTAGGAAGTTAAAAATATACACTGAAAAATCAAATGATTTGATTCATATAAAAAGCGGATTTCGACTGTAGCAAAACAATTATTTATTTGATTTTTGATTAATTTATTTGTATCCTTCTGAAATATCATTCAAATAAAAGAACTTTTTTTGTTTTTATTTCAGTGTAGTTTTCAAGAAAAATGCCATCCGAGAAAATTAATCAAACATTCCTAAATAGGTGACTGTTTGAAAACATCGCCCAATCTAAACAATGCCGTTCTTCACCTTGATGAGCGCGCCATAAGGAAGTAGACACCGCGGGACATTTAAATTTTAAATGCCCGACAGCTGGAAAGCAAATCTAAACGGTATCGGGTCTGTTATTGTTTTACAAAATTGGTTTATTTGGTTTCAAAGTTCGCTAAAGTATTTGTTATATTTATTATTTACATTTAGCAAAATCTGTTCAATGTAGATCTAATAATTATTATTATGTGTATAAATGATATGTATTAATTTTTCATAAAAATATGTATTAAGGTTGATTCTGACTATACCTTCCGTTTCCATTCCATATTCGTTCCGTATTTTTATTGTATTGATGCTATACGTAACCTTCCGTTCCGTATCAGTTCCATACTTTATATTGTATAATTTATATTATTACGATAAACATATGCCCTAAAATGCTTCCCGAAAAAGTTCTAGCCTGCGACGTGTGTATAGGTTATCACTAGAATATTTCTCTAAAAAAGCATGTACGCCATTGAATTTTTTTCTCTTATTAGCAAAATAGTGTAAGCAGTTTAATTCCGATTAAAAGTTGTCTCTTGATATTTTCTCGATTTCGACCTCCTTGATGAGATTGACGCAATTTTATTAATTTGCCTTGATCCAAGTCTAATAAACCTTTAAAAAAATAATATCATTAACTTGCAAAAGTTTTAAATAAAAATAAAAAACAAAAAAGTGTTCACGGAAAATAAACCGTGTTTCAAAATCACTGTGTTTCAAAAAATATGAAAAAAGTTCCTATAAACATGGGAAAAACATGGGTATGGAAATGCATAGTTTTAGAGTTATAGGATGTTAAAACTTTTTAAAATTAGGTTTTTAGTAATTATTTCAAATACCATCATTTTTTATTTAAAATTGCTGTAGGTTGGACTAATAGTAATAATAACTAAAGTAATAATATTTAATAATAACTTAGATAAAATATATAATTTATTAATTTTATTTTCATTTTAATTTCATTAATTATTGTGATTAATAAAATTGCGTTTATGTATCTCATCAAGGAGGCCAAACTTATAATTGGTATTAAACGGCCTACACAATTTTGATATCAAAAGAAAAAAGTCAGTGGCGCATATGTTTTTTTTTTGGAAGTATAATAAAAAGAAAAAGAAGACAAGAACAGGACTATTGTACCACCCTGTACAAACATACAGAGTATCCAAGTTTTAGTTACCAAAAGGAGATATATTCGGTACCAATTAAACTTTTATTTATGTGGAGATATGTGGGATGTGTTACAATGGAGATATTCGGCTAATTAGAATTTAAATTTCCCGCTGGGGATTCAGGTGGTAGCTCTGCTGTAAAAAATGTCAAGTTGCCACATTTATTTATTTATTTCCTGATATTGTCATTCGTTTTGACACTTTAGTTTTGCATTGCGAGTTTGTGGTTTAAATAAATTGTGTTGTGATATTTTAAGCTTAAATTTTTTTACTAGCAGACTTTGCAGTCGAACATTCTTCTTTTTAGAACCTCTTTTAGTGCGAAGTGTCAAGATAGCTTAATAGCTGTTGCAAGAAATAATTTTTCGACACTTTTTGGCCCATTAAGATATGTAAACTACTAGTAACTTTAACCCTCAGCAACGTTTGTCTCTTCCAAATCTTTTTATAACTCAATACTACTACAGTGAGGTGTTTCTCAAATTTATACCTTATAATTTTTTTTTCTCGATATCTCAATTATAATAAAATTCTAACAATTTGTTTTAAACTTTCTTTCTGAATATTTCTAATTTTAATGTTATTATTTAACACACATTGAACAAACATTCCACGAGCCTTTGTTCAGATTTCATTCAAAAATTCCCCTTACCATATTCTGTAAACTTTGCCTATACGTTTGTATGTTTCTATTTTTTTGAAGTTTAATGCAAAATGTTGTAAATATTGCAAGGCAACATGCGGCGCCTAAATTCTTTTCAAATATTTATTCTTCTTATTCCTTTAACAAAAAAAAACTGATGGTTATTGTTTTAGTAGGGGAGAGTAGCCTAAACCGTACCGCTTTACACAAGTTAAAAAAAACGGGTTTTTTCGGTTGCAATATTGCGAATATAGTGTAAGCAGTCTCTTCCATATTTTTTTTTTCAGATTTTTATTAGCATTATTTCAATGAAAATATCAATTTTTTAAAAACCTTGCAAATGGTTAGATCTAGAAAACTGGTTGCCGAAACGGCATAGGTCTCAAACATATCTCTACATATTATGTACAAATTTAACCATTTATAACATACTTTTGGGATAAGTACATATATATAAATACTTGGACATGAGATGGGTATTAGAAGGGATAATCAGACACACAAAATCTTAAAGAATAGGTTTGTCGTGGGTGGCATTCGGTAAACTAAAGCATATACTTAGATCTGAACTTCTAAGATGTTTAAAAAGAAAGATCTTTAACCAATGTGTCTTGCCTGTCCTCACGTATGGAGCTGAAACACTTACTTTGACAAAAAAAAATAACATACATAGAATACAGGTCATGCAACGGAAAATGGAAAGGTCCATGTTCGCAGTTACACTTAGTGATAAAATACCCAATCATACCATACGAAATCGAACAGGAGTAAGAGATGCGGGGATATCTGTCTTAAATCTTAAATGGAATTGGGCAGGACATGTGGTTAGAATAACAGATGGACGGTGGACAAAGAGACCTGTAGAATGGAGACCAAGACACGAGGCATATAGAAGCAGAGAACGACCTCCTAGTCGATGGACAGATGATATTACGAGAGTGGCTCGAAACTGGATTCAAGTGGCACAAAATAGAAAGAAATGGCTGGAGTTGAGGGAGGCTTTTGTTCAGCAGTGGAAGGAATAAGCTAAATGATGATGATGATGATGCTACGTATTCATACTTAAGCATACATTTAGAGTGTTTTAGAAAAAAAAACACATCAAGCTTTAGCTTGTTCTTAAACATCACCATCAACATATTTATGTAAATAACTTATGACTCAGTTTATAAGTCATCTTGTACCTTAAATCAGCATCTGTGTAAACATTTCTGCCTACAGACCAAAAGCTATACCACCAAAGTCCATTTGTAGCATTTGATATACCTACTTTCCGCTCTACTGTAAGATTTCTCTATTAAACTTGCTACTTTCCTGAATCGCACTAGTACAAATTAACCGAGTGTGCCAAAAAGTTTTAGTCATTTCAGATGAAACAGAAACTGACCAAAAACAGTAATTAAATACGTCAATCAATCCTCGTTTATGTCATAAAATAACACATCAAATCTCGTTTTTTTAACTGAAAAAATAAAAAAGTTATAGAGGTGAGCCATTTTTGAGGCGCACCCGCTATCGAGATAAATACATTTAGGCAACACCATTGAAAATAAAGGAACAAATTATTCAACGGGCTTTTTAAAATTAAGGTGATGGGAATGTAAGGAAATATCTTCTAGTTTGGGCAATATTCATCAATTACATTCCTTCAAGTCATACAAAATCACTTAGTTATAGTCATCGAAATATTTGAGTAAAGATACAAAAACTCATTGATATGTATTTTTTCTAAAAGCATACTCGTGCTACTTGTAAAAGATCTTAGGTATTACTGGACATCTTAGTGAGCTTAATAATGATACTAGAAAGTGTCCCGCCATTGCAGTTATAAACCAGATATTGAAGAGGTACCATTTAGAAGTTCATGCGGTCATTAGGTGGACTTTTTCCCCTACATACTTTAAAAATATACAATACATTAGAATATGACTGGGTAAACAATCTTATTAGGCATATAAGTAATACTTTACTACGACCTAGGTAAAAAATGTACTTGTACTGCCAAAATATCATTTTACTGCCAGTGACTGCGAAAGAGACTGCCTATGTCTGCCATATAATTATAGTCGACTGATGCCAACGACTGCCAGCAACTACCAAGAAAATGCACATGTAAATCGAAAAATGAGACACTACTCGTATTTTATGGTCTATCAATTTAATACAAAGATATTTTATTTTATCTCGTTTCTTTTGTTAGATTTTACATTACCCCCAAAATTACCTATAGTTTAAAGACAGACTATATAAGATGAAACATAAACAAGTGCACATCTTTTCAGTGCTGGTATTTCTCGATAAAAGAAACATCATGTCTCCTTTTTTCAGATAAGTCTAAAATAGACAAGTTATTTTACTTTAGAAATTAAAAAAAAAACCTGCTTAAATTTTGAGAACTGGATATTTTCTGTTTTCGTCCTTCTAAATTCAATTTAATACCCATTTTGTCAAAATATCAATAAATCATATTTTTTATCTAAATAAATTAAAAAAACATACACAACATTTTTATTTTATTACCGGCATTGGAAATATACCAGCACCAAAATTGCTTGCACTTATTGAAAACTCACACTGTTATAGTATCTTTTCTGACAGTAATACGTAATACACAATTTAATATTGATTTAAATTGAAAGTCGTCACATGTCATAAATTCTTTTGTTGGACAAACTAAAGAAGCATTTAAATATGTTGACAAACTAATAACATTAATAACGTTAAAAAATTATGGGTAGCTATAGAAAAATATTTATAAGAATGTAAAATAAACATTTCATTACACCAAAAAATAATTGCCGAACATCTGAAAGACAATAATTCAGCAATACAGGGTGATTTTTAACCTATACGCGTAAAGTTGGAAAATAATTGCTGATGACAAATAATGACTAATAATGAAAAAAAAAGTTAGTAAAATATTTTTATTTACGGAGATAACAAACTATTTGAAATAAAAACAAAAAAAGTAAATCTCATAAAATTGAATGTGCACTGAATATTTTTATTTACGGAGATAACAAACTATTTTAAATAAAAACAAAAAACGTAAATTCTCTTAAATTGAATGTGCATTACTGATAAAGTTGATAAATTTTTGTGAAAAAAAAACTCAAATTATTTCAGAATCTAAAGATATTTTACTAACATTTTTTTTCATTATTAGTCATTATTTCTCATCAGCAATAATTTCCCAAGTTTATGCGAATAGGTTAAAAATCATCCTGTAACTAATAAAAAAACATTCATATTGTGGGTATAAATATCGCAGTAACAATTTTAGAAAAAAAATACCATATTTATTCATAAAAAAGACACATTATTATAAATATCCTGTTAAAAAATCGTAATATCTTAAGGCAACAAGAAGTAATAATCTGCACAGTAAATCAAGGAAAGTATTATAAATAATGTAATTTAATAGAGCTAGAAAAGAAATTCTAAATTATAAAAAACGTATAATAAATACGATATTGACACATCACCTTTAAGGTTTAATAAGTACAAATTTAAATGGCTTGAAATTTATAATCAAATTATTGAGTTACTTATCTACATGCAAATTAACGCACAAATTGTTTAATATAAAAAAATTACAGACCATACATTTATTAATGCACAACAAACTCAACACAATGTTTACTAATCCTTTATCATTTACAAATAAAACAATATTAATTAAAACTTACCTCAATATAAGAATAATACACCGCAATGCTTCAGTCAGTTACTACTTTGTGTTCATGGTCCTTTAAACCAATTCAGCAGGAATTTTTTAACTAGTTCGAGTACTATAAATTACAACATACCCAACCCACTCGCGCAAAGTGAGACATCAGTCACATACGTACGACCACAAACCCAAATAAACCATCAAACACTAATCCGCGCACGTCAAGTTGTCCATTTTTTCTCTTATACTCCCCTTAATGACTAATAAAATGGCTTTAAAAACGCCAGTTCGTAGAGCTTTCTCTAGAGAGTGCCGATTGGGCTCTAATGCATGCATTGTGCATCGGGCTATGCGACTGCGACTTGGTCGGAAATCCATTGAAAAATGTGAACAGTGTGTCGGTTTTGCCTGCCCTACTCCTCGGTAGGGGAAGTCCGCCGACCGGCAGACGGACGAAATGTAGGCTCATTCATAGTTGCCCTATATCGAACTCTATTGGAATTTTTTCACGCATTGGTGCGCTTATCTTATCGGTTGATAGGGGATATAAGAAGAAAAAGTACGTATTGGAATTGTAAAAGGTCATATTTACTTACACTTCCCCTAAAATTGTCAAAATTTACTGCGATTCTATGCAAGAAATAAAACTATAGATACAACTTCAGAAATAAGTTGAGGAAGTTCATCATTACCAATATGACTTCAAAACTAGAGCAACGTATAGCAAGGCAAAACCTGTGCAAAGCATCTGCATCACAGGTAACCATGAGAACATGCTCAACACAGCAATGGAGGTCATCCTAGACCTAACACCACTGCACATTGTTGTCGGTAGTTATGCCAATGCGACAGAGACTAGAATAGTCATTGAAGGAAACAGTACTGGCAGAATTTTCAGGTGATGGGTTTGAAACACCCCACACATCAGGTGATGGGTTTGAATTCACACCAAAAAGAAAATTCCACTTCTCCAACTCCCAGTGGATGACATACCAAGAATTTACACCTTTGAGAAACATCTCACTGTAGTATTGCGCAATAAAAAGGATTGGAAGGGAAAAACGCTTGAAACGTCAGCATCGGTCATGTAAAAGACCATACCATAACGTGGTTTACTGATGCTTCCAAAACCAAAGCAGGGACAGGGATAGGAGTATTTAGATCGAAAACTAAATACTCCGAATCGTTGGGGACACCCCACCATCCTTCAGGCAGAAATATACACTATCGAAAGATGCGTACAATTTATCTGAGATAGGAGCTATCGAAAACAGGAAATTGCCATCTTATCCGATAGTCAAGCAGCACAAAGCGCGATCAACTCAGTAACCATCAATTCGAAGTTGGTCAAAGAATGCCTAGAGAAGCTGAACAAATTAGGCAAAGAAAATAAAGTCCTCCTACTCTGGGTGCCCGCTCACCAAGGGATAGAAAGCAACGAAAAAGCAAATGATCTAGCTAGAAAATGAACAAACGCTCACTAACTGGACCAGAACCATTCTGCTTCACAAGCGGAAATCAACTAAAAGCGGAACTGAAGAACCTGGAAGACTCCATCCGTAACCTGGAATGTCCAGTCCTCCACCGGTCTAAGACAGTTGAAAAAGTTCCTCAAAACTTACGGCCAAGAAAAATCAAAGATTGATTTGATTTAAGTAAAAACAATCTTAGGATTGTCACGGGGTTTCTAACAGGACACTGTCTCCTCAACGAACACCTCAGTAGGCTGAAGCTAAGAAACAACAGCGAATGCAGACTCTGTGGGGAAAATGAGGAAACACCAAAACACCTTATCACTGAGTGCACCGAGATAACGACCGTTCATGCGATGAACACTTGATATCGGAGATGGAGAACTAACCTCTGGAAAACCATTTCATACTGGCTTATATGTCATACTTATATGTCAAGAATGGAGAGCTCGCCTCTGTGGAGCCGTCTCAGATACTAGCTTTTGTCAAAGTGCTGAGACTGTATGATGAGTTATTACTCGTTATAACTCAAGAAAGGGGAACACACAATAGATATGTAAGGTCGCGGTGATTAACGCCCTTCCTAAATATTCTACATTCTACCAATATGACTTATATTTACAGATCTATTGTGATCCTCTTCTAATCTCTAGGTTTTATTTTTCGGTCGTATTCTGTTTAAAGAGTGCAATAACTTGTTGGACTGAAGTCTCCATATAGCTCTGTACCAATGGTTTATCATTGCCTAGTACAAAGAACCGCACATTGGCTAGGCTATCGCATTAAGAAAATATTTTCTGTGCGATTCTTCTCGTGATGACCAAATCTACACTTGTCTTTGTCCGTATATCCCATCAGCTTTATATGCCTGAAAGTAGATCAACTAGTAGACTGGTGGAAGACGCCGAATGCCGACTCTGTATGGAAGACGACGAAGCAATGAAGCACGTTATGTGTACCTGCCCCGCTGGGGGCAGGACCAAGTTTGAGGTGTTAAGAAAAATCACGCTATACCTATCAGACCTAGAAGACATATCAGCCTCGGACGTAACAGTCTATGTTACTGTGCCTTTAATGCTCTTTTTCTATTAAAGCGCTTATAGAAGAAGGCCGCAGTGGAGGGTCCCACTCTTAGAAGTACGAATACGAGACCAACTAGAGTTTTAACAGTTTTCTTGTCTTTGCTTTTCAGGTCTGGTCTAAATATTATATTAAATACCTGATTCGCCTGATTCGCACGATCAATTTTCCAGCATTTTACCACACACTGTTTTGTAGTCATTTTTTATGCAATTTTTTTCTGCAACGAAGAGTTCTGGACTTATGAACTGCATTGGTGAGCGTTGTTTGACCATTTCATTTGCCTTTTTAGTGCCCTTATTACATTCACAGCCAATGTATTTAGAGCATTCGCGTAATTCTATAGTCTGGAATTGACCTCTGTGGAATCGAGTGCCTTTTGGTCTGCTTGACTATCTATGAAGATGGTAGCTGAACGGGGTAATTTTGTTTGCTTTATTTTTTCTACCTTATAGAATGAAGTAGGAAGATAGAATAACAATAGGCTCTATCTTTTTTGAACGTACGAGTACAGACAAGACAGCAGAATTTTAACAGCAGAGTATCAAAAAAGAAAATATAAATATAAAAGTACCTTACTGTAAAAAAATGTTACACTACAGATTTAATTGAAGCATTTGTCAATAAAATTATTGACAGCCAAAGAAAACCATCTGCACTATGGGGAAACTGCACTTCTATCTAGATCCCTTATTATAAAAGAATCAATGGCGAAATTAAAAAGATTGCATGGGAACCCAAAATGAAAACAGTTTTTAGGGCTTCTACATGGATGTTTTAAGCAAAACAAATCCTATGAATACCAGAGATGCGCGTAATTGTAAAAAAGTCATGTAAAATTTCAAAACTAATGACAATGTCAGTCCATGAACATATTTTGTTTGAAACTCATTTATGGTCATAAAACTTTGGGTATCCTATGTTTTAATAAACATAATTTTCCTAATTTTTTGTACATCTATACTGTAAGCTTTGCTAGTCCAGCAATAATATAATAACCTAATTTTATACTTTTCAAAACTTTACAAATCTTAACATAAATTTCGAAATTTTTATATCAATTTAATTACTAAGCAAAGTTGTTACCACTGAGAAAATTGTCTTATGATAATCTAGAGATCTAGTAGATTTTTGCGTAAATTATAAAACATATTTTTATGTAAAATATTTAAATGTATTAGAAATATACAGAGTGATCAACAAGGATTTATACAGTTGGCGATACCAAAAGAAATATTATGTTAGAGGATTTAAGAATTAGATATTGCTGCTGGTTGCTAAAACAAATTATTGATCGAACAATGTTATCAAATTATGTCAATACACGTGACGATTTTTTTTGGCTTTTCCTAATTTTTTTCAAAATTTACTTCCTGAGAGTTTTGAGTTTGGTACTTTTGAATTCGCCATATTTTTCAATGTTAAAAATTACTATATTTCAATAGAATTACAGTGCTCCACATGAAAAAGTAAATATATAGTATACTCCGATGGTGGCAGCATCGGCGGAGAATCCCCCAAGACTATAATATATTTATTCTGTAATTAAATTAGAACATTTTCATATTGCATCCATTTATTTCTCATCTCGTTTTGATGAATCTCACATTATTATGGAAATGGTCGGAAAATTAATCATATTATTTAATTTTTGGTGTGTTTTGCTGCTAACATAAAAAAAATATATATATATATATTTCGGATGAGATGCACACTTAAAAACGTAAAACAAATAAATCTGTATAAAAGGAAAAGACTAAAACCATGTATAAGTATAAAAATAAAATAAAAATGTATATAAAGAACATAACAAACACAAATTTGTATTATACAAAGTTTGTCAGGATAAATGATTATGACGAACATTAAACATTAATATCTAGGCCACTTATCCAGTCGATTGCTGGTGAAGAGGTTGAATGTATCTCCTGGAATCTTCCATGGAAAGTTCTAATTGGGCATTCGTTTAGAATGTGGTCAGTTGAAGCACCGAAAGCCTTGGAGCACCGAAATTGCATTCGGATGAGTTCTTAATTCTCCACTTACAAATCATGTCGCGACATCTACCATGACCTACTCTGAATAGGTTTGAACGGCTCGTATATTTTGGCATTGGTAGTAAAAGTCTCATTCCCTTTGGAGTTGATGTTAAAATGTCCACTTAATTCATTGTCCATCCAGATAGAAAACCGATATTTTAGACGGTTTGGGGGAAGGCGGTTTAGAGTATTATGGATGGGTGAACTCATATGGGTGTTGAATTTAACCCACTCTTTATTGGCTGCTGCTGTTCTGCGGATTTGAGGAGGCGCAATATTAGATGGCACTGGAAGCAAAGCAACGGGGGTTGATTTTAGAGTTCCCGTTATTATTCTCATTGCCTGGTTAAGCTGGACATCCAGTTTTTGTGTATGATGGCTTCTGTGTCATATAGGAGCACAATACTCCGCTGCAAAGTAGCGCAATGCTAGAGTAGCCGATCTAAGAGTATATCCATCCGCTCTCCATGAAGTTCCGGCAAGCTTACCTAGGATAGTATTTTTTCTGGATTTAACCTTCTGTGCCGTTTTTGACAGATGCTGGATAAAATTCTGTCTAGCATAACTCCCAAGTGTTTTGGATGGATATCATGTCTGATGCTTTCTTCCCCAAAAATTATATCTTGTTCTTTAGTGGGTATCTTGTTAGGTAAGTGAAATACGCTAACTTTTTAGTGGATTTGGTTTAAGACACCATTTCTTATAGTAAGAGTGCAGAAAGAGTTTCAAGATCTTCAGTAAACTGGGTGCTGCTGAAATCCAATGACTGATGTTGTACAGCCAGAGCTAAATCATCTGCGTAGGGTAAGCCGGGGGAATTCCGCGCACATAAGCAAAATAGCTCCTAGATTGATGTTAACTTATTTTTATGAGGTAATTTTTTGTATGAGGAGTATTGATACAATACACAAACTACTGCAACATCAAAAATTAAACATTTTTGTTTTGTTGTACCTATTAACACAAAAAAATAAAAATGTGTGACTGCGCGCTATTATCCGGGCTTTTGGGTAATACCGCGCATGGTCTGGAGGAATGGCACGCATTGAGGTATTTTAAGGCAGTTTAACTAAGACTTTATTGTACAAAAAATACAGGTATATAGATAACACAAAAAATAAAAAAGATGATAGTGAGAACAAAATAAAGATACATTATTGTATATTAACATAAAAAACACATTCTAACACAGATATTTATATAAAAAATAAACTGTTACCTAGCAACAGTAGTCACAAAGGTAGATTTTTCATTTTTCCTTTCCACTACAAGCAGCACTTTGAGCAGGAATTACAGCGATACCAGACCTCGTTGTCTCGTCCAAACTCTCCGCAAATTAAACAGATGTCATCTTGATAGGTTGGGAAAGGATCAACTTCGTCTAAGTCATCATCAACACAAAGCTCGCTTTCAGAATAACTCTCAGGTTCAGTATCATCGTCATCAAACTTAGTATTGCGAATGTGCCTTGGCTTCTTGTTGATTTTTTTACTTTCTAAAGTTGTTGAGAGTTTTCTTTTTTTCAATACAATATTTGCTTCTCTTTTCTGCCTTTTGTCTCTTCTCTTTTCCTTCATATTTACATTACTTGCTTCTTTTTTCTCTTTTCTCTCTTCTTTTTTCTTCCATAGTTTCCAATTCTGATTTAAGTGCATCCGCTGACCATTTGCCTTTCTCTGATGCCCTTTAGTATGTTCTGGGCATCATAAACTAAAAGAAAAAAGGTATATAAAAATAAACAAGAAGAGTGTACATTTGTGGTAATACCGCGCAGCGCGTTATTGTTTGTTTTGTTTTTGCGCGGTATTTCCCCGGGAGCCGTTTTTTTACCTAAAAATTTATTTTAATTTTTATTTTTTAAAAAAAGAAGATAAATTGAACTCGTTGATATGTTTGCGACAGTTTCCATAGTGATTTACTTATCCACGTAAGTATATGTGATCTAGGGTGTAAATGTTAAATAATACTGGAGCAAGTACCGAGAACCCCTGAAGGAGACCATTAATGAATGTGAGTGGAGAGCTGTCGTTGATATGAACTATTATTCTTTTATTGCTCAACATTTTCTGTATAAGTCTCCTTATATTCTTTATATTCTGACATACGATTACTTGTTGCAGTTTGTATATGATTCCATTTTTCCATATCGTATTATATGCTGAAGATAAGTCTATAAAAACACAGGCGGTTTTTAATCTTTTTTGGAAACCGGCCTCGATATAACAGCCAAATATTCAAATTTCTTAAATTTATTGTTAGCCAAATATAATATAATAATAATATAAAAATACAATTTTAGTAATATTTTAGTAAATATAATATAAAAATATAATTTTAGTAATATATTATAATATTTTTAAATATGTAACAATACAAATATCATTACTTCCTGAACATTTAATAAAGGAAAATAATACACAATATTCTTTCATCTCTCTAATAAGTGCCGAACTGTATAAATATCCTTTCCAATACAAGCAATAGAAAAATAAATAGTTTTCGGCGTTCACACTGGAACTTTGGGCGATGGTAACTGGTAAATATACAGAATACCTTCAGTTCTCGGTATAGAGATAAGATAACCTCATTGAGAAACCCATCGGCATTATTTGAAGTGTAAATATTTTCAGGTAAAAATCGTTATATTTGAACGATCGAACTTTGGAATGTGGACCAATTCCTGTCGAGATGAAGTCGCCTGATCGAGAAGTACTGTCGCATACAAGGTTAACGATTTTAAATTATTTTATCAAACAATCTACTAAACTAATTATAAAACTTATTTAAAAATTGTTTTTAGTTTTTAGATTTAATTTCTTTATTTAAATGGAAATAAGTAAGTAGTCCATGCTACTGATCGATTTTAGCTTCTTCAGAGACACATTATGACGGACAGTCATATACATATAATTAAAATATACTCAGCCTAATCTCCAAAAAGTGAAGCCCAAACAGTGAAACAGAAATATGGAATTCTGCACAAGTCTGTTTCACCCGGATATTCATTTAACTGCGCATGCCTTACCTAAAGAAGTTTTCATTGGTCGGTGTTTTTAAAGGGAAGTGCTTGACTGACATTTCACCTAACCTTTAATTTTATTTATATTTTTATTATTGACTAGCGTGTACCCGCGACTTCGCGTCGAATTAATCATTTGTAATGGTGATGATAAAGCAAAGCAAGAATTTCCATTAACATACAAACTGGATAAAATTTTCTCACATTTATGTCAGCATGAGAAAAAGTAATATGGCCATATTATTATATAATTTGGTAATATTTGAGGGGTAGTTTCATCTGGTCGGCTACTGTAGTTGGAATTTGCCTTTCGAAAAATCCGTTTTGCTTCAAATTCATTTTTCAAATAAGCTTTTTACGTCAAGCAGTTTAAGAGAATCGTGGTTAATCAATTACCCAACTTTTTGGAACACACTGTATGAATTTTCAAAAAATTTCAAAATATGCAAAAGAACAAAATAAATTATCCGTGTCCAAGCGTTTTCCCGACTAACCGTTTTTTAAATAACAAATATTGTAATATTTGAGGGGCGTTTTCACCCTCTTGGAATTTGAGATTCGAGAAACCCCTCCTTGTCGAACGAAACACCATCTACACCCCACAGTCAATCCGTTTGCCAAAAATCAACTATAAATGTCAAGCACTTTAAGCAGAATCGTGATTATTCAATGGTCATATTTTATGAAACACCCGGTATAAATTTTTAAAATATCTTAAAATATCTAAAACAACAATATAAAATATACGTGTTTAAGAGTTTTTCCGAAAAACTCACCGGTTTTTAAATAAGAAATATTCTAATATATGAGGGGTGGTTTCACCCCCTTAGAATTCGAGTTTCGAAAAATCCCTTCTTATAAAACCTCTACACCCTAAAGTCCGTTTTCCAAAAATCAGCTTTTTATGTTAAGCGCTTTAAGCAGGATCGTAATTAATCAATAACCAGAATTTTCGAAACACCCTGTATACATTTTTAAAAAATATTAAAATATGTAAAAAACAAAATAAAATATACGTGTTTAAGCGTATTTTCGGAAACTTGACCGTTTTTTAAATAAAAAATATTGTAATATTTGAGGGGTGGTTTCACCCCCTTGCAAATGGAATTTCGAAAAATCCCTTCTTATCGAACCTCTACACCCTAGAATCAACCTGTATGCCAAACTTGAGCTTCTTACCTTGAGTGGTTGCAGGATCGTGATTAATCAGTGAGTCACTCACTTAAGGATTTTATATACCGTATGATCGAATAAAAACGGCGATGGCTATGAAATGAAGATCACTGTATATGTAAAATTATATTGGAAATGTCATCGATCGCCATTTCCAAGCTAACTGGGCGAAATTTTTTTTTCGATCATACGGTATTAGTATAGATAACACATTATCATGGAGTTGGAAAAATATCAAAAAATAGTTGGAAACAATAAACTGAACAAAATTACTCTTTTACGCGCACAAATAAAAAATAATTCAAACATAACTAAAACAACAATCAATCGGTGTTTGGCGTAATCGCAGTTCAGTCGATATCCAGGTGAAATAGACTTATGCAGTATTAATATGGAGCTGGGTTATGTCACTATGTTGTCTTTCTCTTACGGCACAGAAACTGCACACGGGGTTAAATAGGGAACCCTGTCCGTTGTTCAAACGTGATGTCCGTCCTCAAGATTTGCCCGTCAAAAAGTCCGTCATCAAACATTGTCCCTCCAAATGTCCGTCAATTGAATTTTATCAATTAAAAATTATGATTTCTTAGAAAAACTTACGAGTGGAAGCAAATGATATTAAAGTAAATATAAAATGGATATAGGTTTTTCAGCATTTTTTTTACGATATTTCCTACTTTAACAAAGAAAAAAAATATTGAATTTTGTTTGTCTTCCTGGGACTAGTGCTCTTACAGAAAAGATATTTACAGTGGTTACTAAGTTGTAGATAGGTGTATAAAAGCCACAATTGTTACTGCCACTACCTTTTTTAAAATGTATTGTAGTTACAAAATGCAGTAAGTATGACGGGGTTTGGCGAATATTTTGTTAAAAAAGTAAGAAACAATATATCAGTTTTCCTGAAAAATGCGTGTTTTTCATGAAATTTTCAGTTTTGCCTTTTTTGCAAAAAAGTACTCGTATGTGTAACTTAACAATTTTTAGAACACTATACATTGTACATTTTTAGAACTCCTTTAATTAGCTGATGCAAAGCTTCCCAATGTAATTAACGACAAAAGTTTTGTTGTGGGTATAGATTGTCTCTTTTAATTCTTTGAATTTCCTATCTTTTTTATTCTAGGCTGATTGTTCTCTACCTGTTTCAGATGTAGTATGTCTATTGACACAATTTTCTGATGTTTTTTGGCACATGTTGGTCAGGGTCTGTGGTTGAATAAAGCCGGTGTATTTCACCACTCAAGCGGAAATCTAAAAGCTTCGTCTAAGTAGTACAGTCTTCTAAGTACCATAGTCTTCTGTGGTAGTATTCACATATCTGAGAAATCGTGATCTCATGGAACACGAGTTGAACAACAAAGAAATGAATGAAGAAAATGGAACAACAAAGTCAAAAGTTTAGTTGTTGCCAATGAGTTTTATTAACAATGTATGATGTCTCTGATCTCCTACTGTTGGCAGCACACTGCGCCGACAACTTGTCGTAAAATTTACGAACAAAACATAGACACTTTGATCTTTACCGACTCGAGACGAGACATTGAAATGTCTCCAAATTTTGAAATAAAACAAAAATGAGACAAAGATGTCGCAAAAATGTATTGGATTTCTCGCAATTTTGTCGTAAAACATGAATGTTTCTGTCTTGTCGTTGTTTTGTTTGCTTGGTCTGGACCCGGCATAACAGGTGACCTGCACACCGAATGGTTATTAACAATCCAACTTTCCCATCCCTAGGGATCCCTAGGCTCTCAGAGTGAGTGAAAGGAGTTTGGAGTTCGACAGGCGTCGCACACGCCACTTGAAGCAATCAACTAACCAACCAGATCAATTTTAAAATTTTAGTGGTTTCCAAAACTCGTAAAAAATTTGAAGATTAGATCTCAGGATGGAAATTTGCGTCGTGCCGTGGATCCCCGGTGACCACTGGTTCAGAGGCTATCGGTTATTTTATTATAATTTGTGCATTGCTAAATAAAATCTACCCTGCGTCTCATAAATAATAATAATAATAATAATAATAATAATAAGGGGTGCATGTCGTCACCTCCTCGTGGTGCACCCTGGAAACGAGTAATACTCGGCCAACGACGACGGCTTCGGCCACACCGGTTATAGGGAGTAGCATTCCTTATAGCTGAGATCAATTGCTCCAAATAGTGCAAAGAATAAACCAGGCGGCGCAGAGTTGCAGACTGACTCTGTTCGGAACCGTCTTGATGAACAGTCTGACGCGGGAAAGGACGGAGCGAATGGCGTCTTCCTGCGGACTGGAACCATAAGAAGGCAACGAAATGGACCCGCTGAGGATGTTTTGCCGGCAGATCAGCCGACGACCACCAAAGCTGGAAAAGTTAGACAGCGAATGAAATGGACAGATACAATGAATTTACATGTTATGCGCTGTTACTATACCACCACTAATCTGGAGACCACCCCGCTTGTTAGATCTGAACTTTTAAAAATGTTTTTGAGGAAGTTTCCCGACTACACAAATATTACCGAACAGCGACTTGTGGACCAAAAAAGAATTATCATTACAAAAAAATATATTTCCGAACTCCATTTAGAAGAACTAAAGCATGAAGTAGCAGAAGAACTGAATCTCAGCCAACCTAATCTAGCATTCGACGAAATATCGAACGAAAAGGAACCTGAAACTGAAATTAATTTAGATATAAATCAAGCAACTAATCAACTCGACACTCAGTCAATTCCAACATTACCAGCCAGAGTTGAATTAACACAAATCACTGACATTGATGAGAAGCATCTTGAAACTGAATTTCAAACTTTACTTATAGAATATACAAATATGAATCCTATCTGTAGACCCAAACTTCCGAAACAAAATAATTCAAGAAAACTGATAAGATATACAAAAATTATGGATGAAAATATACTGCCAAAATATCTTCCGCATATAACAAACTTCCTTGACCTACATACACATATATATGCTGCAGCAGCAGCTATAATTAAAGCAAGTGGAGGCAGAATTCAGAACATTGAAAGGAAGCATAATAAAGATCAAAAGGAACCATGGGAAATGCGATTGGAGATAGGAATAGCAAGTATACGGGCTGATATCGGAAGAATACATCAGTATATAGAAGGAAATAAAAGCAAAAAACAAGAGAAATCTATTTTAAAAATCAAAGAAAAACATAAAAAGCACGCTGAGCGAAATCCGGACAATGAAACATTGCATGAAATATTAGATACTTTGAAACAAAAATTAAAAGCTAAAGCTGGTAGAATAAGGAGATATCGTGAATCCACACAGAGAAGAAAACAAAACATGAAATTCAACACCAGCCAAAGAGCTTATTATCGGAATTTGAAAATAAATTCAAATCAGCCTGTTGGTCCTTTACCTACCGAAGAGGAGATCGAAAACTACTGGTCATCAATATGGTCTCAACCAGTTAACCACAACACAGATTCCACTTGGATTAGAGATATAGAAGCCGAATTGTTTCATCTGCCAACAATGGAACCTATCACAATAACATCAGATTTGGTTGCTGAAGTAATTAGACTTACACAAAACTGGAAAGCAGCGGGCCCGGATGGAATCCACAATTTTTGGGTTAAGCGACTGAAAAGTACACACACTTACATTGCTAAGTACTTCACAACATTTATTGAAAGTCCAGAAACTATCCCCGAATTTCTTGGCAGAGGTAATACATACTTACTCCCCAAATCCGAGCGATTAAATAATCCAACAAAATACCGACCCATTACCTGTTTATGCACACTATACAAGATCTTAACGGCATGTATTGCAAAAAGTATCTACAAACATGTTGAAGATAATAAATTACTTTCTGAAGAGCAGAAGGGTTGTGTCAAAAAATCTCAAGGATGCAAGGAACAGCTCATAATAGACTCAGTAATACTTGAGCAAGCAGCTAACAAACGACGAAATATCTACACGGCATTTATCGATTATAAAAAAGCCTTTGATTCGGTACCGCACTCCTGGCTCCTGAAAGTACTACAGATATATAAGATTGACCATAAAATTATAAATATGCTTCAACATTTAATGTCTACGTGGAATACAGTTCTAGAAATTAATCAAAACCAAGGAATAGTCATATCACAACCGATTAGTGTCCAAAGGGGTATTTTCCAGGGTGACAGCTTAAGCCCTTTATGGTTTTGTCTGGCACTAAACCCCCTGTCTTCGATTCTGAATAAGACCGGCTACGGATTCCATATAAAGTATGACAAGACTCAACATCATGTTATCAGTCACTTGATGTACATGGACGACATTAAATTGTTTGCAGGGAATGAAAAACAACTTCAACACCTTCTTGAAATTACAAAGACTTTCTCTAAAGATATCCAAATGTCCTTTGGGTTGGACAAATGTAAGCTACTTAATATAAAGCAAGGTAGAATAATATCTAGTGGATTCGACTTAGGTGATGGAGATATCATCGAATCCTTGGAAGAACATGAGACCTATAAATATCTTGGACTAGCTCAAGGTAAACGCTTACAGCACAAAGATATTAAAGAGAAAATCACCTCTATATATATTAGTAGACTGACGAATATACTTAAGTCTAAATTAAATGGAAAAAACACATTTACGGCTATCAACAGCTACGCAATTCCGATAATCTCATATACTTTTGGGACTATAAAATGGACGAAAACAGAACTTGAAAATATCCAGATCAAAACGCGAACTACACTAACAAAATTTAGGGCGCATCATCCTAAGGCAGCAGTTGAGAGATTAACCCTCCCACGCAATAAAGGTGGGAGAGGTCTAATTGATTTAAGGTTTCTACACGCCAAACAAATCTATGGTCTTCAACAATACTTCCTGCACCAGGCATCAGGTCTTCACCGAGCAGTAGTGAGAGCAGATAACAAACACACCCCTTTAGATCTTCAACATGCCGTTGACATCAGGCTCCCATCGGATGTAATCTACGAACGAGAGAAAGTCGAGGAGTGGACTCGAAAAGTACTGCATGGGAGATTTCCGCATGAGCTTAACCAAACTTATGTAGATCAAGATGCGTCGAACAAATGGTTATCTCAGGCGGATTTGTTCCTCGAAACCGAAGGTTTTATGTTATCAATCCAGGACCAGGTCATAGCTACGAGGAACTACAGAAAAT
This sequence comes from Sitophilus oryzae, assembly GCF_002938485.1. Classification (NCBI taxonomy): domain Eukaryota; kingdom Metazoa; phylum Arthropoda; class Insecta; order Coleoptera; family Curculionidae; genus Sitophilus; species Sitophilus oryzae. Next base: position 847,173 of record NW_022147437.1, on the reverse strand, counting down.
TCATCCTAAAAGAGCCGAATGTAGTAGATCAATGCCGAAGATGTCATGAACCTGGTGAAACTATCCAGCACGTGACAGCTGGATGTCGAGTGCTAGCGCCAACCTCCTACCTCCAAAGACACGACCAAGTAGCGAAAATCATTCATCAAAAGTTAGCAACCCTTTGTCATTTAAAAGAAGATATTACACCTTATTACAGATATGAACCTGAAAATGTGTTAGAAAATGCCCACTTTAAACTCTACTGGAACAGAAGTATACTTACTGACAAAACAACTCCGCATAACCGACCAGATCTAACATTCACCATAAAAGAGAGGGCATTAACTTACCTTATAGATGTCGGGATTCCTAACACCCATAATCTGCAGTCTACATGGAGTGAGAAGTTAAGTAAATATACCGCACTAGCTGAACAAGTTAAAAGTTTATGGAAGCAAAACGAAGTGAATATCGTACCCATTATAATTTCATCAACGGGCGTAATACCAAAGGCTCTCCACCATAGTTTAAAAAGTTAGATCTTCCACCGTTACTCTATATACAACTCCAGAAGGCTGTCGTTCTTCAAACAGCAGCAATAGTAAGACGACACCTCAATCTTTAACAAACCAATAGAGTGTTAGAAACTTGCATCACCGCCGTTTCTTACATATTATACCGTACAAAAATACGTGCGCAAACGAATAATAATAATAAATAGTGTAATATAACACGACAAGTCTTAAATACACAGTAAAAAGCGTTGACGCTTGACTTAAGTCCGCGACTACGTTAAATACCGGAAAGCCCGAGATTCAAGAACATAATAATAATAATAATAAAAATAATAATAAATTTTGCCAATAATTATTACTGCCAACGGTTTAATACATAAAAACTTACCTGATATCCTGAGGCGTTTGGGATTACGAAGATCAGTCCTTGTACTATTACAAAAAGCTGCAATTCTGGGCACTACAGCAATTGTGAGAAGGTTTCTGTCCAGGTGATGTGGAAATGTGATAGCCTTGGTTAAACCCCGGCTAGCGCATAAGAAAAACCTGTGAATTAAAAAAAACAAAATAAAAAAAATAAAAAAAATAATAATAATAATGTTTATTTATATACCTATTAAATTACAATGTTACAATAAATAAACATACAATAAACATAAATTTACCTCAGAAAAAATGAAACATTTTTTGTGCGAATGCTTATAAATCTTAGATTTGCAAAAATCGTTCTTTTTAAAAAACGTTATGTTCTTTAATTCGGACCTTTAAAGGTCTAGGTGTTTCACCAATCTAAAATAAGTTTATTTTGAAACTTTGACACTAAAACATTAAGATATAGCAAATCATTATCTCTCTCTACTTCCAAAGTAAACTTTATGGTTGGTTCGTGAGAATGTAATAATAATAATAGCTCCCGTATACGCCTTGGGAGTAGCAAGGTACAGCTTTGCCATGCTAGAGCCGTTCGGTATACAAGGAAGGTAATGTGGCTAGCACTACCACAGCACTACGCTTCAACCGCCTATTATTATTACCTCGGGATTGTGAATCCCAAGTACTCATTTAAGGCTGGGTCGAACTAGGTACCCAAACCGTTTTTATTTTAATAAAAATAGTCGGCTGATGAATTGCCGTGTGTTGGATTCGAACCCACTACCTTGATATTGGTAGACGAGCGGCTGTACCTCTACCCCACCGGGCACCTTCTATAAAATACCTTCTATTTCGGAAACGTTATGATTTCTCTCTCCCTATCAGTAGCGAAATACCCAGGCTTTCTTCGAGGTAAACAAGCGTGCTTAATATTTCAGGAGGTGTATCTCGTTTGGAGGTTTTAAGCAAAAAAAATAAAGGAAAGCTATTTAGAATATCTAAATTTTAGATTTATTGACACTAGTGATGAGCCAGATAAAGATCAAGCCAAGACTAACATTTGACCTACAAAACTCCCGCAAGACCAAGACCAAGCATACAATGCTCATGCTGATTCAATACGATATTATATTGAAAAACAAACATTTTGGTCAGACCAATAATTCTTTCTAATAATTGCTTTCTTTAATATTTGATTTCTATTAAATTACTGAAAATACGATTTATTTAAAGACGTTCTACGTAGAAAGTGCATCTAGTAAATAATCTAGTCTAATAAAGACCAAGAGTGGAGCCTGCAAGATTAAGACTAAGACTACGTATAAACTGCAAGATCAAGACGAGAGAGTTATGGTGTTGGTCTTGCACATCACTAATTGACATTGAGCTGATTTTTTCAGGATTTGTTTATTAAAGTTTTCCAAATTAACTTTGTTCGGCGAAATAAATGTCCCAATTTTCAAGTTAGACGAATCAAAATCTTCGATTTCATGATTACAGATGATGTATTTCAATAATTCTACTTATTATGTATGATAGCCCCCAGCCTATAAAAAACATAATCCAAGCTAAGTTTTTGATATTAACAAGGCCAAAATCAAGCCCTCAACGTAATTTCATGAAAAATTAACACCTTTACAGTACAAGCAGAAATATATTGGATACGGCAATCAGTAGGCGCAATTAGCTTTAATAAATACCTGTTGGACGAATATCGTTTAACCACGGCATAATGGGGACTAACCCTCCGCCAAATTCATGCATGGTAGCTTTGTTATTAATTTTCTAAAGGGGAAACGGACCATAAAGATTACTGTGGGGACCCATGTTCAATTAAAGCTTTAAAAAGGGCTCGCAGGAAGTGGAACTGCTTGCAGGTGGCGAAGAAAAAAGAAAACTTCTTCGTCGTAATAAGACGATATTTTTATATACGGTATGATCGAATAAAACTATATTAAAACCAAGGTATCATAGGCATTGTTGTATATATAGGGTGATTCACGGCGATGCGATGGCACGTTAGACGTTTATAGAGAACTGGTGATAGAATTTTTTTGAAAATTTGGATTTTTACATAACGACACCTGCTCCATCTTTCTATAATATTTTTAGCATTACAGCATTGCCGCATCATTCGAAAAGTGGTAGCATCTTTCTTATTTTAAATTGAACATCCGGTATATTATGACATTTTTGGAAACTACTCTCATATCCCATAATTTGTCTATTATAATAACCTATACCTCTCTCTAATAGTTTTTAAGATAAAAAATAAAACATGTATGTGTAAAATTGACAAAAACATGATTAATAGGCATTGGTAAAATCATGAATTAAACATTTTTAAAGTTGAAATTTGGGTTATAAGTTAACGACAGTCGATATATTCGATCTGTCTAAATAAATCAATTGGATATTACACAGATAGAGCAAAAATATTATTCATTTCCGTTTGTTATAAAGTTACTCAAATCTTTGTTATTTCAAATTCAACCATATGAATATTATTCAAAAAATCAAAATATTAATAAAATTGCTTTTCAACGATATATCATATTCCTTTACCTAAGCCTTCCAGTTTCTTAAGTAGAGCTATTTAAAAATGAATAATTCTATTATTATATTTTCAATTCAAGAATTTCGTTACCATGACAATTTTAGAAATTTAGCATGTAAACTCTAATTGATATTTATAAAGTTTGAATATTTGTATTGGCAACGATTTTCCTTAAACGAAATAATTATATAATAGAATAATTATTACCTATCTTTTAAATGGATTTACTGAAGAAACCAGAAGGTTTAAGTATATGAACATGATATATCGTTGAAAAGCAATTTTATTTGGGTTTTGATGTCTTAAATAATATTCATAGGGATGAATTTGAAATAACAAAGATTTGAGTAATTTCCTAACTAACCAACGGAAATAATTATCTTTTCTGACCTCCCTGTTTATCCAATCAGTTGATTTAGATAGATTGGCTATGCCGACTTTCATTAACATATAAACCCAATTTCAGCTTTCAATATGCCGAATTATTCAAGATCGTGTGTTTGTCAATTTTACACATGTTTCATTTTTTATCCTGAAAACTATCAGAAATAGGTATAGGCTAGTATAATATAAAAATTATGAGATATCAAAGAAGTTTTCAAAAATGTAATAATATACCAGGTGTTCCATCCACATTCCTGTAATGCTGAATATAAGTTAGACAGATGGAGCCTTCATGCAAAAACTCAAATTTTAAAAAAAATCCTATCACTCCATAAACGTCTAAAGTGTCATTGTCGTGAATCACTCTCTATAACTATATCTTAAATTCTTAATAATGAGAGACTGACATTCCTGTGACTAATTTGAAAGTTATACACCGGGTGGTGCATCGTCGCGTCGTTAGAAACATATATGAAATGCAAAGTTTTCAGACGGTTACCTGTCCATTCATTCCCATCGTCGTCGCTTATTTTTGGTGATCGATTGGTAAACGGTGGTTCGACGTTCGACGTAACTCAAAAACGTTTTTAAAATAGTAATTTTAGCATTTCACGGCTAATAATAATTTATTTTAATTATTATGAGCTGCACAATTGAGGAAAAACTCACCATCTTAATATGCTACTACTATATTATTATGTTTTCGGTTAATTTCCCTACTAAGGCAATGCAAAATGTTATTGCTGTTTGAAACAAACAAAAAAATCCGTAATAAAGAACTGGTAAGCACAACAGATAATAACGAGAGAACTGAAGATGATATTGATGATAGAGATCTGAATAATTTACTGCACGTGAAAGAAAATAATTAAATTAATAAGAAAAGTATTGGACGAAATGTAAAAAACATCGTAGCACAGTACCAAGATCTTAGAAACATAAATACCATTTATTTAATTATCAAAATTATCAGGAAATGCTAGAATTATGAAAGAATGATTTACTATTTCGATTACTGTAGAATATTATGCCGTGCAATTGCAGAGTCATCATAACTATTATGGAAATAAAGATGTCTAACATTAATATGATCACTATAAATGTTGATAGGTAATTCATTCAATAACAATTTATAACACAGTTGTTGAGTCGGTGCTTCCACTAACTAAAATAACTAACTTTTGGGTTCACATAAGACCTCACAACTTTATGTAGTGGAAGAACTATGTGGAGAACTAACTTTTTAGAATAGAATTTTTTATATTTTTTTTTTTTCGGGGTTTTACAAGATAACTAACCAACTATCAAATGCACTGTAGGGTCAAAAGTTAGCTTGTATCAAAACGAATATCGATTATCTTGCATCTAAAATGACAGTGATTTCCAAGACAACTTTAGAGAATTTTTTCGATCGTATAGTGTTTCTCAAATATCAAAAATACGAAATATTATTTGGTCATTATATAAAAAACAATAAAATTGTTTGTAAAATTTGTCTAGTAAATACGTTGCTTTAATTATTATTGAGCTTTTGTTGTGGGTGTGTCCTAAGGAGAAAAACCCGCCCATACGTACATAACAAAACATCGAGTTAAATTTAGCAGAGAAGCTATTTTCGAAATATTGCAAAACTGCACCGATTCCTGAATCACACAATGTAATTAAATACGTAAAATATTTTGATATTTTGGTTTTCCTGAAGTTACTGGCTGGTTATTATTTTATGGTAGGGGATATTTTTATATTATTTGGACCAATAAAACGATTTCTAAAAGCTTATTCGTTAATCGTCTAGATATACATATATTTTTTTTGTTTCTTGTATTGTGATTTTGTCGAAGCTAAAATTAAACTATAGAGGGTGTTAATTTTAAGACTAGCCCTTATCGCTTAAGGCGAATTTCCAACAAATCGACTCAATTGAAGGGGTGACTGTAATAGCCAGGCAGAATCATTTTTTCCGAAATGAGTTTTTTACTGAACTGCTCTTTAAAAAATAGTCCATCGTTTCCTGCAACAATCAAGTATATTTATGCAATAGTATAATAATTGCAAAGTTATTTGGAGATGCCTTGCTTTCGGTTGCTGCAAGAACCTGGAGCTGTCTACTTTAGCTAGGAAAACTTAATAAAATACCCTTTAATGTAAAACCCTTCAATTACAACTACCATACGATCGAAAAATGTGGCATCAAAGACAGTAGGAGAATGACAGTAGGCCATTTACCTGGCCTATACTCATCTTTATTATTTAATGGGCCTGACTGCCAGTTGGTTTTAAGAAGGTTGTAATTTAACTTTATAATGAGTACATATGAGTTTTAAATGGCGTAGTTTGAAATTCGAGAAAAAATATATTTTTTGAAATAAATTTGTATCTGGATGCTGTCTATCCTTGTTAAATATTTAATCCGAGATTTAATTAATTCTATTATGATAAATGTTAATTTTTGAAGTTTTATGAAAATTTTTAGTAAATGACGTCTAGATTGGCCTCGCCAAAATTGTCATTTCCAAGCCCTCTTTGACCCCATTTTTTTCGATCATACGGTAGTTTTTTTATATAAAACAGAAGCAGAACATGTTTTCAGTTTCGAATTCAAACCCGAACTCCACTAAACAGACTGAAACAGCGCCATTTGTCTTGAAAATGATTCTTGTAGTCTGTAGTTACTACTGTACGAGCGGTTATCATCAGCCTTCTTCTTTTGGTGATTATAAGAGTTAATCTTATGGTATGTAGATTTTTTATAGTTGTAAAAGATGCAAAATGTGAAATGTATTGGAGTTCATTTTTAAGACGACCTTTAGATTATGAAACTAGTAAAATAATTCACAATTTGATAAATTGATGACATAGAAATAAATACAGAAATAAGCTGTTATGTATCATTCTTTCATAATTTTATAAGAATCTCCAGTAATGAATTTAGAAACTTGTTAATTGTTCTAACTGAGTAGAGCCACTCACGGAATAAAAATAAATAAACACTTGATAGCTGAGTGCTGCTTTGACTAAACGAACTCTGTTTATGAAAACACAGACACACAAACCCTTTGAACTTGCCGCCTAGCAAGCGATGTGACTTTTCATTGTTGGCGAAATTAATCGTCGACCACCTGAAATCTTCAAAATGTTCCTCATTCGGAAAACTCTATTTGTTGTTTTGTTGAAAACGACAGAATTTCTATTTTATCGCGGCTTTTAGACAAAAGTCCTGCCAAAAAGGTCCAAAATACATATGGCTGAACTGGAAGGGGAACAAAAATGGAATACTTTTTACTCTAAGGAGTAAGGCGGAGTGAGTAGCGGGTAGCTACGACAGCATTTTTTTACAAAACTCATTTGTAGAATGTAGAATGTATGGGAGTGACAGATCTATTGTAGCTCTCAACAACTCGTAACCGTATACACCACAAGGGTATTGCGGCGGGTTGCTGTTGGTTACCTCCGCAGCTGTTCTGGTCGAAGCCCACACTGGTCGAGCGACTCTGGCTGCAAATTGGGGCTTTAGACTACAGTTTGCTTCTTTTATTTTTCATTTTTTCATCTTTTTTTCCATCTTCTAGGATGCAAATGGGGTCTCGTGCATCGTATGCTTCCTGGTTTCTCTTTTTGTAGGATTGTTTTCATGGCTTGCTGATTTCTTATCGTACTGATAAAGCTGGAAGGCAGTAACATTAGTGTACACTGGTATATACGGTGACGAGTTGTTGAGGGCTTGGCCGACTAATTTTTCCTTTTTTTTTGTATATAAAAATATATAACTCCTTCCCTGTAGCTTCCATCAGATTCCTGTGCCATGTTGCGGATAGGCCCACTCTTGGCCATGGCTTTGTATAGTAAAATCTGCATAAGGAGTAGAAGTGATATTTTCGCAAAAAGATCAGACCGCTTTGCCTTTCTTATCTCCTTAATGTACTCAGTTAATTTCTCGGTGCAGAGCTGCCATTCGTCACTGGATTCAGCTCTGTCGCAATGTCGTTGACCTTCGATCTTAGATTGGCCAGTTTCTTGTTCCATCAGGGCTTGTTGTTACTTTTTCGTATGCCTTTACTTGTGGAGCAATTAGATTCATATACATCGCATACCATTCTAGCTGTAGATGGTTTCTGGTCTTACCTGCATCTATTTAGTTTAGGTTATCTACAAGATTAATGTGGTATAGATCCCAGTCTGTTTTCCTTGGATTTCTTCGAGTTTCTCTTTGAATGATAATTTCTCCTAATTTGAAATCGATAATTCTGTGATCTGATAAGGAAGATTCGGTTGAGACACTCCAATCTTTCACGGAACTAATTATATTAGCACTGCCGATTGTTAAATCTAATTCTTACTACTACTAATACTTCCTCCCGCATTTTAGTCACGAACGTGGGGGTGTTCCTTATATTGAGAACTTCAAGATTAAATGCCAAAAGGAAATCAAGTCACTTTGGTGTTAGTGTTGCTCCCCCTTGGTGTTAATGTTAATGCTTCCCCTTACCTGTATTGGAGTCACATCCCAATAAGAGAGGCAGTCGCCGTTGGCTGTAATATCGCACTAGCTCCTGTACCTCCAGAGGCTGTGTCTCCTCATTACCCGCAGTGTGTAGAAGCGATCACGATATTTTTGCTACAATCGTCGATATTAAGTTGAACCATGATCGTGACAAGTAATTTGTAAATTCTCAAACACATTCATAATTAATATTGTTTCTTATAAGAATACAGGCTCTGGAAAATCCTTGCCTGTTATCATATATTAATGTTAAATCATATAAAAAATAATACCTTTCATTTTTTCCAGACGAACATTAAATTTGTCCCCGATACATCTAGGGTTCCTGGACCTGTAACATTGTAAATTGATTCTTCTCATAGGGTCTTATAATTGTGGCGGAAAACCCTTTTGCATAATGCAGGTTTAATTGGGAACTCCTATGCATTATGGGCTATTTCAAGTAAGTTATACTGGGTCTAGAGGTCGGCTCTTGTGCCATTTATGGAGGCTGGTCTCACGCAAGTGTCAGCTGCCTCTCTTGTTGTTCCCTTTGAGGGTGGTCCATTGGAACTTGCGCTAATAATTTTCTCAGTGTTATTAGGGAGTTTCTCAGCTTGGTTTTTATACTTGATGGCTTATACTTTTTTATATTATGGCTTTTAACCGGCACTTTGGTTGGGAGATTTTTTTTTCTATAGTCAACAAAATATTATCTCCTGACTTAACATAACGTTTGCCTGTTAGTTTTGCCTGTCAGGTAAAACCGAAGACCGTCTACAAAACCAATGGCAGTTCTCAAGACGGTCATACTTCCCTTCTATATATTATAATGTTAATTTACTTATACTTTTTTCAGTGTAGACAAAACTGGAGTTTTGTTGTAAATGGTCTTCCATCTTAATTCAGCTGAAGCAACATTTTTATTTTTGAAGACTAGTAATTTTGTTTTTTTAAATAAAAAATTTAATACCAAAGATCTCAAATAAACACGAAAACCAATGATTCCCATACAATTCCCTGATTTGTATTTAAAATCGAGCTGGTGGTATCTTTTGTCTAGAGAGTTATTTCCGTTCGCTATTTTTCAAATTTTCACTCTGTATGTGAGTTTTAACATATAACGCCCTGTATAACATGTCATGTCATTTAATAACTGCATGGCGTTTACTTTCAAGGCTGAAATTACAAATGTGTTGTTATTACATTGTTTTCCGAGTAGTCAGCGGGCGATAATTGAATGGTACCTGCTATATCGTAAATATTTTATTTGGTATTCGGTACGAATTGCGTAATATGCAGTGAAAGACCCAGAATGAGCATTTATGGTACCGCTAGGTAGGGTAATTAACAGGTACTTATAAAGAGGTTCATATACACGCGCCTATTTAGGAAATGCATATGGAATAAACTAAATTATAATTCGTATCAGATATATTTCATATTAAAAAATATTTGAATTCAGAAAGTAATTTTTTTATGTTCCTCATATTTTTGTGAATTATTCTGGTTAAGCAAACAATATTTTTATAAAATGTAACCATATGTAGATATATTTTATGAGTTGGCTTATTGGGTTATTCCAGAGCGACCTTTGAAGATCTATTGTTTTTCTCTTCTTATTTCTGCAGTATACTCCTGGATTGTCTTCACAAGAGGAAACACTTTTCAAAATGGCCAATAATAGCCATTTTGAGAAAAAAAGTAAAGACAATCCGGGGACATACTGTAGATTACAACAATTCTTATCAAAAATTGCAATAACTAAAAGAGCGAACCTTCTATATAGTCTTTTTGTTTGTGGCTTCATCATACTCTTTGTGGCTAGCGATACAATATAGTACATAGTAGCTATACAATATAGTACAATCATTTGGTAGCTATATAATATAGTAATATAGTAGCTATACAATATAGTACAATCATTGGTGGTTTTCCTATCTTGCTGATCAATTCGCGTCTCTTCTACTTTGAATCGTCTGCGTTTGTTTGGTTTTATCTACCATTCTAAAGATTTGTTAGAATCCCACTGTGTTGTATCCATTACAGCAATTTTTGTAATAACTGTTGCAGTACCGCTGAAGGATTCTGGACTTGGAGATCTAAAAGATACATTTAACATTATTAAAAAAACTAAGCTTAAAACATTGATCGACAAATCTGAAATGTTGATATTCCAATTCTCTTTGAATTTAGGCTCCCTCTCCTCAGGATTTAGTCTAAAGGCTCTTATTGGTCGACGACACACCAAACTTGTCGCAACTATTGTTTGGATATTGGTTTGGAGTATTTAGTCTTCGGTCCAAATATTCTTATCTTGAGTTATGGTATGGCCTTTTCTTCGCTGAGCAAACGTTTCTCTCTTCTAATCCATTTTATTGATCAATACTATAGTGAGGTGTGTCTCAAAGTTGTACATTCTTGGTATGTCATCCACTGGGAGTTGAAGAAGGGAATTTTCCTTTTGAGGCTATTCAAAGCCCCTGAGCTAACAATTCTCCCAGTACTGTTTCAGTAATCGTTGTCGTACTGTTATATCTACAGACGATAATGTGCAGTGGTGTTAGGTCTAGAATGAATTTCATTGCTGCTGTTGGACAACTCATCATACATGGGGATCTCCTGGTAGTAGGGGGACACTGAAAAGACTGTCATTAAAAAGACTGTGCATTCATGGACTAAACATTTTTTTACTACAAATATTGGATGATTTGCATTAATAATAATTAACAAGCAAGCACGAAAAATCATTTTACATTAAAACAGGGTGATCCAAAACTTTTGCATCTACCGGGTGTTGCATCGTCAAGCGGGACATAGGAAATCCCATGTAAATTTTAATGGGGTCAATTATTGGCTTCCATAATTATTTTAGAGAATAATTCTATTTAGGTTTATTGAAGAGCACCAAAACCCACATTCAAAAGAATAACTTTAGATATTTTTGATTAGCCCGTTTACGGGTTATCGCCGATTTCTTTTTAAATATGTCTCCTTTCTTATGGCCCTGTATTTACTTATGAGCACCAGTCAAGGTAAAAGATAACTGTCAAATGAAGTTGTCATTTCAGAAATTTATCTATTTAGTGTTTTATTATTATTATTAAAAACTCATACCTATATCGAAAATATTAGCCATGAATTACACTACCGAAGAAAAAGTATTGATGATTAAATGGTATTATCAAGGAAATAGTTATCAAAAGGTGTCGGACATATGTTTGCTGCTCTGTATCCGAATAGACCGATACCTGGCAAATATACAATAGCAAGGAATGTCCAGAGATTTGAGACCAAAGGTACCCTAATAAATAACTGCAGATGTGCAGCAAGGCAGGAACAAAGAGAAGATGCAAGAAATGATACCGACTTGGAAGTTTTATTGTGCGTGGAAGAGAACGATGGAAAGATCAGCACAAGGAAACTTGAGGATGAAATAGGAATAGATCACACTACAGCGTTTCGAATTTTGAAACGACATAAATACTATTCCTTCAAATATGAAAAGCACCAAGAGCTACGAGATGGGGACGAAATACGGCGGCAGGCGTTTTGTTTTGATATGATGGAAAGAGCAAACACGGATAGGGAATTTTTAAAAACATATGTTTCACTGACGAATGCACGTTTACCTTAAATAATGAACCCAATGTTCAAAATTATCGATATTGGAACAAAGAAAACCAACACAGGTTTGTCGAAACAAGGACGCAATATCCACAGAAAGTAAATGTTTGGGCAGGGATATTCGGACACAATATTATCGGGCCGTTATTTCTTACGTGAAATTTAAATGCAGAATATTATTTGGAACTACCCGAAAATCATATTTTACCTGCTTTACATGATGCCGCTAGGGAAATCAGGAAGTTTGGTATCAAATGGATGGCCGCCCGGTACATAGTACCCTGTCTGTTAGGGAATATTTAGACAATTGTTTTAACGGAAACGTTATTGGCCTAAATCATACAGTAAATTGGCCAGCAAGGTCTCCTGATATTTCGCCAAATGATTTCTTTCTCTGGGGCCATTTAAAAAACAGGATATACAAGGACAAAAAATACCCAAATCTAGACGAGTTAAAAAATGCTATTTCTGCCGAATGCAATAGAATTTCACTTTACCAACTAGCGAATGTAAGAAGAGAATTTTATGATCGCCTGGGTTATTGTCTAGCAGTCGATGGAGGAATATTTGAACATCTTCTTAAATCCTAAAGTTCTAACAATTTAATAGTACCTAAATTAATAAGTTGTTGAATATTGTAATAATACTATAATTAACCTTGTAATTGATTACTTAGTTTTACTTTAATTCATATTAATTTTTATTTATAAATACATCTTTAAGATTTCCGATGTAGGAATAAGTTCAATAATAATAAAGCATTAAATAGGTAAATTTCTGAAATGACAACTTCATTTGACAGTTATCTTTTACCTTGACTGGTGCTCATAAGTAAATACAGGGCCATAAGAAAGGAGAAATATTTAAAAAGAAATCGGCGATAACTCGTAAACGAGCTAATCAAAAATATCTAAAGTTATTCTTTTGAATGTGGGTTTTAGTGCTCTTCAATAAACCTAAATAGAATTATTCTCTAAAATAATTAGGGAAGCCAATAATTGACCCCATTAAAATTTACATGGGATTTCCTATGTCCCGTCCGACGATGCCGATGCAACACCTGGTATGTGTATATTAATTTTTCCTTTCAATAAAAACTTGAGATTCTTTAATATCCTTCAGGTAACTGTATGCTGCTAATAACTCGACGGAGAGTCAAAGACCAGTCTTTTTCATTTTATATACTTTACCACTCAATTCTCCGCAAATTCTTGTTAAGATATTTGAAATAGCGAATACTTACGACGCTTTATAAATACTATTACGTATTTGTATAATTTCTTAACGACCCAGTAATAATATATAATGCCTCTTAACGTTCTAACATCGATTAGGTGCTACAAGTTTTTTTTTGAAATTGTCAGTACACACCTGTGTAGAATAGTTTTTACGTAAACTACCTTAATACAACTACAAATTACTTTGTTTTAGTTGGTTCATAATTGAAGCAAAAAGTTCTAGGTATATAAAGTGAAAATTATAAGAACAGAACTTCATAAAATTCTTTATATCAAAGCCTTAACTAACGGTTGTGGTTTTGAAGATTTGCTGAGTTTTTAGGTTTCATCCTCCCTGTGTTTTTTGCAAAAAAGGTGTGATACGAAGTAGAGGGATTTTTTTTTGTCAAATTAAGAGAAAAATTCTGTGTTATTCTGATGTTTTATCAACATAAACTTTTTTAAGCATTAGCGAGAACGTAGTGGATAAAATGCAGGAGCGGAGTAGACACGTACGAGTGGATAAAATGCAACTAAAACATAAATGTTCGATTGATACAATATACTCCCTCAAGCCGTGCAAGCTCTTTATATAAAACGCTCGTTGTCCTTAATATGTCCCTTCTAGTGATTATTGATAAGTAAGGATCTTGTGCTGCAGTAGTAAGCTTTTTCCGACCTCTTTCTCGTCGGTCTTTAACATCATCGGGTTCGCAAAGCTTTTTGAAACATTGTTTTGATTAACGCCTTCAATTACTGCCACTTCAATTCGTGATAGAGCTTGTTATAACAAAGTTACTATTTGGCTTCTGTTATATATAAGTTCCCGTCTTCCCTTTGTGGGACATAGGGCTTCCAAGAATTCCAAGAGATGTTTCCATTTGATCCTATTCTGGGCTGTCTATTTGATCTCTCCCCATATTTTCCCGTTATCTTGGGCTTCAGAGATTACTGTTCTTCGCCAGATAATTCTTGGTCTTACCCTGGCGCGCCTTCCCTGTAGATTCCATTCAATTGCTTATACTGCGATATCTCTGTGTGGTCTGCGCAAAATGTCCAGCCAGTCCCACTTTCTTTTCTTAATTTCGATATATATTTAATTTTGTGATGTTCTTTTCCACAGTTCCATCGTTGTTAATTTGATTGGGCCAGAAAATGCTTAATATTCTACGAAGCCACTTGTTAACAAACACCTGCAGGCGATCCATGAGACTACGCGTAACCTTCCATGTGACCTTCCATTCCTTACGGGGAATCTAAGAAGTCCTTGAGACATATCCAAATGTGAATTATAAAGGATACATAGATCGTCTGCATAATCCAGATCTTCTAGCCTACTTAAAAGTCTCCATTGTATCCCTAATGGTTCTTTAAATACTCCGTTTAGTGCTACATCCAGAACGATGTTAAAGAGTAACGGCAAAAGTATACAGTCCTAGTTTACACCTACTGCAATAGAGATTTTCTCCCTAACTTGACCTTTATGTAATACACGGCACAGAGCATCATGATAAAGCATTTTGATCATGCGGATTATTTTGTCAGGCACGCCTTTTTTTCTCAAAGCTTTCCAGATGTATATGGCTTTGTGTTTTATTATATCAAAGGCTCTTTGAAAATCTACGAACACCACGTATTAATGGCGATCTGAACTCCTCTTGAGATTGCTCTATTATTATTATGAGAGTATTAATTTGATCGATGCATGATCCTTGAGGCCTACAGCCTGTTTGTTCTTCTCTCAAAGTCGGTTCAAGGGCATTTGATATTCTTTTTGTATGACTGTAGTAATTATTTTGTTAATGGTATTGAGATAAGTCGCCCTTCTTGGATAGTTTTGCAATAAGTCCTTCTTTCCGCGTTGACGGGATATGTTCTGTTTCGCCAGCGATTTTTATTGTTTCTGGTAGTTGTGCAATGCTTTCAGGGTGTATCTTAAATAGTTCAGCGGGGATAGTATCAGGACCTGCCGCTTATTCAGCTTCTGTTAAAGTAGGAAATAACATGTCTTCGCATTTTTATACGATAATGGCATGACCAGAATGCAGAAGAGCTAAAACACTACTAATCTGCATGGCAGGAATTTATAAATTCTAATAAAATACACTCATTCCTCTTTAAGGACCAAGCGAAGTTCATTTAATGAAGCTGGTACTGCTTTGTAATCTCTAACCCTCCTGCCAAGCATTTCCCAAAAGTCGAACATGATGAGCACTTCATAGTAGTATATAGATCACAATAATCACCAAAGCCGCCTTGTCATATTGAAAAATAACTTCAAAAAGAAATGATAATCGAAAAAATTGCAAATTGTTGGTGGCAAGTTCGTCTCGTTCTTTAAAATTAACCAAGGCATGTATTGACATGATCCAAAAAAACAAAATGCTTAGGAGACATCGTTCTGACCGTAAAATTATATTTTAGGAAAATTTACACACGAAATTAAACAAGGTTTTTTAAAATTAGAGTAAAAAACAACCCCTCGATTAACCCTGTATAATATGCCAAATTCTAAAGTTTACAAAAAACTGAGTTTACGAATTAAAGTTGATATAATTATATACAGATTGCTAAAAAATTCATGAAAATAGGGCTAAAAATAACAAAAATATAACCAAAAATTTCTCCGTTGCGTTTTTTTGCGTTTGAGTGTATAAATAATAATTTCTAATCTTACTTTATTTTTGTTAATAGTGGAGTGCCCAGATACTTTTACCTCGGAATTCAATTACTGTGATTGTATTAATGTGAAACCTTCTGTATTGTGTTTTATAGATAAAATACTAAAAAATGTTTCCCCTTTTTTTTCGTTGCTTTTAATTTTTTATTTTAGTAATTTTAGTAAATTCTTAATTATTTCCTTCTTAATATTTTGATTTTTTTAATTCGTTTTCTAAGTAAATTTATTGAAATAAATAAATATAATGCAAAAGCTATACCTATTCTGCTTATATTCTAATCATTTAAATTTTGATTGAAATCGAATTATGGCACGTCATATATGACGCGGTTTTTGCAAGGAGAACAAAAGTTCGTATTGAAGTGAAATTTTGTGAGCTTATGTAAGTCAATTTAAAGCCTTTTCTAAAATTATGTAGAGATTTACAGGGTGTCCCCAAAAAAAGTTACACATCAAAGTTATGTTTTTTGTAATGGAACACCCTATATATTAATTTATTTTTGGATTCTAGTAAAAAAATAAAGGTTTGTTTCATTAGAAAAGTATATGACTAAAATGTTATAGTTTCTGAAATACATTCACCGACACGAAAAATGGGCACCTTAAAACTTTGATGTATTTTAAAGGTTAATATATTATATTTTAATGGGCCGGTTTTGATGATTTTTTAAGCAGTGTGTTGCCAAATTATTGGACTTTTTTGTATCTTTTTCTAAATTGAAAATGAAACTCCTCATCTCAATTATACGAGGGAAAACATGTTGATATTTTGGTGAAAGTTTGAAACACCCTGTGAAATATGTTAAAACAGCAAGAAATTTAAAATTATTTTATCATCTATAATATCAAATATTCGGTTTTAAAATGGTGCTAACATTTTTTCGTAATTTTTACATTAAGACCATGCCTTTGCTTTTGAGCGTAGTCAACACATATTAGTAAGTTCTGGTCCCGAAGTAGGCCTTCTTGGCACACGCTTTGCTTTATTTAATCTTCTTGTAGTCCGTTAGTTAATATGTACGATCCTTAAGTGCAATTCACTATGAATTTGAAGAGCTGGTAAACGGCGGTTTCTTAGCGATAAACTTACAATAAGTCGATCGTCTCGATCAGAAGTTCTCATACGAAGGTTCCTGGACATCTAGATTGACGTCCTCATGGATGTAATCATAATTCAAAGACCATTTAGTATACTCTATGGTATTAAGGTATTTTTGGAAGCGGAATTTTATAGCAATTCCGAGGTTTGTATCCCATAAGGGCTTAAAGCACTCTACTATAAAGTTTGTGCAAAATATGACTGTGAACAATATCTACATACCGAATATTTAATTCTAAAAATACAAAGATGCTCTATTTATCGATATGCAATAATTTTGAACGTATGTGTATATCCAATATATCAGGACATCCGGTAAATGGTCTAGAGTACAGAAACATAAAACGTCTCGTTGTTTTTGGACGAAGAAAAGTGCTGCTTCTCGTCTCCGGAAGTAGGCCTTCAGTTTGCTGGGGGGATCGTGACAGTAGAGCGAGGCGTCGGGACGCCAAGCGCCGAAAATAGGCCCCGTTGCAGACGGGAAATAGTGAGATACACGTTCCGTTGGTGCAATAAAATCCCAAGTATTTATATGCGTTCGTAAATAGACGAAGCTAAAACGGCCCGACATAAAAATAGAGAAAGTGAAAGGAACAAAGGAAAAATCAACAAAACCACAACACAATTCAGTATAGTACTTTATGAATCTACCATTTTCACTTAGGTTATAATCCAAATTACGCGAATTTGGATACATATAAATCTTAGGAAAAAAGTAGTTATTTATGCAACTATTATAGGGAACAGACTATTCTGTGTAACGTGTTTCCCAACGTGTTACATACAAGATTTTTCTTTAAATTTGATCAACGACAATATTAAGTGTTTTATTTGACTATGATTATCAACTAAAAACCTTTTGACACTTACTTTTCATCATTTTTTTTCTTGGCTTTAGGTCAGGTAAGAAAAGAAAAAAACGCTAACGCTTTTTATAAATTACGTTGACGTTTCAACCTGGCAAGGTGTTTATCTTTATTATCTTATTTTGTTGTAAGAAATTACCTAGAAGTTGCTTCTTTTTGTTTTTTAAGCAATTTGTGACTATTGGTGACTCGGTTTAGGGATTGGTATACAGGGTGCTATAAATTCGGGGTACGAGCATTGGTATCTCGGTAACCGTAATAGATACGAACATAGTTAAAGGCAGGCGGCCACTGCGAGCGTAACTAAACTAAGCTAAGAATTTAAAAACAAACGGTAACTAAACGAAAATAAGTTTCATCGGCCACTGGGAACGATTTTTGCCCAGTAGTCAGCTAAGTTAGCTGCGTTTTCGTATTGTGTCTCTGCTATCATAGAATTAATCGCTACGAAAAATTCGCTGGAACCTGTCACAAACTAAAACCAGCAAAACTAAACTACGATTTGAATCTTCGTTCATATATTTTCATTTAGTTTCGCTCAAGTAGCCGCTGATGCATTTAAAAGTATGGGAGCTGATGTTTACAAATCTTATTTTCGCTTGGCTTAGTTTAGTTTCGCTCGCAGTGGCCGCCCGCATTCGGGCAAAGTTGTCGTTTTGGGATATTCTCCAAGATGCAATCAAAAAAGTTTTAACACATTCCAAGGATTGCTGAGTTTTTTGGAAAAAAACTTTTTTTTTTAAAAATCAATTTTATTTTTTACCTGCCGCTACTTTTTAGAAAATCAAAAAACTGGTTGGGGGCATTACTTGACGTCATTTGTAAAAGTGAAATCAATACACCCCAACATTTACAATAAAGAGTACAAAATACATTCGGTAGTACAAGAAGAAAGTTCAAAGAAATATAAATAAAATTGAACGAAAAATAAATTTATGCAATAGGGTAGGCGATAACCCTTTCGAACATGGAGAGCATTAGAAACTAGTTTGTAGAAGTTGATTTGTTTATAATAACTACGATTAATATAATATATGCTTATTATTATATCGCACACTGAGATTTCAAATTCACAATAAGAAAAAGTTAAAAATAATATCCTTAAATTGCTGACCTGGATATTATTTATTTGAATCTTCCAATTGGCTTGATTTTCCTTATTCAATGTTAATTAGCGCTTATCAATATTGTTGCCATGAATATAATCAGATTAAATAATTTAAAAAAACCAGAGTCGGACTTGAAATTATTTTAAATAAGATTTGGTGTTTATAAAGTTTTGCTGTTTATAAAGTACCCAAAAAAAGTTATAAAGTGTGGCATATCATTTTACTCAGGAGACAAATTCTTACCAAAACCTGTAATAAAAAATGCAGGTCCAGGATTAAAAAAAATTAAGTTGACCTTTGTCTCACAATTCTATCAGATAGGCCTAATAAAGTAGCTATGAGAATGTGCAATTAGTTTTTTGATTCTCTAAAAAGTAACGACAGGCAAAAATAAAATTGATTTAAAAAAAATCCGTTTTTTTTTTTCAAAATATCAGCAATCCTTGAAGTTTTTAAAACTTTTTTGATGGCATCTTGGCGAACATCCTAAAGCGCAACTTTTCTCCAATTTAACTTTGTTCCTATTTATTACGCTTACCGATATACCAATGCTCGTACCTAGAATTTGTAGCACCCTATATAGTGACCACTGACTAACTTGTGACCATTTATTTCATCACCAGTTGCAAAAAGAAAAAATATTTCATAACTGTTTTCGAAATGAAACATCTCTCAATACCTCAGGGAATAAAAAATGTCACTTCAAATTCAAAAAAAAATTATATACAGATATTTTGAAGAAAATTGGAGACAAAATACATCCTTACCTTTTTTTATTTCAAGCCCACTATTTTATTTCAAAATCTTCTAAAAATATACACGAATTTCAGCTTTTTTTTAAACAAATTTACAGGGGAGTCAAAATTGCCGTGGGTTTCGTATTATTATTAGAGAAAAAAGATTATTATACATTAATTGACTGAGTATTGAGAAACCAAGCAATAATTTAAATTACTCTATTATTATTAAAAGATATAATATCTACAATTTATAGAAGACGCCTTTTTTATATATTTGTATTATTATATTATACCGTATGATCGAGAAAAAACGGCGTCAAAGGCGGCTGGGGAATGACTATCGATTCTATTTTTGACGAGGTCGAACTCTGCTCAAAGTTAATTAACTTTACTTTGATTTTTTTAGTTAATTAAAATTCTTCTTCTTTTCACTTTAAAGATCTTCAAAAAAATTAAATTTTAATTAAAATTCATACTAAATGTAGAAAATCTAGAAGATAATAGTAAGTTTCCGGATACAGAAATCCAGAAAACTATCCAATCCAAAAAATATTTTTTTCTGATAATTTGAACTATACCAGTTCTAATTAATAAAAAATCTATATTAGGTAAATCCAGTAAATCGTAATCAATACAGAATGCGTCTTTAAAAGTAAAGAAGAGAAAAATCAAAAAGGCTCTAACCCAACTATCGCCCGTCCCAGTCCTAGGCATTTCGATAACGTCTAGAGTTAACAAAAATTGGATTATTCTACTGTTAAAATGTATGGATTATCCTTTTGTAATTGTCTAATACAGACTAGACCCTTCAGATTTACTAATACTGTAGCTGTAAACGAATATGTGTGTTCAATTACTAGTAATAACTCGTTAGTTCATGGAAGAAGTATCGTGTTTATCAACAAAGTTAATTGTAGGCCTTTACATTTTGCTTAATATGGTCATATTTTGTAATATTCAACTCATAATTGTTGATACTTCTGGTGGATGATGTTCAATTTTATACATGTATAAAATATAAACACACTAAATTGAAGTAGAAACTAGACTAGAAACGGTAAGGTGAGATATTTTTAAGAATTTGTATTATTACTTATACATTACTTTTTTACTTAGAGAATATCTACCCCTGTGTATAACCTCTAAGAAACAAATTAAATGAACAAAACTATGTCAAAGAAACCTCATTACTGAGTGCGCCGAGACGACAACCATTCGTGCCATGAATTTTGGTACGACTGATATTGGAGATGGAGAACTACCCTCTATAAACCGTCCCAGATACTGGCTTTTGTCAAAGCCCTGGGACTGTATGATGAGTTATGACTCAAGAAAGGGGGACACAATTGATCTGTAAGGTCGCAGTGATTAACCCCCCTCCCACTCATTCTAAACTCTAAAATTCTAATGTCAAAGAAATAATGAAAACCAAATAGGTGATGCTGTAATCAAAGCTTTGTCGATATTGACTTACCGAAATGTATAGGCATACGTTATGTTAGTACAATTTGTTTTTGAATTTCATCTAGATTTCTGCATCTTCAGTCAGTGAAAGTAGAAATATCATCAGCAGTTTTTTCAGTCCATAAGATTCAACATTTAAAAATACAGTTAATCATTAATTAACCTAATTAATTTTTTTTGGGATATAGGCACTATAAGCAGCAAAATATTAGCCTTATAATCCCGGAAGATGTGGGTAATAAATTAAATGATAAAGAATTGTAAATTGTTTATACATATATAAATCACTTGTTTTAAAATAAAAAAAATAGGCATTTTAAATTTTATATTGTATTTATTTATTAAATGATAAAATTAAAATACTTATATACTACATGATCTGATGAACACTGTAACACTGTAAGTCTTAGTTTCTTTGGTTTGGTTTACTGTTTGCCGAGTACTATGGGTATAGTTCATTAAATTAATAGATTCTATTCTTATGATTGACATATGCATATTAATTGTTTTCTTAAGCTATGTTACAGTGAAACTCACTTTATAAACAGTATAATATAGGTCTGTATTTTCTTTCGAATGGTATTACAAAATATTTTTTACTGTGGACCCTACTAATCAATATACTATGCCTGGTTCAAGAGTCTAAATCTGTACTTATTACATTTAATTTAATAACAAACCTAAATTTTTGTCTAAGTTCTGCGACTTACTAAAAAAAACAATTATGATTTTCGAAAGTGATTAATACAGCTTTTTCCAAAATTATACATTACTTCTTGATGTATGTATTATACCGTATGATCGAGAAAAAACGGCGTCAACGATGGCTATGAAATGAAGATCGCTGTCATTTTATATGTAAATTTATATGGGAAATGTCATCGATCGTCATGAAATGTCATCGATCGTCATTTCCCAGCCAACTGGACGCCGTTTTTTTTCGATCATACGGTATTAATTCATTTATTTACTTCAATTGTTCCAAAGTGTATATTATTTCAATTGTTCCAAAGTGTATATTATTTCCTACAATCTACCAGTAGTTACGTTAAAAGTTATGTATGTAATATATAAGTAAACAAATAATGTAATATATAAGTAAACAAATAATGTAGTAATTAATAATGTAAATTGACAATACACCAATAACATATTTTAGCAATAACCATTGATTCCTGCATGGAACTTTGTGATTACAGCATCACCAATAGATTATTTCTTGGACACAGTTTTGTTCATTTAATTAA
Organism: Sitophilus oryzae; assembly: GCF_002938485.1. Lineage (NCBI taxonomy): Eukaryota > Metazoa > Arthropoda > Insecta > Coleoptera > Curculionidae > Sitophilus > Sitophilus oryzae. The sequence goes on along the minus strand of NW_022147437.1, from coordinate 824,834 downwards.
TATGCTTCTTGGAAAACAGAAACTTGGGCATACACAGGAACAGATACTCTATAAGTAAAGAAGTAATAATACAGGGATTTCGTAAAAATTACTATCTCACCTTATTGTTTCTAGTACTTCAATTTGGTTTGTTTATAATTTATATATGTATAAATTGAACATCATCCACCAGAAGTATCAACAATTATGAGTTGAATGTTGTAAAATATGACCATATTAAGCAAAATTTAAAAGCCTACAATTAATTTTGTCGATAAACACGATACTTCTTTCATCAACTAACGGATTATTTACTGGTATTAAACACACATTTTTATTTACAGCTACAATCAATGCAATATTAGTAAATCTGAACGGTCTAGTGTGTATGAAACAATAATAAAAGGCTAATCCGTACATTTTAACAGCACAATAATCAAAAATTTTGTCGAAATGTTTCGGTCGGAGGGGTCGGAGGCTTGTCGGACGACGAGATTTAGTTAGGTTAGAGTCTTACTGGCCTTACTCTTCTTTATTTTGAAAAAGGCGTTTACTGCATTAAGGACGATTTAGTATCGATTTTTTATTGAGTAGAATTGGTGCAGATCGAAACATTTGAAAAAACAATTTTTTGGAAATAGATATGTGTATCTGGAAACTTTCTATTCTTTTCTGGTTTTTCTATATAAGGTGACATAAAATTTTTGACAAATTTTATGTCAATTCTCAGTAACTGACGTCTAGAGTTCTATCTCGTCAAAAATAGCATCGATAGTCATTCCTAAGCCGCCTTTGACGCCGTTTTTTCTCGATCATACGGTATTATCTTTACATTCCACTTGAACCAAATAATAGTTGAATGCTTTTTCTTGGAAATGGGTGATTTAGAGAACTTTGTGACCAATAAACTAAAGTAAGTAAATCTTGGAACTGGTTCAATTTAAAATTCAGCTAATTTACGCGGTTTAGTCGTACACACAGAGATCCTTCAAAGGCCCGCTTATCGATTTCTCATTACTTCATTTCTAGCACGCTTTCGTTCGCTTTAATGGGCAATTTCTTGAAAATTTTCCTCGGCGGGCGCCATCGCCTCCTATAACTAATGAACTTTAAAGCACCAGTTGACACATCTGATTAATTGTCCACCGAAAATAATGCCTCGAACTCGAATTAATAATAACGTTGATCGTGCGCGACCGTTTCAGTTCCATTTTTACATATTATTTATGTTGCGCAATGGTCTTGTAAACAATAACGGGGTTTATGTACATCTATAGATATTGTGGCGCCAGGGCACAAGTCAGTTCCATACGAACGTCATCATTAAAACAGCGTACGCACTATGCCAGAAACAACCCGAAACATGTCAAGGTTCATTTCGATTTATTTCCAGTTGTCTTGACCCACTTCGCTTTACCTCGACCTACTTTCGATTCTTAAAAGCGCCTGAAAACTACTCGTGGCGAGAGCGAGGGGGAATTTTTTTTAGGGTTTTTTGTCGCCTCGTTTTGTTTTGTTTTGGACTATTTCCAAAACGTGGCGGTATCTGTTCCGAGGCAAAGGTTTTTTTTCTCGTAAATCTCAGTAAAATAAGTAAATCTAGACGTTTCTAAAATAGCTATTTTTACGATGATATTTCGTTAATTACATCTCGTTTTATGTTATATTGATATATATCCCATATTCCACATTCCACATAATTAATATTTCAACACGCGTTTATTATATGCATAGTAGATATTTAGGATCAAAACTTTTCACTTAAACTGCAGAAATAGAATTACAATTTTTTATGATTTAATTTTATTATAATAAATTAGTATATAAAATTGTATATGATATGCTTGTTTACGCCCTTAATTGATTAATATAAGAGTAGTATTGCTTGATGAGTAATACTGGTAATCATGTACTTACTCATCATCATGATGAGTATTGCTTGATGAGTAATGCTGGTAACATTATCAATATATCCGCTTGGGAAAATTATTATTTGACCCGATGTCAACAAAAGTATAGTCCACGGACATTATTTAAAAGCAATGTTCTTTTATTGTTCTTAAGAGAAATCTGTAAACGATACTTTTATTAGCACCCAGCTTGGTTTGATATACATCCATTCAACTAGTATTAATTATGCAGGGATTTAGACAATTAAAACTAGAAAAACAAAACCAAATTAGTCAACTAAACTTGCTACAAACTACAGTTTAAATGTTACTTACTTAAATGTTAACTGTTACTAGAATTAATAAATAATTAGACGATTTTTTAAATAATCTTTTATATATTTTGTTCATGAGGCGCAATACCAGTGGATTATAAGCCGATAAATGTTAGACCGCTAGTTAGTCACTGTTTTATTTTTTTTTAATATATTGTAATTAATAATATTAGACAATGATTAAAACTAAATATTCTTGTGTAGACTTCGAGGATTAGCCTATTTAATTTACCATCGGTAACTGTTTTCATCAAATACGTTTAAATTTACATATACCGCGGCCTCCCCATAAGAGCAATGAGAGAATTTATGTCCCAGGATTGAAGGACAGAAGATCGAGTTTGACATAAGTCCATCCTTGTTCAGTAGCTGGATGTAATGCACATGCGCCGAAATGCTACTTTTCTATTGGCCGAATGGTGTCGAGATGGGTTATCGCGTTATCGATTTATTTTTGAACGCGTCGTCGGCGTGGATTTTGTTTTCAGTTTGGACTTGGGCAGTCGCCATTAGTGTCATTAGTGTTTCCTCTAACTTTCTGTGTTTTCCACGTGTACTGTGTTTTCGTTTGTATTTTAATCTTTGTGCGTTTATTGACAATTTTGTGATTTAGTTTTAAAGACTTTTGCTGTAGTTTAATTAATAGAACAATGGGAATGGGCTACTGCTTCTTGTGTGGTAGAAGCCAACTAACCAAATTAATAATAGAAATTTTTCTCGATGTTCGTTTGTATCATGAAAGCAAAATCAGAAATGAAAGGGATGTTAATATAAGACAAAAATATACTAAACTAATTTTATTCAAAAATCAATAATTGTTAAAAGCATTATATTTAGTCTTACTATTTTAAAATAAAAAAGACATTATAATGTAAAGACTAAAAATAGAGACTACATAAGGCTAATTATAATGCTTACACAGTTACACACAAACTGTCTTATTGTAAATTATTATTGTTTTTTTTTCATAATATAAAAGAGTATTTACAATGCAACAATGTAAATAATTATATTTTTTGTATCTAGCTTGATTTATGTATAAACTTAATATGTACATACTTTTAGTTATATTTGTTTAATAAAAAATATGTTAATAATAAAGAATTACTTTTGTTTCATTTTAAACCAGGACTGATGTTGATATTGATCATAAATACATGGGCAGTAAAAGAAACAATAGACAGTAAAAAATGTACTGTTATACTTTGTTTTGCTGCAATTTTTAAGTCGAGTGAAATAGATATGCAATTTGTAATACTAAGTTCTTAAGACAGTTCCTTAATTGAGGTTTTACTAAATTATTTTTTGAATTTTAAAAAAAGTGAAATAGATATGCAATTTGTACTACGAAGTTTTTAAGACAATTTCTTAATAATTGTGGTTTTACTAAATTATTTTTTGAATTTAAAAAAAAAATATCGTACCTGTCACTTTTTTTCATTCGTTTTATTTAATAATAATTGTCTAACACAACAAAGTCTACTTAGAACGATATGATATAAATATAAATGAGTTCATTAAAAAATGGTCTGATTAAAATTAGTACCTAAATAAGCAAAAATTATCCCCTCATAAAACAAGAAATTAAGGAGTTCAGTAAAAGGATTGCAACTATATATTTTATTCAGTAAATTTTCATAATAGTAAGTATAAAAGCACAATCTCTAAAACGACAATATGAATAATGTATATTAAGATTTAACTCGAGTTTCAGTGAAAAAACTATATTGATATTAAAATATTTTAATACCTTCAGAATACTAATTACATACCATAAAATAGGAGTTTTTACGATGCGGGAAGCCTATCTAGAAAAAGAATTTTAGAAATCAGCAATGGGATTCTGTAAGCTCTGTAGCAAGAAATTTCCTATCGAGCCTATGCTATTTGTATACGATTGATGAGTCACTAGACAGGGAAATGTTTACAGAATCGCACTGCAGATACCTATTACGCTACTAGGAGCCCCCCATTGTGAGACAGATATAAAATAATTTTTATATACCTATTCCATAGCCTATTTTTTTAAATGTCTGTAATATTTATAATAAACTTATTTTAACGAGTAGAAGTATTGCACCAGCATCAAAATTAACACTACTTGTAAAAAACTGTTGCTCCTTGAGTTTGTAATAGATATAAACAAAATAAACATTCGAAAATAACTAAATCGAAGATATCTGAAAACTTTTGGTTGAAAAAGTGTTTTGCCATAACATGTTGGATACGATTAAAATATCTCAATTGATAAATATGGGCATAATGTTACATTATCAAACTTATTTGATTTCAGAATATTTAACAAAAAACTTCCAATTTTTCGAAAGATTTAATTCAATTATTAGAACGTCTTTAACCTCAACTTAAAATAAATAAAACCAAAACAAAACATATCATATGATTTGGAACTGTCCAATCAAAGTGCTTACAGATTGAGCAAGCGCAGAAAACCTCCTCCCGAACAAGGATAGACTTATGTAGGAAATGCATTGACATTCTATAGCCATCCTTCAACATCGGGACAGGAATTTAAGCGGTACTCTCCGTATATTTTATTAAAACGTATTTGGTTTTCATATTATTTTTTCCATGTTTACTTATTTTTCTGAAGCCAAAACAACGTTTGACCTTGATTGTCTAGTAATATTCCACGAAATATTTCTTGAAAAATGTCTTGGAAATATTTCGTGGAATATTTCGGGGATAGTGTAGCGGCTGTTTTATGCTTCACTGTCTGCCACATTCAAAGGCACCTTAGGTTAGGATGGGTTAGGTTGCTTTACGGTCTTGAGGGTAAAGCATTAGTAATTTAATAATAATTAAATAATTTAAGGTAATTTTGAACTTCCATTGTCTTCATCTAATCATTGTCTTTCTTTATATATACCATACGATCGAAAAAAAAACGGCGTCTATGAAATGAAGCCATCTTTTCTCATCTTCAATCTAAAGAGGTGTTCATTAAGGAGACAGTGTCCTGTTGAAAACCCCGTCTCACTGACATACAATGTTGTAAGCTTGGAAAAGAAGTCCGTTATAATTATAACTTCGTTTAATTGTCCAGTATTATTTTATTTTTATTTTATTTTAAACTACTCCTGCCCAAACACCAAAAGAATAATTGTTACAGTTAAGGGACTTAAATCTAAATAAATTAACTTAACAAAACTAAAACTACTGTACATACAATGAATGCAATAAGTAAAAAAAAAAATTGGTTGAATTGAAACTAAAATATACAAAGTAAAAAAAAACAAAAATGTGCAGGTATATCACTTCACTGTGGTGAAGGAGGTATGATTTAGGATCTTATTTATTTCTTTTACATTTGTATGAAAAATATCTATATTAAACTGACTTAACATTGCATTACATTCGTCCAGGATGTGGCGCATATAAGAAGTGACCGTATATATATATATATATATATATATATATATATATATATATATATATATATATATATATATATATATATATATATATATATATATATATATATATATATATATATATATATATATATATATATATACTGTATTTTGTTTTTAATATTTATCTTTTTTATAAGATCTTTAGAAAACCAATGCGGAAATTTTCGTTTGTGGAAGCTTTTAGAGAATTTTTTCTTTGGAATTGTTTTATCGAGAACATTATAAAGTTTACAATATAATTCAGACATACAATCATTAGGATTAGATATATTTTAAGAGGGAGTTCAATTAACATCCCTCATCATACTATGCAATAGCAAGTAGTTGCCTTTACTATAGTCATATGTATAGACAGAATTTATCCTTTTAACATCAGTTGTTTTGACACTAAAATCAATGCGTAATGATGGATGATAATTGTCTTCCACAATCAATGAAGATACACATTTTTGTACGGCTAAATTATTTATATTACTTATCACTAGATCTAACCTACGACCGAGAAAGTTATAAACACTATTCACTTGAACTAAATTATTAAAACATAAGAAATGCATCAGGGACGAACTTATGTCACACATAACAGCAGGAAAAAAAGGTAGATTGAAATCGCCCGCTAATAATATAGGATCGCCATCTTTCAATATGGAATCCAGATAATCGAAAAAAGAAGTGTAAGTTGCGATATCGGAATTTGGCGGGGCATATAGACAGTACACGTAAAATAAATAGTTATTGAACTTACATAGTATTAAAAGAAAATCACTGGCACCAAAACTTTGTGAACTAATCAGTTGAGTGCGGATATTTTTATTGGTAGCAATTAAAACCCCTCCGCCTCTTCTATCTGAATTGCCGTTCTCTCGATCTCTGCGCATTACTATATACCTGTCATCAAAGAGTTCTGAGTCACGAAAACCATCAGTCAACCACGTTTCAGTTAACAGGACAACATCATAATCATCGGGGATTATACTAGTGTAGAGTACATCGGTTTTAGTTCGTAAGCCTCGTACATTTTAGTAGTAAATGTGTAGTTTCAGGTCACTTAATTGGTTTGTTGTTCTATTCTGGGGTTCCGTTTCCGAAAATTTTGTTGTATGTCGGTTGGTAGTGGGCTATCTAAATGAATTGCAGGTAGAGTTGGTCCCCTTAAGGCATCAGACGGCAGCGGAAATGTCTTAGGAAAAGTTGTAATTTTAGGACGCCAATTATCCTGTTTACCTCCCAGAAGCTTCTTCAGTCGTTCTTCGAAGATTAGATATTCTTTATATATAAAATTTGCCAATTTCTTCTTAATCATGTAGTCTGCTTGCTGCCTCTGTAAAAAACATGTCATCTGGTGTAAACTGATCAAGCGATAAAAAAATTCCACCACATTTCACTGCATGTGTGCTCTTTTTAATAAGGAGGTTATACTAATAGACAGCCTGTTTTTGTTTATGTGATGTCATACTTTGACATGCCCCTATAATAATTAGATTCGTATGTTTGTACAGGTCCATCATCCCTTTTACAGCTGAACTGATCAGAGTCGTTTTTTCTTTAGCACTGCGTGGGTCTACGAACAACATGACATGGTCCTCCTTAACAAAAGCTTCACAAAGATTAGTACCCATTTTGGCCATGGTCCCAATGGTAAGGGGTTCTGCGGAGAACTGACAGTTGATATCACTTCATTATAATAAGAATTAAGAATTCCTTTGAAAAGCCCTCGACTGATGCTAAATTACCCTATTTCAAACATGACGAGAGTTCACTGGTATGCAATACAGATACATATTTACAATCAGATAAAATTTGGCATCTAAGAAGAACTGCACTGTTGGAGGGTCAGTCAGTCAAGACGGCTGAGTGTGTTGTGTATTGTCACAGAGTTAATATATTGCAGTTTTGTGTTGATATGATTTTATCAGTCGATTATTGACAAAAGAACCTCTTGAGGCGCTTTGCTCTAAGCCGGGTCTGGCAGTATAAGTTTGCTAGAGTTCTCACTTGTGACTCGTTTGACCCGATGACGCGTTGGGTTTAGTGAGGATACCCCAATTAGCCTTACTGATTGGGATGTGATTTTGTGATTGGGATATGAAACTGTTTAGCGGCAGTATTGCGCCTAGGAAAGCCCAAACTATTTCAGGTGACTAGGAGCTTGAAGCTAGTTATTGAAAATTATTAATTAGTAGATCCAAATAACACTTGATTGAGATGGAAGATATGGAATGACATGTTGAATAATAATGTCGTGGCTTGGGGATGGAGTTCTCCTAGTAGAGTTTTAGTACTTAATTATCAATTTTATCCAGATCGGTAAAGTTTGGTTTTGTTATTTTTATGATATTTGAGATGAATGTGAATTACGAGACCAGTTTACGAGTTGGGTGAGCTCCAAAAATATTGAAAATCTGTCATGTCGTTTCTTCTAATTCTGTTCACCCCATCACCTTTAAATACCTGTTGAGCTTGCAATGCTCTGTTAGCATTCCCACTATAGTTTTGACAGTTCTCCTGTCATTGCTAATCGTAAATTTAGGCTAGAATTCTACTAAGACTTATGTGAATGCTTTTGCCTTGGTGATCGAACTAAACTGTTGTGGCAAACTGAATTATGTCACCATGCCATTGGGAGCATTTCTATGGTTTCCAATCTTTCTGGAATTGATTTACACAAAAGTATACCCAAAACCCACAAAATGTCTGGCTTGCTGCTTTAGTAGTGATATCGTTAGTAGTCATATTTTGCAGGGATCTATAGATCGAAAAATCGTTATGAATTTTTGATATATTACACAAACAGCAAATCGGTGATATTGATTGACTTAAGAAAAAAGTATAAATAAAAAAGAGAAGAGACTACGAATTTTCCAAATACCAGTTTCCTTGAGCCGGCAGGTTGTGCTAGAATGTCTAACGATAGTCATCGACAAATTGAAATAAAATATCATAGACTTATTTCATGGTTAATAACGTCCTTGCGTAATTGCACACTTCGAAGTAATCCCGCTACCATTTAGCAGGTGCATTCTTTTCCCATATATCATTAATAATACTTGTGGAATTTCCGCAGCATTTGTTGTAATTTGTTAACATGTTTTGCGTCTAGGAAAAAGATATTATTTGTAAATTTGAACGGTTCTGCTAATGGACAACATCATATAGATAAATATTAGAATGAGAATCAGTAGCGGCGCGGCGCATTGTTCAATATTTTCGAAATGCATACCCTTAAAAAAAAACAAATTTGCAGTGCTTTGTAGTAGTCACTGGAAAATAGCGATACGGAAGGATTGAAGGATCAGTTTTAGACTGTAGTATTTAGTATTACACTTTGTGAAAAATAATCTAGAGTGCTAATAACACTAGTGCTAATAACCACTGTAAAAATGTTCTCGATTAAATTAATGTATATGTATATATCAAATAATCCGGGTTTTTGCAAAAAGACTAGGCATGTTACGAAACGCTGACATTTTAAACAAACTTAGAAGTGAACAGTATATCTATTTTCGGTCACTTTGCAGAGTGCCTAATAAGTATTAGACACATTAAACAATGATAATATTTTCTGTACATTTCTGTAAAAAGACCGCTTGTTTTCAGTAAGTTATTCTTTAAAATGCCCAATGAATACCTGCTAGTCAGATTGCGCAAAACATTTTACGCGGGATTGGTACAACTAACCTAAATTTATCCAAAGAACTTATTTTTGGACTTCTCGTTCAAAATTATGAAATAATGGCAGAAAAATAATGATTCTGTTAATGAGAGTGTGGTCAAGGACGATTATTATAAGGAAATAAATTAATTTTGTACTAGTTTTGTAAATAAATTTATTTCGAAAAAATGATAGCAAATTTCCCCTAATAAGCCCTGGAAACAGAATCGAATTACAGAGTATAATAATTAAATGAGTATTAATATTATTAGTAAGTATTTAATATATATTTTGTATTTAAAGTTACGTTACTTATATGTAAAAACAATCTTCGGATTGTCACTTGGTTTCTAACAGGACACTGTCTCCTTAACGAACACTGCTGAAAGGTTGAAACGAAACAATTGAACGTAGGCTGAAGCTGAGAAACAACGGCGAATGCAGATTCTGTCTGATCTGAATGCAGATCTTAAAACGTTCTTCGGCGTTTTTCGATGTCCAGTCGCCATTGCTCCCTATCTAGCAGTGGCCAGAGGTCGTATTCGAGCTCTCGTTCTTTTAGCTTCTTGTCTATTCCTTCTCTCCAGCTCTTGCGTGGTTTACCCTTTTTTCGTCATCCTGCTGGGGTCCAGTTGAGGATCTGCTTTGGAAGCAGATTGTACGTGGCCATACCATATTAGTTGTTTCGTTCTTATGTCATCAGCTATTGTTCGATTGACTCCCATAATATCTCGAGTTCTGTTGTTCTTTCTCTTCTGGTTTTAAACTGGTTTAAAACCAAATCCACTTCTGTCGTTTCCAGGGTGCGCACAGCCTTATCTTTTAGCTGCCATATCTCGCTGCCACAGCAAATGATTGTTTTTTAACCATTGAGCTGTATATTTGACGTTTTGTTGGATTTCGAGATGTCACTAGCCCACAAGACCATTAGCGTAACTAGAAATTCATCCTGGAGGTGTTGAGCCCAGGGGGGCCTAGGGCTTTTTTTTAATGAAAAATAATTTTAAAAAACACATTTTTTTTGAATAAAACGTTTACATGAATTTCTCTCAATAAATTTCATAGACTACTTAATAGATTACTTAAATATCTACAAATTTTCTAAAAAAATAAAAATTCATACATTTTTTGAACACAACAAAATAATATTAACTAAACAAAACTAGAAAACGTCATTTTTACTAATCACAAGCAAATAAATATTAAAACGTAGCCAAGAGTCACAATTCAAGATTTCTCTGGGGGGTGCCCAACAGTAACTGGGGGGGGGGCACCCCCGGGCACCACTGTAGTTACGCCAATGTACAAGACGCCGGTGAATATAGAAACTGTCTTTCTTCCCTAAGCGTTTCTGTCCCGATGACATATAATTTTACATATAAAATGACAGCGATCTTCATTTCATAGCCATCGATGCAGCCGTTTTTTTTTAGATCATATTGTAGGTACCGTATGATTGAAAAAAAACGGCGTCCAGTTGGCTTGGAAATGAACATCGATGACATTCCCCATATAATTTTACATATAAAATGAGAGCGATTTCATTTCATAGTCATCACTGGCGCCGTTTTTTTTTCTCGATCATACGGTATCTTATACAAATTCGAGGTACGAGCATTGGTATCTCGGTAACCGTAATAGATGCGAACATGGTTAAATTGGGACAAAGTTGCAATTTAGGATGTTCACCAAGATGTCATCAAAAAAGTTTTAAAAATTTCAAGGATTGCTTAGATTTTTGAAAAAAAAAGATTTTTTTGAAAATCAATGTTTTTTCAGTCGTTTCTTAGAAAATCAAAAAACTAATTGCACATTCTCATAGCCACTTTATTAGGGCCATCTGATAGTATTTTTAGATTTTCAAATTAGCTGATAATTTGTGAGATACAGAGGCCAATTAAGTTTTGTTAAATACGCACCTGCATTTTTTATATCAGGTTTTGAAAGAACTCGGTCTCCTGAGTGAATGAAATGAAAATGAAAATGATATACCACACTTAATATTTTTTTTTGTTTTGGATATTTGAACATAATTTATTTAAACTATTTTGAAGTCCGGCTCTGTTTTTTTTAATATTTAATCTATTCATCGTTACAATATTGATAAGTTTTCAAACTTAACAATGACGAGGGGTAAAACATTGCATACATAAAATCAAATGCAATAAAATACCTAATATAAAATAAATAATATAAAAATAATATAATATAAACAATCAAATTATTTCCCCGGAAGATGGAGAGCAGTATAATGGCGAGGTTTCTTGACCTCGCTGATCATTATTTTGGGGATTTTATAATTATTATTCATTTAGACAGCCAGGGGGTGCAAGTGAAATCAATACATTTCAAAATTTACAATAAAGAGTACAAAATGCATTCGGAAGTATAAGAAGATATTATGTTCAAAGAGCTTTAAATAAGATTGAACGAAAAATAAATTTGTGCATTAGGGGGTGGCAACCCTTTCGAACATATAGACCATTAGAAATTAGATTGTAGCCAGTTGATTTATTTATAATAACTACGATTATTATGCTACTATTATGCATATTATTAGATCTTACATCGAGATTTCAAATTCACAATAAAAAAAGTTAAAAATAATATCTTTCAATTGCTGACCTGGATATTATTTTATGTTATTATATTTAATGTTAATTAGCGCTGATCAATATTGTTGCGATGAATATATTCAGATTAAATAATTTAAAAAACCAGAGTTGAATTTGGAATTATTTTAAATAATAATTAAATAGTTTTTTATTGTTAAGGTACCCAAACCAAAAAAATATATCAAGTGTGGCATATCATTGTAGTCAGGAGACCGAGATCTTTCAAAAGTTAAAATAAAAAATGCTGGTCCGTATTTAAAAATTAAGTTGACCCTTGTATCTCACAAATCATACGCTAATTTAAAAATATAAAATAGTGATATACTCTGACAGCTTGGGCGCTTTAAGAAGCATCACCATGCAATCAGTGAGATTGAAAACTGTGATGGAATGCCGAGAAGCACTGTCCTGGTTGCGTCGGGGCGGGGCTACTCTGTACTGGGTGCCAGGCCACAGCAATGTGGTGGGCAATCAGGAAGCAGACAGACTCGCCAAGACGGGGCCAGGGGAGAGGCCGTGGCAGATGACCCACCACTTGTGATGATCAACACACTGAAGATGATCAACACACTTAGATAAGATCATTGGCGGTCGCAAATCTGTTCTCCGCGCGCATGACGTCACTAGGGTAGTAATTTTCTGTTAAGCTCCGCCAACTACATGCGCAATATCTTCTCTCAAAAGATCTCTGGCGGTGGCAAATCGGTTCTCCGCGCGCACGACATCACCCCTATAGTAATTTTCTGTTAAGCTCTGCCCACTACATGCGTAATATCTTATATAACCCTCCTTGTATCATGACACTGAAGGAAGCTATAAGAACTGCCATCAATACTAAGCAGCAAGAGACGCAGAATGGTGGCAACACCATGAGAACTGCGCTACAGCTCGAATACTATGAAAGTGGTAGATAGCAAAAAGACAAAACAACTGCTAGAGCACAAAAAGGACCTAGTACGCATAATTGTAGGTGTTGTCATTGGAAATTGTGCCACGGGGGTAAACCTCTTGAGATGGAAAGTTTCCAACGACGACTACCTACTGCAGAGAATGCGGAGGGAAAGAAGAAACCATAGAGCACCTGCTGTGCCACTGTCCGGCACTGGAATACTGATGCTTTAAAACTTTAGGGCAAGGTTTTCTGGAGGGACTAGAGAAAGCAGCAGAAGCCAACATCAGCGACATCGGGAACTTTGCAAAGAGCTGGAAGTGCTTTAACACAAAGAAAGAATGAGAGGAAGGTTTGATACAACAATGGTGTAATTAGTTTTTTGATTTTCTAAAAAGTAACGACAGGAAAAAGTAAAATTGGTTTTCAAAAAAAAAAACTTTTTTTTTCCAAAAAACTCACCAATCCTCGAAATTTTAAAACTTTTTGATGCCATCTTGGTGAATATCCCAAGGCGTAACTTTGCCCTAATTTAACCAACTTCGTATCTATTCCGGTTTCCGAGATACCAATGCTCGTACACCGAATTTGTAGCACCCTGTATATGTATAGAAATATGGAAACATTGCAATATATAATAAAATACAAGACAGTTGCTTTAACAAGTATTTTCGAATTCTTCGAGCTTTCATATTCCTTTTTGCTTCCAAGCCAGTTACAATTCGATTGTTATCTATGGAAAGAGCCAGTTACATAAACTGACGACAAATAGGTACCTACGCTATTTTAGGCGTTCGCCGATGCAACTTTTATGCTTAATAAAACGAACTAAAAATAAAGCGTATTTCCAGAGAATGCCGGCGTGTAATAAAATATCTTCTAGGTCAGTGGCCCACATACCTCTGTCGACGTTGTCGTTCCTACCTTTTCTTTGAACTCGCCATCGAGTAAACAATAGATGATATCGGGTTTTCGGCAAAGACTAAATAAAACCAATTTGACGTCGACTCGACGACCAGCAGCAGCAGCGGACAGGACGTGACGGAATTCGCTTGCATTTCGTCGTAGACACATACACACAATACGCTACCTAGCTAGCCGGTCATCAATTCTTTATCTTATGCATTTCACAGTAGTTTTTTGATATTCGAAACGGCAGTGGTTGAAAAAACTTTAAAACATGTAATGACTAGACGCGTCTTTTCCTCAATGTTCTACAGCTAAGGTTAATCATAATTCTACGTTAGATAAGGGTAGAAATATTATGGTAACTGTTAACAGGATTCTTGTGGTAAACAGGATTTTAAAAGGTCTGCGTATGCCTAATACCGGAAAGTACAGAAAGTACGGAAATGTGTTGGTACACGGACGATAAAGAATCTGGGGCAGGAATTTACTGCAGTAGTCCAAAGACTGAGATCTACCACAGTCTTGGAAAACACACCAAATTTTTCAAGCTGAGCTGTATGTTATTGAAACCTGTGTGCAACTGCTGGTAGAATAATCAATACACCGGAAAAACAATAAGCATATTTTCGGATAGTCAAGGCGCGTTGAAAGCACTTGGGGTAACGAGAAGCACGTCTATAACGATTCTTCATTGTAAGAAACTACTCAATACATTAGGAGATAGGAACAAAGTATCGCTAATATGAATACCGGGACATGTCGGCCTACGTCGATAAAAGAACGTGCTGATTCCTTCGCCAAAACTGGTGCAGGTTCACCATTCGTGGGCCCAGAACCGACACTTTGTGTTCCAAAAAATCTCGCAAGAGACAGGCTCTGTAAATAGTTTATGGGTGCAACATTTCGGGACTGAAATGACAGTCCCGGAAAAAAAATCCCAGCAGGGCCATCCAAACGTAGAACAGGAGAACTGTTAAAGGCTGGTAGGATGGGACTGGTTGAAGACGCCGAATGCCGAGTTTGTATGAAAGATGATGAAACAATGGAGCACGTTATGCGTACCTGCCCCGCTGGGGGCAGGACCAGGTTTGCGGTGTTTGGCAAAACCATGCTAGACCTATCAGACCTAGGAGACATACCACCCTCGGATCCGATTCTAACAACCTATGTTAGAAGGCCGAAGAACTTTAATGGTCTTTTTCTATTAAAGAGCTCTATTAAAGAGCTTGTAGAAACTGAGCCACAATAGGCTCTCATGGCCGCAGTGGATGGTCCTATCCCAAGTAGCATAGGAAGGAAAAAAAACATTGACAACGGAAAATTAACCACTATTTGGTTGAATTTTACTTCTACTTAACTTAATAAGTTTCTTGTAGGGAACTTTTGTTTGAACTCTTGTTTGAACTCTTGTTTCCTTTAAAGTGCGAGAAATCTAAAAATGAGGTCGTAAACTAGTTAATAATAACCTAAAATTATGCCTTTGAAACGTAGCAACGTTGGAGTTAGCTGGCATTGTTAAAAGGTCTGTTCCCAGAAGGAATCACTGACTAGTCAGTACGTTTCTCATTGGTTAAAATGCATAGAAACCTGATTGTTAGTCTGGTTTCTACACATTTCAACCAATAAGAAACGCGCTGACTAATTAGGGATTCTTCTGGGAACAGGCCCAAAATCTACTTACTGATAACCTATTGAGTGCATTAAGACTACAAGGACTTAAAGTAGGTCTAATGCTACTTTATTATAACCTCAAATTTGTCTCGGGGTCGAAGGCATTGTTTGGTTTTCAAGTTAGGTTAACATTTAGTTGTTAATAACTTTAAATTAGACCTTATTTGGAGAAGTTCAAATTAGGTTGAAAATTTAATTTATTTCGACCTCATAAGTCGCTATTATGCTTCAAAGGTAAAAGTAACTTAGTTTTTTGACTTGGAAGAAAGTCAGATATACGGCAGGTTAAAAATTAGCTTCTTTAATTTCCTCGGGGTGATTTCCGTTTAAAAAAGTTTTCGAGGGATTATTACGTCATAGCACATTACCTTGTTCCCACTGGTTGGGAACGAAAGAATATTCAATGCGTTTCTTTTTTATTACCGCCACAATTGTAAACGTGTCCATTATGTGCAATAATAACAAAAAGTCCTCTATAATAACACTCACAATCTCAAAACACAAAACTTTTAAAAATAATAAGCAAAGAAAACTAATTTGGTTTTCTAGTTAGTTAGTGTTCTAGTTTAGGCCAGTTCGGTAATTGCATCGGCCAGCAAAAGGATAATGCCAGCATAATGACATGTCACGTGACTCTCAATAAAGATTCTCATTTTAGGACACATGATACTGTGAAAAGTTAATCGGATTGCTCGAAGATGTAATTACCGAACTTAGCATAAAATGCCATTGTCAACTGTCACTGTCACTCAAAGAAAATAAAGGTTTTCTGTTTTACCGGCGATAATTCGACCTAATATAGCCCATTTTTTAACTTGCACCTCGAAGAAAAAATACCTTAAGCAAGAAATCTTGACCTTTGAGGTTATTAATTTAAAGAAATCTTAACCTCATACAAAGAAAGCGGACTTTAAGGTTTTAAAATTATGGAAAACCTAACTTCATAGACGAATAGTTAAAAACACCATTAGCGGCCATTTTCTTATCCAATTTGTTTTCAAAAAATATTTTTTTGTGATATTGTTCTAAACTATTGAGAAAAATAAACAGAGGTTTATGAATAATACTACCTACCACAAGTTAAATTAACTAATTAAGAACTTTAAAAGTGCACCAAGGAAGTTAGCTGAAAAAAAGTTAGGTTAGGACCTTGAAAATAGCGATTTATTCTAAAATTAATTGTTGAAAATACATAAAATTTTAATGGCGCATAATTTTTTAGGGCCTATCATATTTACATCTCACAGAAAAAATTTCTCCACAGACATAATTATCTTGGGAATCCAATAATCCACTTCTAACCAATAACTTATTTACATTTACTAGGAAGTGCATATATGTAGGTATTTCATCCATATTGAATTAATGTTCAAACGGCCATGCCAGTTATTACACTTTTTTGTCTTCCTGGTTCATTATTGGGAAATTCATTTACATACACATATTAAAAAGAAAAATACTTTACCATATTCTTTCTCTTTCTTTCCCATGTTAAAATGTAGGTAGTATAAATTAGGACTATTTTTAGT
Source organism: Sitophilus oryzae (assembly GCF_002938485.1). Classification (NCBI taxonomy): domain Eukaryota; kingdom Metazoa; phylum Arthropoda; class Insecta; order Coleoptera; family Curculionidae; genus Sitophilus; species Sitophilus oryzae. Next base: position 807,932 of record NW_022147437.1, on the reverse strand, counting down.
AAAATTCACCTCTATTTTACCATATTATGACCTCAGGTCGGTTATTTTTGACTTCATAGCCCATATTTCATAAAAGACATTATAACCTGTTAACCTGTTTTTAACTTTCAAATTACTTTAGTTTTATTCCCCACTTTGGGAATTTTAACGTCAATTCTTGGAAATTTCAACCAATTTCCAGTTGGTCAATAATAGTCCAGGTGGTTAATTTAACGTAATTTTAACTTCAAATGTTTTTTGGGATGGGGCCCAATCTTAGTGAATACGAATACGAATACGAATAGGAATGCTTAATCCACATGCCAAATTCGAACAATTTTGGATAAGCCGATTTTAAATAATTTAAGAAAAACAACTTATTTTTAAATTAAAACTGAACAGGAAACAATTCATACCTTAAGTTGTCATTTTTGTCTTTTTCGAACAGGTTTCAAATTAAATAAATGCATTTCGGACACCAGTAACCGTGTGTATTATATCATGGTATTGTATACAGAACACGAAATTACATTTAATATTAAACTCATTTGACTGACAACTTCAGGTATGTTGACAGTTGCCTGGTTTGGCATTGTTGCCTGTTTAGTTTTAATGGCGATGCAGTTTTCCTTATTTATATCAATCGGTTTAAAACGTTCTACGTCTTCCGACGCCATCTCCGAGAGCTCTTTCCTCCATAAACGTGTCAATCCCTTCCTGCCAACTTCTTCTCGGTTTACTCGGTTTTCTTCTTCCTGCAGGTTTCCACTTTATGATTTGGTTTCGGATTCTTATTTCCGCCATTCTTTGGGCATACTCGTACCATATGAGATGTCTGTTTTTTACCTCGTCCACTATTTTTTAAATTCTTTGATAAGCTTACGTGTCATATAATTTATGTCATCGTAATCTTGTGCTATGAGCACCTGATCGTCCGCGAAGTACAGTGAGTAGAGCATGTTATCCCCTATGGTTACTCCCATATTTCTACATTTTTGCTTCCAACCTTTGATAACTTGTTCAAGATAGATCTTGAACAGTGCTGGTGAAACACTGCACCCTTGTTTGGTTCCATTAAATCTTGTTGTTAACTTTTTGCCGACTTTTATTCGAGTTTTTGGTTTTTATTATTATTAATTAAAGTCCCAAAAGCAAGGGGAACGCTGTCGTATGCCTTCTGCAGGTCAAAAACAGAAGATGTAGCTGTTGGTTTAGATTGTCCTTTTTACTTATTAATTGAGCGACTGTAAATATGTGGTCCAGTTTTTCTTCTATTAGTAAAAAACGGCTTGTCCAAAATTGTTCAAATTTGGTAAGTTTATTTAAATATAACGCAGTCCTTTAAAAAACTGCTTATGACTTGTCTGTAAATTCAACAGGAGAGCCAATATTTGAACCGTTAAAAATTTGTCTGGGATTTCTTAAGTTTCCAACGCCGATGGACCACCCGGTTAGATACAGGCATCCCTCGTTTATATTTTAAGCGGCATTCTTATTATTTTTATTATGGATGATACTCAGGTCAGATAAGCCGGTCGCCAACTTTAAATATTTAGGGCCAATCGTAACTGAACAGGACAATGGAGAAGAAGAAGTCGAACTCCGCATTCCACCTAGCCAAAAAATAGTAGGATATCATAATTCATTGTGGTTGGATCAGTACCTCTCTCTTAAATCCAAAAAAATGGCTAGGAAAAAAATTGGTTGAATCTGTGATGTACTATGGTTGCGACGTTTGGGCTCTAGCAGCCAAAATGAAGCGGTGACTTACATTATGTCTGTCTTATGTACATAATGAATGTCCCAGAGTCAATCATACATAGAATAAAGATAAGAGGCCTGAAATGGTTTGGCCATCTGTTATAGACACCGGAGGATCAATGGCTAAAACGACTGTTTCAGTAGGGACTTTCAGAATTCACACAGAGGAATGCGAGATAGTCCAAGAAGGTCGTGGAACACCACAATCGGCGATGGCAACCAGAGAGAGGCACTGAATGCACTGATTGCACTGATTGCACTGGATACAGAAGTTTGGCGAGTGCGAACGCGGAAGCAGCAGTAGCTGTATTCCTGATTTACAGACAATTAATGTCTAATCAAATCTCGTATTATATATACATATGTTACTGCGAAAGTTAAATAAGGTAATGTCAATATTCACCGGTCAAATCGTCAATATCGACAAACAACAAATGAGTTTTTTTTCAATAACAAGGGGGTCGTCCTCTACCGGAAACACTGCGACCTTTATAGGTCTTTGGCCTATTGTGCCTTATGGCCTATTGTGTTTGTCCCCTTTCTATATCTGCACCCATTCTCCTATACCCTGCATTAACTTATAGAGGTCCTTGAGAGTTCCTCCCGTCCAGAGTTCCTCCCGTTATAGCCTGGCTAAAAAGTGTCGCTGGCGATCCAGAGCATCGCAGTGAAATACCTTGATACAGGTTGAGCTTGTTCAGGTAACACTTGACAGCCATGTGTCCTATCAAGAGGCCTGTTGTAATCCGCACTTTATTCCTGCTAAGCATTAGCAGTTCCTTGGTGGTTTTAGAGCTAAGTCCTTGGATAAAGGCCTTGCTGTGCCTGTTCCTCTGTCTGTTTCTCCAATGGACATTCTGCTTTTCCCTGATCCAGAGTTTTAGTGCACTACGGGCCATACATTTTGGTATTCTCGGTACTAGCTCTGGACCCAGATAGGATGCCGATGACCCTTGCCTAATTCACGGCAGACCTAATAAACAAGGACAGAAAGACAGTCAGAGCTGTAGTGGGTCTACTAACAGGGCATTGTAAGCTGAATGCTGAATAGGCATCTAAAGCTAATGGGATTGACGGATGAAGCCATGTGCAGGTCTGTCAATCTGAAGAAGCTTGGTAAATGTGCGGTTCTCGGTAATAAACAGAAAGCTATATGGAAGGTTAAGTTTCAAAATTTTTTGAAAGGGATAGGACTCGAGAATCTAACCTAAGGATCAGAAGAAGACCACAATAGATCTGAAAAGGTAGCAGTGGATCAGGCCACCTCAAAGAATGTAATCTAATCTAACACGAATCTAATCTAACAGCCATTAAGAGAGACCAACCACGTTATTAAACGGTTAATTTATTTATTGATTTTAGTTTTTAAGTTTAAGTTGTTTTCAACACACCTGAAGTAAGAAATTTAAGAGAAAATCGGCCAAGTTTCGAACATAAACAAAAATAATTTACTGTTATTGCCCTTGGTCTTGGCCCTGAGTTTTGTGTATATTTTTTCCCTCTTATTTTTTCATAATAGTTCTCAAGTTACACCAGAACGTAATCCATTATTCGACAATTCTGTACAATTTCACACAAAATCTACTCCACAACAAACTGACCATTTGAGCCTATTCAAATAATAGGCACGACTACAATCGCAATGACTCAAGAACGCAAGGGCGCGTTCTCAAAGTTATTTAGATATCGAATAAGCCAGCTATACAGCGTCCACTCCCTCGACAGCAGCAGCAAAAAACGCGAAACACAGAGGAAATTCTAAAAATAAATACACCTTGCTGCATAATCTCGCATACCGCAAACTTCATTCATGCTAAATAACGATCAATGTCGGCCGCTTTATTAAATCCATGAATGAAACTTGTAAATGCACACACACACAATGTGAAAGGATTTTGCACAATCGCTATTAGCACCGGTCTTTTATTATCTAATGGCTTTTTATCATTTACGTGTCTTTGATTTTTTCGCTTTAAGGCTCTTGGAGAACAGGTCTGCTGACATAACTGCCAGTGAATAGAATGCAACAACAATGATTTATAACGCAAGGACAAACAGGCAGGTGCATAGATATCTCTTTGTAAGTAATATAATAGAAATTTCTTTTGCTATGGTGCAACTGTGATACAAGTACAGCGGCTATTTCGTTCTTTACTAATTTATTATAAAAGATTAATTTTCGACCATAGCATACTAATCCAGGAGGCTGTGAAGATTTTCGGCACTTATTTTCCCAGTCAGCAAACACCAATAGAATTATTCGGAACGATATTCTAAGTAAATTTCATATACAGTCTAGTCTTTCATCGATAACCTGGACATAGAAAATCCCATATCAATTTTAAAAATGATGAATAAGTTTTTCCCATTTCATTTTACAGAAAAATGTATTTGAACTATTTTAAAGAACTCCTTAAAATGAAGAAAATTGTTCATTTTGTATGATTTATACGAATTCGTTCTTGAGTTATGAGAGATACAAAAATACTAAATTAATAAAAATAATAATAATAATACGGTCCTAATTAGAATAACAAACATGCATCTTCAAATTCAATCTTTTAATGTCAAATTGATTTTATTGTTGCTAAAAATAATTATAAAAGAAATATTTTTTTTTAATCTCATATTGACTCTACAGGGTTGTTCACCACATACGACACGGAGTATTGTAGCTAAACGATTAGATTTTTACAAATTGTAAGTTTTGGGTTCGTTGAAGGACTATTGGAGCTACAATTTAAAAATATTTTTACAAGATACAGAGTGTCCCAAATAAGTAAAAATTTTATAGTTGTATTTTTTTAAATGGAACACCCTGTATATTATTCTATTTTTGGATTCTACGATTGAAATAAAGGTAAATTTGATTAAGGTTTATCACACTTAAATCTTACCGTTGTTGAAATATTTTCAATTTTATGAAATTGCAGTAAAAATTTTATGGCTTCATTTCTCCAAGGGTACCAGAGTTTTTAATACTAAATATTTACTGCACATTATTTACTGATCAAATATTGTGTTGCAATAATAAAAAATTTTCTATCTTATACAGAGTGTCCAAAAATTTACATTAAACAATTACTAGCTTTAACCGACAATAAGTTGTTTAATTTAACTGGAACACCCTATATATTTTACGTGAATCAGATGCTCAATGTAATTGTCTATCAAATTGTATTATACCATTTTTTACCCATGTCTTCAAGTTTTCGTTGAAAATGCATTTTCTTATAATTTAGACCTCATTTATCAATATACCCATGGAATATTGACATTTTAGATTATTTTTAAAGATGTAACAAATTTTCAAAAAATACAGATACTAATATTGTCGATATAGTTCGCTTATTTCATTAAAAAATAAAAAATAAATATCTTTTGTTAAAGAGGACCAGTTAATATGACCCCAGTATTCAAACTACATTAATTGACTGTTTACGTTGATTAATAATAATTGCTCCAAATACTAAAAAACAAAATTTTGTGTGTGTATTAGACAGTGTGTTAAAAAGAAACACCTTATAAATGTTATTGCATTTTTTGAGGAATGCTTATTTATAAAAACAGAGACGTTCATTTCCATAACTTATTATTATATTAATTTCTGCGCCAAGTCCATATTTATTTAGAATACTTTATTAATTAAAACAATTTAAAAGTATGTAATTAACTAATTTTTGGTCGGAAATAATGGTGGTATATTTATATAATTGGTATATTCTTTTACAAAGATTTAAATAGTTTTTTTGTATACCAATGGGCTTGCAATATTTACCAACTGTACATTTTGTACATATTTGTTGCTTTAAAAAAATCTGAAATGTCAATATTTCATGGGTATAGTGATAAATGAGGTCTAAACTATAAGAAAATGCATTTTCAACGAAAACTTAAAGAGATAGGTAAAAAATGGTATAATAAAATTTGATAGACAATTAAATTGTGCCTATGATTCACGTAAAATATACAAGGTGTTCCGTTTAAATTAAACAAGTTATTGCTGTTTAAAGCTAGTAATTATTTAATACAAAATTTTGGACACTCTGTATAAGGTAGTAAAATTTCTATTATTGCAACACAAAATCTGATCAATAAATAATGTTCAGTAAATATTTAGTATTAAAAACTTTTATACCCTTGGAGAAATAAAGCCTTAAAATTTTTACTGCAATTTCATAAAATTGAAAATATTTCAAAAACGGTAAGATTTAAGTGTGATAAACATTAATCAACTTTACCTTTATTTCAATCGCAGAATCCAAAAATAGAATAATATACAGGGTGTTCCATTTAAAAAAACACATCTATAATATTTTTTACATATTTGGGACACTCTGTATCTTGTAAAAATATTTTTAAATTGTAGCTCTAATAGTCCTTCAACGAACCCAACACTTACAATCTGTAAAAATCTAATCGTTTAGCTACAATACTCCGTGTCGTATGTGATGAACAACCCTGTATACGCGCCAATTTTAATTTGTAAATCATATCTATTTACACATTTTCCTATAACACAACTAAAGGAAAAAAAAATAGTTTAAAGGTGTTATGGAAGAAAAAATCTACAAGCTGTAAAGGATTTATTTTCTGTACATTTTCCACATATGCCACACTTATTATTGAAGACTATAAATGTAAGAGAAGAATTCCAACACGAATAGTTATTAAAGACTGTAAATATAAAAAGAACATTAATATTGATGAGGACCATGGAGAAATAGTAAATGAAAATTTATTAAATATTCTGTTACAAGTGGAATATGAAAACCAAGCAAGTATACTTGGAGAAATAGTCGAAAAACAATCTTACCACTGCTTGGCGAATTTTTATGGAAGCATAATTTTAAGTCATTTAAATATTCCAAACACCAAGAATTATTGGACGAGGGTGAAAAACGTAAGACAAATTTTATCTATTTTTTAATTATTAACAAGTACTTAATTTTATGAATTGTTTAGTATTTAATAAATAATTTTTCTCTTGAAGCAGTATGTTTACTTATCTACGAAATATAATTGATTTTTAAAAGATTGTCGTATGTTTACGGTGTATGTTTTGTAACTTTTCACAGGGAATATAACTGAGAATATTTTTGACAGATCTCTGTAGAAGAGAAAAAAGACTAATGGCATGTAAAAAAATCATAATAGATTGGTCATATTGTGACATAACTTGTGATTGTTTGAACAGGACCGTATTATTTTTAAATTTTCGCCTAATTTAGTATTTTTGTATCTCTCATAACTCAAAAACGAATTCGTAAACTATTCAAAATGAACAATTTGTTTCATTTTGAATGAGTTTTTTAAAAAGTTTCAAATATATTTTTCTGTAAAATAAAATGGGGAAGTTATTCATAATTTTTAAAATTTACATGGTACTTCCAATAGGTTGAAGCAGAAAATGCGATAGAAAATAAAAATATACTGCATTTTTTCTCCAGCGGTAAAAATAGTTATATTAGTGAGACATTTTGTGCAATTAAGAAAAAAATAGTCTAGCTAATCTGTGAGAATGGGTAATATCACAGGATATGTTTGGCAGGTGAAAAAATGGATAAAAATTGTTGAAACCATTGCCCTTATTTCCAAAGTCCTAAAGATTTGTCAGATGATAGTTTACATTAATTACCGCTAAATATATAGTCTAGCTAATGTGGAACATCCCGAAAGCCCTTGTCAGACTCGTCCAACGCTTGTCAGGGCCCGAATTCTGTAACTTAGAAAACGCTAAGCGCTTTTAGACGCTCAGCGTATATGACGTTAATTTTCGCTTAGCGCGCACTTAACTTCCGATTTGGATATTCTTATCTGACGCGCTTAGCGTCTTTACCCATTGCGCTAAGCGATTTGAAAACAGCTACCTTAAAGTATCGTTTTGCTTGTCGAACTGTCAGTAAGAATAGAAACAATTCTAGCACTCTCTTGCTCTCTAGTAAAAACTATTTCTTCTTCTATCAATTCCTCAATAAAGACTTGATAATTTACAGCTTGGCAAGCGTTTTCATCATTTTCCTCGTATAATAAGAACAATTACATCCATAGAAAAATAGGTTCTTCTTGTTTTATGATGGCTCTGCTATGATGCAATCGCCAAGAATAATAGGTTGATATAATTCAACAATAGGTTATGAAATTCACCTAGCATTGACATTTTCTATCGTTTAATCTTGGTTTTATCCACATTTGACTATTAGCAAACTATTAGATATCTGAGAAATTGCGATTCTGTCAATATGTGCTCAACGCGTATCCAGAAATGATTCGCACGGTAATGAGAATACCAAAATCGACTGCTTGGCGTTCCGCTAATCGAATACTTTCGCTTACCGCTTTGAAAGCGTAACGTTTTTATGTCGAAGTTCCAGAATTCGGGCCCAGGTACGCTAAATTCATACGCACCGGGCCGCTTCCTCTCTTCATTTGCCTTCAACTACGTCTGACTTGTGAGTCTGACGAAGTTTTCGTGAATGTAAACGACAGCCAGATGTGTGTTTTCTATAAAATTGTACTATTATTTATCAGGTGACACATTTTCAAATTTGGGAAGATAAGAACAAAAATGTTGTAATCTTTGCAATTTTCAAGATGCCGCCAGGCTCAATTGCCAATTTCGAAAGTCAACCAGACTTGCTTTTGATTATAGTTTATGATAGTATTAAATGATAAATCTAGATAACAAAAGGCTTGAAATAAAACACAAAAAAATAAAAATATTATTTTTTATTATTTAGTAACCGGTGGTCTAACTTAGTATCACAGCAGTAGTTGCTAACAATTGGCTGAAATTTAGAACTGACGATTAACAAGAAAAAATGTAGCAAATTCGACTAAAATAATACCTATTCATTTTATTTGTCTAGGAGTATTATATTAAGTCTTTCATTGTCAATTTTAACTACTACAAACAGCATAATCTCTAAAATATGGAATAGGTTTATTATTTTAGTCACGTCTATTACAGGGTAAGTAAATTAATTATTATTTTAAGTACAACTACTAAACTGCACCAGGCAACAATTAAATAGCCGTATTATACTGGGCAACTGAATTAAAATATTACCTTTTACTAAAGTAAAATCTTTTAAAATATTTCCACAAGATATAATATACAGGGTGTCTCAGAAATAAGCGCAAGTATTCAAACTGGTAGTATATTTCGACCCCAGAAACACGCCTATAAGGTTTTTTGGCGAAGAAAAATTGTTTAAAACACTTTTTAGTGCCACTTGTTTATTCACCTGAGCTTCCTTTACGGTGTATCTACACCTTGCAGTGCTGCTACCCCTATATTATTCATATTCTACATATCTGTATTGACTGTAATTTCTTGACTAAAATTTCTACACAAAAATCTACGAGTGTTAATTTTAATCATATCTAAGTGAAGTGTATGGTGTATGCGTATTTTAGTTACCTAGGTGTAGTATTGCGATAAAACAAAAAAAAATGTCACCGTTGTTACCTCGATCTGCGATCAGTATCTTTTTTATGTTGTGGATAAGTTTTATAATTTTTTTTTGTGTTGTAACACAGCTTTAAAAAAGTTGTATCTGCAAAACTCTTCGGATGGTATGGACACCGAACATTAACTAAAGAGTAAAAATTAAAATAAAACTAAAAAATATTTAATAAAAATTGTGTTATGGAGTTTTGCGAATTGTTTTTGCATAATATACTTCTCTGACCATCTGGCAACACAGGGCGTTCAATAAGCTGAAAAGCGCTAATAGCCGGTTATCGCCGGCGGTTCTCAAAATGTTGCATTTTTTTATTTTCAAAGTAAAATAACTCGGTTATTTTCAATTTATTTTAAAAATGGCAAAGAAATATAAATAAAAAAAGGGAAAATAAGGAAGAGAAATAAAAAAAGAGAAAATATGTTTCTTTTGACCAGATCTACCACCCCTTAAGATGCTTATTTCTAAGACACACTGTATAATGGTTAAAATTTAAAAAAATATATATTTCAAAACAAATACAATATTAAATTTAAACTGCGTTAAAACATAAAATTACACATTCATAAATGTACATACAAATTTGGATTTAAATTAATAATATTCATATTGGTAAAACTCTTTCATTATTTCATGATTTCTGTATTATTCTTTCTTGGTTGATTATTTTGATTTGTTTCTATCTAAATTTATTTTACAGGTTATATTTTTATATTTTTATAAGTAATATAAGATCTGTCTGATTTTTACCAATGAGGAAGGTGCATTTAAAAAAAATGATAAATAAAACTTCTTTTAAAAAATGTTTGACTTGTGGAGATTATTAATCATAAAAATAACATAAACTAATAAAGTATCACTTTAAATGTTGTTATGCCCTTTTTTGGATATTTTGTTTCTATCAAACAAATTCAAAATTTAAATGTATTCACTTAAAAAATTACATTTCCTAGAACCTTTGGTAATCTAACAAAAACTTACAACATACCAAAGTACTGTATGATCGAAAAAAAAACACCGTCCAGTTGGCTAGAAAATGAGGATCTATGATATTCCCCATATAATTTTACATATAAAATGCCAGCGACGTTCATTTCATAGCTTTCGTTGACGCCGGTTTTTTCGGTCATATTGTATTTTGCTATATCTCAAATACTGTTAACATCAAAAAATTACAGCAAACAATTAATATGTTCCTTGTTTCTTAATATTTCAAAATAGTTTGTCTATCATTTGCGTTTTTTATTTTAATTATTTTTATGGATATAGGGGAATTAACTAAAAAGAAAAAGTCTAGAAAAAACACAACAAAAAGCTATCGGGCTTTTTTAGTGGTGGTTTGATAATCAACTGTCATCTTTTTCTGAAACTTAACTACTAAACTTAATCTAAGGGATTTAAAATGCAAACTTTCTGAAAACACTCAGTATCGTACTTCGTGACAGTAAGTAACGATCGGGCTGGGACAGACACAAGTATGATTTGATGATCGGCGAAGGAACACAAATTTATGTTTAAATTATTTTGGTTGAAAACTAAAAAAATAGGTTAAGATTAACCTAAACCGACGTCCAAGGTCATCATGACGAGGAATCCTAGAACGGCGCCCCATGTAGCTAGTTTTCCATTTTCGCTGAAAAAGAGAAGAAAAAGAAGATAAAAATTTTACGTTAAACTTTCATTTTTGACATAAAATATAATATTTTTCAAAAACGGTTAAACTCAGGTATATCGGGTGTTTTTCAAAAGTAGCTCACCGCTATAACTTTTTTATCTGGCTAGATAAAATCACAAGATTTGGCATGTCAGTATATGACATTAATGAAGATCGACCGACGTATTCAATTAGTTTCGTTCACTTCCTGTTAGATCTGAAATTACAACTTTTTATTTTAAATGGCACCCTCGGTGTTTTTTTTACTTTATTTGATAGAACATGACATTCTGAATAGAATGACATATCATTTGTTAAGCTTTGGCATTTTCAATTATAAAAAATAAGCCAAAAAATTAAAAAATTTAAATTTCAATTTAGGGTGCCATGGCCATAAATTTATGGTCATAGTACCCTGGGCAACTTAAACGTGCATTCCTACATCATCTTCCAGGCAATCGCAAGACTTGATCTTCTTGTTTGTCTTCTGTTTCGGCAGTACCATCAATGGTTTCAAGCAATATATTATTTTTGAACCACGCTAAGCTCTCATCATCTTTCCAGTATGGACGAAATTGTTGAGCCAACAGATGAGTTAGGGTTTTTTTTCTCAGGAAGAGATCGGCGTTAAAGGAATTTCCTCTAATGCCACTGAAACTTCCTTTCGTGCTTTAAGAATCTGTTGAGGTGTTTCATTTAAAAATTCTATTCTAAAATTCTGATAACATTGTACTTTGACCATGTTTTGTTGTTTATTATTACAAGAATTAGCTTGAAGTCGAAAATACCTGAAATTACCTGAGGCCGATCTTAAGGCCGTTTTGCATATTCTTAATGTTGTAAAGGTCCCAGTCAACGGATTTATCTGCTTTTGCCTGAATCAATCATTCATTCATTCAATTCAGACTGATATTTTTATATCATGTAAAGTAAAAAAAAATAATGTGGTACCATTTAAAAATTAGTTGTAGTCATTTCCGGTAAGACAACCGAAAATTGAAAAAAATTGGGTCTGATGCAAATTCAAATTCAAATTCAAATTTCTTTATTAGACCCCCATTACATTTTACAGAATATTATTATTAATAAATGTGTGTCTAAAGGGATCGCACCGCGATTAAAAAACCGATACAATGACACAAAGTGCCAGAGTGGTGCGAGATCAAATCAATGATTGAATACCTCAATCATTTATGTCATATACTAACATACCAAATTTGGTTATATTATCAGGAAATGTTTAGAATCTAACGCAACGAATAAAAATATAAATTAAATAAGGTTGTTTCATTTAAAATACCTAAGTTGACATTTAATTTCGAAATAACCGGAAGTAGGCAACCATATCTTTGGTACCAATCGGGGAGTTCCGACAAATACATATATCTAGTAATTAATTCTAAACATACTAAAGAACAGAAATGTAATTCTTCGTAGAAGTACATAATTTTAAAAGTAAATGCGTCTATCAATGTTATTGGGCATTGTTACTGGGTAAATACAGAAAAGAATGTGACAATATAATAGTTCTAAAACAAAAAGGCCATACCATACGTTCAATCATGCTCGAATCTGGTACCGTTCCAACTCGTATGACTATTAGGCCGGGGCGAAAAAGGGCGAAAAATTTTTTTTTCGAAAAATGATATGTCATAGAGACAAAAAGTTGTGTGGTAGGTCAAAAATCTTTGTGATTTTTTTTTGGATTTTTAAAATGATTTTTAGCCGCCCCTCTGGGAGATGAAAGGTTTTTTTTTATTTCAATATTTTTTTATGTCATATCGAAAAAACGATTTTATTAATGATAAAAATAAACCAGATTTTGTTTTATTCAGTTTACTTCATTTTTAACCGCGCCCTGCTAAGGTAAAGTATATCGTATTTATGGCTGCACGAGACCAGAATGATGAAGAAAAGACCAGACCATGATGCTTGTTAAAGGACGTCGTATTCCTAAACAGCAGGAACATATTATATCGATAATTGAAGAGCCAGGCAGCACCTATATTGGCCATACAAGCATGAGTACCTCCGGCACTGCTTTGAATATATCAAAAAGTATCATACCACTCATTGAAGCTAAATCTATTGACCTGAAATGTCTAACAGTTGTTGGATGTGACGGTACGAACGTGAATACTGGTTGGAAGAGTGGAATTATATAATATGGCTGCTGGAAATTCATATATTAAAAGACCCCTGCAATTGTTGATTTGCTTGGTTCACACCAACGAACTACAGCTGCGCCATCTCCTTGCAGACCTAGACGGACACACTAAAGGACCTTATTCTTACTCTAAGCCTATTGGATCTAAGCTGGCAGCATGTGAATCAAGACCAGTTGTAAATTTTCCAGAAAATAGACACAACTTTATGTCATGTCGATGAAAAAGATCTTAGCTCAGACCAGTAATATCTATACCGTATATGTGTTGCTGTCCGAGATGGAATCTGCCCAGACAGTTTATCTGAGAAAGATCCGGGAAAGATGAGTCATGCAAGATGGCTAACAACGGCAAACCGTTTACTGCGATTATATATTTCCACAGACTTGCCTTCAGAAAACCTTGTTTTACTGGGTACGTTTGTCATGCAAATTTATGCTCCTGTCTGGTTCTCTATAAAGACACAGCCCGGCTCTCAGAATGGCTCTGTGCATTTGTGGCAATTAATACACAAATCAAGACATTTTCTTGATAAAATGAAAACTATCATCAACCGGGTAATTTCTATAAATGGCTATTTTGCCCACCCCGAGAACCACATATCAGAGAACTCGGAATCAGACGAATTTGGAAAGCAAGAGAAACACCGCCCAGACTGCGGGTATTTAAAGTTCCCTAAATAAATTTCGAGGCTCAGGAATATACAGAGTTGACCGATTGGAGCAAATTTAATGTTACAGAGCCGCCTCTAACAAAGCACATAAGTGATTACGATCTGAGAGAGGCAATTCAAAGCAAGGCCTTCATAATTCCCAAAACAATCAAATTACCATGTCAAATATATATTTTTTTAATTCTGAGTCATTCTAAAGCACAATGGATAAGTTTTAACACTATCACGGCCATTAATTTTGAGTTTGATATTTTGACATTTTCAGTGGGGGAGGGGCGCGGTCAAACTCAATTTTTTAATAAATCAAATCAACACACTTTTAAAAGTATAACGGCCTACACACGTAACGATTTATCGTACTGCGCGTTGAACTACAGATCGTAAAGAAAATCGTACGGCTTGCAGTACAGCCATTTTTTGTACACACGATGCAATTCATTGTACTGCCGCAGTTCAGATTATTCACTTTTCGTCGAGAAGGGCTACCGTTATGTCAAGAATTTCAAAGAAGAAAGGTGCCGTGCTTGTAGCTGCGTTATTGCTGATAGACGAAGATGATCAGCAAACAAAAAGAAATCAAAAAGCGAAAATGGTGTAAAAAGTGGTTTCTGGAGAGAAAGAAATATTCAAAAAAAAATAATAATACACAAAATTTCGTAACTGGAATTTCTTTTCATTTTATTTGCATAATCTTTTGATTTCACATCCAATAGGCATCTATTTTCTCTAAATAAATCAATAAAGTCTTCCCAGAACGTCTTATTTTTTAAATCCATAATATTGATTAAACCAAAAATAAATAAAAATTATATCGTAACTGCGCGCTGCGACAGGGAATACACTCCACACGTTCAGAATTCCGTTCAAACCCCACCCCAGACACGACCCGTTGATACATATTTTACGGAAGCTCCGTACTGCAAACGATTTGACGACTGCATACTGCAAACCATCCAATTTCCCTACACACGCTACGATTTATCGTTAATGCGGCAGTTTCGATGGATATCGTACTGCATACAGTACGATAAATCGTTACGTGTGTAGGCCGTTTATGACAAGATAAACATCCAAAACTTTTTTTTTCGCCCCGGCCTAATGGCTATTCTGTTGTTCATTCTCTCTGAAATAATCAGCCAACTAATATTCGTGAATGAAGAGAAATGTCTTCCTATTGAAATGAACCGCCTATTTAAAAATAGACATATTTCTTTAAATTCAAAACATTCATTTTTAAGACACTCTGTATACATAAATAAAATTACTGTTTTTTAAAATATTATTCGCAAACTAGGGAGAGAGAAATCAGACAAATAACAGCGATAATATAGTTTAAGGAATAGCTTTTAGACTACTATTCGAGACGCATTGATGCTTTTTGGTTTGTAAGTTTTGTGACAAAGAATGTTATTAAAGGCAACGTAAATGTTCAGTCTCATTATTTAACTAGTGTTAACTAAAGCATATATTTTGTTTTCCTGTTGTAAAATTCTGTTCTAAAGTTATTCCTTATTCATTTCATCTGACAAGGATAATACATAACATATGCACGTATTTAATATATTCGATTTATGCTGTGAATAATTTCTAGTTTAAAATTAAATCCAATAATTGTTTACTGTCCATTCGTGCCGATGTTTTTGGTTCAGTATGACTTAGTGTGACAATAAGGGCCTTGTTGCGTGTACTAATAATTTCCAACCGTGCCTGGGCGAATATCTTAGCAAACAAGTGAGCAGTCAAAACCAATGAATGGTATAACTCAGAGTCTAATAATATTGGCACCAAACATATCAACTCTAGCTGAGTAGCCTCCCGAATCCAGGACCTCAGTACCTGCAGGTGGGGACCTGCTAACTAACAAAACCTCTTCAGTTGTGAATGGTTTTAAGTGTGTTAAGCCTCAAACCTTGTATGAAGACAGTTTTTGTGTTATTATTTCTCTTTTATTAAAGTACAGAACGGCATAGTTAGATCCTTTGGAATAGTGAACAAGGTTTTCTATACCGTGGTCTTTTACTTGTGAATTCCAGGCAGAGTACGGCACTCCTTTCATTTCATTTAATAAAATAAGTAGGGCTATTTACAAATTTAGCGTGTGATTTACATAACCTATCCTCCTCAAATTTCCCAAAATATTACTTCTGTCTAGCGCAGGGTTTCTTAAACTTTTTGCAGTTACGGACCACTTTCGCAATTTGTACAATTCCACGGACCCCTATCAGAAATAATAGAGGAAAATAAAAAAAGCCTTATTTACATAAAAAGAAAACGTTTATTAGTAGATTTATTACACGTACACTAGTAAATTAGTGAGAAGGATGCTGCTGTTTAGCCTCACTGAGAACGATAAATTGTAGGGCTCTCTTGGGGACAAGGCAAGGCGCATATCATCTGCGACGTTCAATCGGTTGCGACTTTTTGTTTTTATTAAGACCAGATCCGAGAATCCTGCCTCGACAAAGGTACGTAGTAGCAAATGGTATCAGAACGGACATAGCTCGCTTGACAAGAAGAGGGTAAGCTTGACTTAAAGAACACCAAAACTCGCCAAGATCTTTTGCGTGAAATTCAGCTTTCAAAACTTCTTTTGATCTCATGTCAATTAAGTCATCTTTAATGAGATCTTCATCGCTAATATTATCCTTGTCGATTATAAATGGACACCACACCCACGTTTCATTTTCAAGCGATTCTAAGTTAAAGTAACCTTCAAAAGAAGTTTGCAATGTATCCAAATGCTTAGACACGTCTTTCTGTAGCATTTTTAAAATCGTGTTGCCGTCACAAAGTTACCAGATTCCACTTCCCTTTTCAAAAGTGGTAGTTTACATATGAAACCTTTCAACCGTTCAGATGCATCCACGGTGGTCACCGCAGAGCCCTGAAGAGACAAGTTAATCTCATTCAATTGAGTAAATACATCTGCCAAATACGCTAGCACCCGTACAAAATCTTCGCTCTCAATATATTCAAACAGTGAATTTCCTTTATCTTTTAAAAAAGTAACACTTCTGTCCTCAACTCAAACAATCGTTTTAAGACCTGTCCCCTTGACAGGCAATGAACTTCTGTGTAGTAAAGCAGTACTTGTTGTACATGTTCTGCCCCATTTCTTGACAAAATCTTTTAAACAGGCGTTGCCGCGGTGGTTTAAGGCTCTTGCTCTGATGAAGTTAATTATTTTGACACATGTAGACATAACTTCCTTCAGAAATGTAGGTAAAGTCAGTGAAGCCAAGGCATGTCGATGTAAGACACAATGAGTTATTATGACATGAGCAGACGTATTACCAAGCATTGCGGGAGCTTCATCGGTGCAGATACTACCAAGTTTAGTCTTCCAGTCTATATTTTGTTCGTTGAAAAACATCTGAAGCCTTCGAAGTCTTCAAAAGTGAATTGCAAAAAAGAAACTCTTCTTTAATACTATATGTGTCTTGTGCATAATGGACAAATACCAAGAGTTGGCTATATTGTGGCACATCGGTGCTTTCATCCAACTGAATGCTGAATGGAAACGGTGAAGCAATTAATTCTTCAACAACTTGTAAAGCATTTGACGACATTTCAATAATTCTAGAATGAATTACATCGTTTGATAAGAGAACAGCTTCAACTTTGTTTTTTTTTTATCCTTAGTCGCATCGCGTAGTTTTTAGTGATTAATTTACTGAATTCGCCTCCCTACACTATTTCTTTTCTTAATAAATATGTTTACAGTTAACTGGCGTAATGCGGACCGCGGACCCCTGATACACATGCTATGGACCCCTAAGGGGTTCGTGGACCACACTTTAAGAAACCCTAGTCTAGCGCATCCGAGGTAAATACGATAAAAAATATTTTTAACACAACGTATGTTCCTTTACTTCACTTAAATTCTTTTTTATACAGTTGGCCAAAATATTACCTCTTCAACTTTGTTGAACGATCATTGGGTAAAGGCTGTAGATAGATAACTACACCTACGCCTTAAATATCTTTCCATTCTAATTCTAAATAATTCTCAACGTGTCCTCGTAGCATTATCTCTATTATGCTATATTATGAATTCTTTGAGTCATCTCGCGCTTCTTTAATTCTATTTTTTTATCATATTATATAAACGTGATCAAATGATCAAATGCATAGTTCCGTTGTGAGTCATACTGCATTCCTTGATTTTCCAATTAATGCACAAATGGTAAACACGGTTTCAAAAATAATGTTACATCAGAAACGTTGAAAACCTTGAAGCTTTACTTTGAAAATTGTTAAAAATAATATAATAACGTACACATTCTTTTAATATGACCCCATATAACCCATCGCTAGGTTATGAAATTCAATATAACAATGAAAAAATATAGAAAAATCAAAAAGATACTAGAAATTAGACGTAAGGAACATTATGCGGAGTAATCGACAATAATTGAAATAATTGGCAACCCGGGCTTCCGACCATTTTATGTTTTGGTGCTGGACCACACATGATCTGCAATGCCCAACTTCATTGTTTCACCTCTTTGCGTATGTTTTTTTTATGTTCGTCAAGTCGTACATGTAGAGGACGTTTTGTCTTTCCAATATACGACTTACAGTACTCGCAGGGTTTCTTGGTTTGATGATTCCGGTTTTGTTCTTGTTAGGACACTTCTTAGAGATACGTAGTAAGTAGGCCCAAACTTAAAAACAGTTTTAATATTATACTGCTTAGCTATTTGCCTGATCTTCTCCGATGATATAACATATTATCCTGTCCTGTTGATGATATCAAACAAAGATAATAACAATATTATAAGCCCAGTTAAAGGTATATTTTGTCTTTTAAGCTTAGCGCAGATGAAAGATTATACCGTATGATCGAATAAAAACGGCGTCAGCGATGGCTATGAAATGAAGATCGCTGTCATTTTATATGTAAAATTATATGGGAAATATCATCTACCGTCATTTCCAAGCCAACTGGACGCCATTTTTTTTCGATCATACGGTTGATTTCATAATAATGCAATGAAATAATAAGAAAAAAACTCAAAGAGTTGAAAGTCAAAATATCATAAACTTCTTTTTAAAATAATTGTTTTAGAATAAAAAGCGTTAAATCTTTATCTCTAGAAAGAATGATATTACCGTGCTCACCCTGTATAACGTAACAGAAACTTGAATGAGAACAAGAAGATAAATATTTGTATACTGGCTGAACTAAGACATTCCACGGAGGACATAACATTTTATCTTTACTTCGTAAGAGATTTATAAAAAAATATTTTTCTACTTTTATTACTACCTGTTTCATTGAAGAGAAAAAGAAAATTTGTTCTAGTGGAACAAACTTATGAACCATTTTACATTTATACAGTTTCTAAAATAGATTCTAGTATAATAGTAGTAAATCAAATGCAATAATATTCTAGAAAGTTAGAAAAATCTAAAGAAAAATAATATAATTAAAAATCTCTTTGAAAGAATTTTAGGTTTTTTACCACTAGAAGAAAATTTACATAATAAAAAAGATATTTTTGTAAACATCACTGCGTAGATCAAACGGAGACTAATTTGTCAGTGGTATTTTACTAACAAAACAAATTTACCTAACTTACAAAAACTGCTTAACGTTTCTCTTCCAGTCGTCAAAAGCAAAAAAAAACGAAAAGAACAAAGAAAAAACTGTTTAAAATATCTAAATACAACTATTCAAGAATACTTTAGCTTTTTAGCTGATACATCTATTATAAACCGTTGACGTATAACATTACATTATATGAAGTCAAGCTTCAAACTAACAATTACTACCTGACATGCCACATGTCACTGACAAATTGGTCTCTGTTGTATCAACTCAGTGGTATTTACAAAAACTACAGTTTTTACTTTGTAGATTTTCTTAAAGTGGCGAAACCCCAGAATTATTTCCAAGAAATAAACCGCTTCTCGAATGGCATCTGTAATTGTTAGCAATGTATGGGGCTAGATCTTCTTTGATTTTTCAAATCACATAAAATAACACTCTGACCATTAGGTAATTGTCATCAAGTAGTAATTATAGACAGTAGGTGGCCAACAACTCACTACAATGGTGGAGAAATGTACCAAGCTAAAACAGGTGAAAAACTTCATAGCAGAATATATGCCAAAATTTACAGAAAACCTGATAAGCAAGACAAGAAGACTGTCAAGATTGTAGTTAGTCTAGTAACAGGGCATTGTAAACTTAATGGGCATCTAACCACAGAATATTAGAATTATATAATATTATTATTAGAGAATATTAGAGTAAGTTATTAGAATTTTTGAAAAGAATAGGACTGGAGAATGTTACCTAGAGATTATAGAATTTAATTATTCTTTAGCCTTTATATAATAGAGAGATTATATAGATAGATAGGGTGTCAGATTAGAAAGATAGATGGGATGATACGTATAAAATTCATCACAGAAATGACTGCGCTCTAGTTGCAAAAATGTGTTACAACAATTACAAGAAATGCTGAATACATATATCTGACCATACGAGACTTTGGGCCTTAGCTGAACATCGATAAAATTAAAATCATGTGCACTCCCCCGAAAAATCATAACAGTGCTATAAAAATCGGAGAACTATTGGAGTATATAACGGAATTCAATTACCTCGGCAATTATCGGAAACTCGGAAAAGGCCAATATCGACTCTGAAATTCAGCACAGAATTAGCAGCGCCTCAAGAGCATTCTGGAAGTTAAAAGACAGGGTTTTCTACAATCATGACTTGAGCACAATAACTAAACTTGCAGTGTACCGAGCAATAATAATTTCCACCATGTTATATGGAAGCGAAATCTGGGTGCCGTACCGCCGGCACACGAGCGCATTAAACAAGACGCAACAGAGACACCTTAGACAACTGTTAAGAATCAAATGGTACCATCATGTTTGAAATGCATTAGTTCTTGAAAAAGCAAGCTGCGAGAGCGCTGAAGTCGTAATTACTAAATACCGCTTAAGATGGGCTGGACACGTATGCAGGATGCAAGAAAACTGCCTACCGAAATTTCTTCTTTACGGTGAGCTTGTACACGATAAGAAAAAACCGGGTGGACAACTCAAAAAATTCAAGGACATTTTCCATGAAAATTTAAAGGGGATAAGTATGAGGAATCAGTGGGAGAAACTATAATATTCTTTGGTGGGAGGCACTATAGAACGCAATGGAGGAGAATTGTAAACTCAGTTAACAACGACAATCAAAAATAAAAAAGTAAAGAGGCAACAAAGTAATGAGATTTTTGAATGTCCGGAGTGCGGAAGAGAGGTAACATCACGGGCTTTTCAGTCACAGAAAATTTCATGAAAGAAAACACCTTGCGTAACCTTCTTCTGATGTGTGTCAAATACTCGTCAGCGAGTAATGGCAGAAAGTAAGTTTATAGATAGAGGCCGATAGCCACCTTAAAAATCTAATCTAATCTGAGTAGTTATTGTTAATTTGATGTTTAATCTAATATAATATCCGTTTATCAAAACGCCAACGAAAAAGAATGTAACCAGTATATCGTTGACGTTAACATTTTCTCCGACATTCTTTCATTTCCTTTTATATATGTGGTTGTGTTTGCTTCTCTCTTAACACTTACACAATTTTCTTCGGTATTGTACTAAGAATCGAGGAGCAGACGCGAGTGGAATGCAAGAGAGGAGACCTGTTCGAGGCTAAGACTACTCCGATTGTGCCTTCTACGTTTGTTGGGCACGTGTTAAAAATACAGGGTGAATAAGGCTAAACTAAAAATATAGATGCGTCCTCGCTTCCACGTCCTTTTCATACTTATTAGTAAAAACCATAACTATGTATAATTTTCACCCAAGTTAAGCGATTCGAGGCAATATGGGTATCTGGGCGGGTGACATTTGAAAAACTCCATCGTGCTAAAGTAAGAGTGAAAAATCTCTTAGCTCTGACAGCAAAATGATGTTGACTTCAAATACTTTACTTCTTTATTGATAGGCCAGTCGCCAAGTATTAAAAAAAGCTTATGGCGGGAGCAAATCCGGACAAGCTAGAATAAATTTTATTTTGTTTAGTTTAGTTTAAGAAACAACGTGTCAAATTTGCACCACCCCCAAAGCCCGGATTTGGCCACCATCTCGGAAAAAGTGGCTAAAATTCGGTTTATTTCTCATTATTTGTCAATAACTCGATTTCTATCAACTTTAGTGTAAAATATGTAGAGATCAAAATTAAAGAAGAGGAAAAACTCTATAAAAAACGTGGTATAGTCTTTTTTCGTGCGACTACCCGAAGTATCGAATTTTACGAAAACAAAATTAAAGTTTGATATAATGTACGTGTTCAATATATCCGGGGTTAACTGTACTTGTTTCCATACTACCTTGAGCGGCACCCCCGCGACATAAAGCCTAAAAACTAGTTTGCTACTGGTTGGCAGTAGCCTGCTGTCGCGGTCATAATGGAAGAACGCAATTTGCATTATGACCGCAATAACGTACTAAATTTTTATTGTTACGTGACTGGTGGAAAATCAAGTTTAACCGCCTTATCTTTCAGGGAGCTACTTTGAGGTAAAGTATCCGGCGCGTTTTTTTTTAAGATATGGATCCAAAAAATGCGACTCAATAGATAAGTACAGATCAGTGTTTCGTAAAATCTAATACTAAAAGCTAACCAAACCTAGCATCATTACCAGCGACCAAAGACGCAGCTGGCTTGCACTCCTTCCGTACGTACAGTCAGGTACCGCTATGGTATGGGAATGGAAAATCACCTCTGGATTGGGGATTGGGGATGGAAAAATTCAAAGAATGGGTTGATGCCCATTGCTACTTCCAAAGATGCAGCTTCCCAAGAATTATTAAATATGATTTCATGTAAATGTGCCAAAAGTTGTAATACATCTTGTAGTTGCCGCTAAGCAGGTTTGCGTTGCTCGGTAATGTGTGCACTTTGTCAGGGCAAATCATGTTCGAATAGTTTGGAGGTGGCAAAATTAGACGAAGATGAGTACGAGGATAATTTTCCTCTCGATAAAGATCAACGAAAAGAATATTCTGCACCTTATGAACCAGATCCGGAATATGATAGAGATGTAGAAGACATTCAGGAAGATTATATTGAACAGCCAATAACATCAAAAAAACGAAAGAACTCTGATGAACCTTCCACCTCAAAAGAAACCTAAGTTGACGACATGCGGATTAGACCTATTGGAAATGGGGAGACCACTCAAAAAAAAACGCGCCGGGTACTTTACCTCAAGGCAGCTCTCTGAGAGATAAGGCGGTTAAACTTGATTTTCCACCAGTTGTGCAACAATAAAAACTTAGTCCATTATTGCGGACAGGATGCAAATTGCGTTCTTCCATTATGACCGCGACGGCAGGCTACTGCCAAGTTTTTAGGCTTTATGTCTCGGAGGTTTGACTGAACAAGTACAGTTAACCCCGGATATATTCAACACGTACATTATATCAAACTTTAATTTTGTTTTCGTAAAATTCGATATTTTGGGTAGTCGCACGAAAAAAGCTCATACCACATTTTTTATAGAGTATTTCCTCTTCTTTAATTTTGGTCCGTACATATTTTGCACTAAAGTTGATAGAAATCGAGTTATTGACAAATAATGAAAAATAAACCGAATTTTAGCCAATTTTTCCAAGATGGCGGCCAAATCCGGGCTTTAAGGGGAGTGCAAATTTAATACGTGCTTCTGGACACCAAACCAAACAAAATATAACTTATTCCAGCTTGTCCGGATTTGCTGCCGCCATGGATGCACTTGCCGACTGCGTATGAAGTAAAATAATACTTTCTTTCAAAGCGGTAGATAATGATTCAGTATTGAAACTAAGATAATTTCCGACTTCCATTGTCTTTATTATTTATATTTACTTGCACAAAGTTTCGCTCAATACTTGCGCAAAGTCTTACTCAGATGTATAACGTTATCAAGTGTAAATTAATCTAAGTCCTCAAATTGAGCTTATATATTAAAGCAGAGCATTAACCCGTGAAAAAGTTGGATGCAGTCAACTGTGAGTTTGTTCACTGAGAATACCCGAAATGGTACAAGTGGTATAAGTGGTTGCCATATTGTGGAAATTTCCATGTCTAAAGATGTTATTATTGTTAAATATAAATACGGCTTCTTTCAATTTACGCTTTTTCCAATGAGGTTCCTTGTGTATAACCCTGGCTGCCGACTTTTTCATGTTGTGGTGCTTGGATCACACATAAATTGCAGAACCTGAATTTATTGTTTTGCCTCTTTGTGTATGTTTTCTATTATTATTTTCTATATTAAGTGGTACATTTAGAGCACGTTTTGTCTCTCTAATATAGGACTCACCGCATTTACAAGGTACCTGGTACAAGTACCCTTCTCTTGTTTTGATAATTCTGGTGCTCTTAAGACACTTCTTAAGTGCAGTTCCAGAGTTAAAAGCAGTTTTAATTGTATACTGCTTGGCTATTCGTTTGATCTTTTCCGGAATCGTCACGCGAGAGGGCGTCTTCCTCAGACTGGTGCACAAACGAGTCAATATTGAAATTCAATATAATGTTGTCAAGAGACTTCGTAGACAAACTATTCTGAAGCAACTCCGTTTTGAGTAATATCTTATTTCAGAATTAATAGATTCTTGGTTATTATATACTGATTGCTCGGTGATATAATGTTTTAAACCTATTTTGGTTGCCTCAACTATTCTGAAGCATGAGAATTCCAGCATTGGTACTGTTTATGGTGTTATATTATGGAAATTTTTATATTGGACTTCTTTTCAGTAGCTTCTTTAAATTTACGCACTATTCAAAAAGTTCGAAATTCATTGGAAAAAGCTGATAAGATAATCAATAAATGATACTATAGTAATATTAGGAGTAGTAGAAAAATCAAATGTTAGATAAGATGAAACGAAACGAAATAGTCAAATTCAATCCCATTCTTCCGAGAGCCACACTGTATAATATAGCAAATTATCAATGAAGGAAAAAAATACAGTAATTTTAATATTGACTAAGGTTGATCGTCACGTATTTTCCAAGACTACGCCGGGCGCCTCTCCTTATCCATTCTCAGCCATGAATGAAAACAATTGAAGCTTGTTATCAATTTGTGACGGGGTACGATTATTATCGTTACACGAGCAGCAGATTCAACTTTGGTCCTCTCCCATTCAGAAAATGCCACATAAGCCGATGACCGATCGCCGCTGTTCGACGTGTGCGACTGTGCATGTATAACTCAGAGTGACAAAGACAGAAATCTATTTGTTCCTCATCCAGTTTGATAAAGTCTAATGAATAACATTTCTTTATTGATTATGACTTTACTGAGAAGAAAATCACTGCAATTTAAATTTAGCATATGCAGCAAAAAGTCCACTAGTGAAAACATTTTCCAGTTACAATGTCTTTATTTAATCTAGATTAGATTATATAGATTTGTGTGGCCAAAAAAACTCCAGAATGGTGGTGAATTTTACCAGGGCAGAGACAGGCGAAAAAGTTCATAGTAGAACATTTGCTAATATTCACGGCAGACCTGATATGCAAAGACAGAAAGACAGTTAAAGCTGTAGTGGGTCTACTAACAAGGCGTTGTAAGCTGAATAGACATATAAAGCTAATCGGATTGACGGACGAAGCCATGTGCAGGTTCTGTCAATCAATAACGGAAGACTGGAATAGCGCCAACATAATTCTAATTCATATGAAAAGCAACAAAGAAGACATCAGAAACTATAGACCAATAAGCCTACTACCCGTAATATACAAGATATATCACAATAATGATAATATATCACAATAATAATAAACAACATAATACAATGCACGTTAGGCGCTGCACAGCCAAACAAAAAGAATAAGAACTTCCAGTAGCCTTTATAGATTTTGAGAAGGCTTTCGACTCGATATATCCTAAGGCAATAATAGAAGCCCTAGCAAAACAAAGTATTGACAGGCCTTATATAGAAACTTTAGCCAATATATACAAAGAAGCCAAAGCAAGAGTAATGATATATAAAATAACCCCAAAAAAAATAAGTCCCCAACTGGCAAAGGAGTACGACATTGAGACGCAATATTCCCAAAGCTGCTTACAGTAACACGTAACACTAGAAGAAATCTTCCGTTAACTAGACTGGACTAACAATGGATTAAAAATAGATGGGAGAATATCTTAACCATCTAAAAATCGTTGATGACATAGTCCTAACTGAATTAACGAACTAAATACAGTACGTCTGTCCGTTCTGTAGCTACGGGGTATCCGTGAGAGGGGAAACGATATTATCTCGATGTTTATCGTAAAAAATTAGACGACGCGTCCCATCAATAAAAATTCGACAAATTTGCAAGTAGCCAATAAAATGAGTGGGCGGAGCGATTTGCTACGTACTCGTCAAGTCGACGTATAAAATGTATTGCTGTTTATTTAAATGTTTTTTGTCCGCGTTCCTTTCATAGACACAGATCCAGCAGACGTACTGTACAGGGTGGGTCAAATTCGACGCTTTTAAATGGAAACACCCTTTTCTATAGGAGATAGACAAAAACTAATATCGGTGTCTGGAGCTCAATTTTTGTCAAAAACATGATGGTAAAAACCGCATATCGATATCTGTTACCGTTTCGGAGTTACGGGGTGTTTTTAAAAAATATGCATTTTTAACAAATTGCTGTAACTTTTTTGCTATGGAAAATTTTGTATTTTTATGAAAACATTTCCAAAGCACCTTTTTACGTAGAATTTAATGGTTTAAGTATATATTTTTTTAAATTAATAATTTAAGAATTATCAACAGAAAATTTGATTTTTTATATGGAACACCCTGTATATTTTTAATTTATTGAAAAGAATACTGGACCCGGGATAACTTGTGCCCGCATAGCCAACAATAGACAACAATGGGCCCAACTACAAAGAGAGTATCTAAATATGTGAGGGAGGGTACATTATAATTGAAAATGGTTAAATAAGCTGAGAATGACGATGATGATGTCAATTTATCGAATTATAAAAATGCTTGCCATGCTTATGGAAAATAAAAGTACAATGATAGGGATAAAAAAGCATTTATTACAAAAGCAGTAATATATCGAGAAGCCATTTTCACTGAAAAAAAAATATGCTTAAAAACTATTAGCGGATGCGTCACTCAGTTCACTATAGAAAAAAAAGGTGCTATATAACTTCGTGTGTGCGTAGTGCAGTAAAACAATGAATCACGGAAAAGCAGAATGTCCACTGTACAAACAGACAGGGACACGGGCATAGCAAGGCCTTTATTCAAGGGCCTAATTCCAAAACCACAAAGGAATTGATAATGCTTAGCATGAATAAAGTGCGGACTATAACAGGTCTCTCGACAGGACATATCAAGTGTTATCTGAACAAGCCCAACCTATACCAAGGAAGCCTTTGCTGCAAACTAAAGATCCTGACACATATAATATGGCATTGCGAGGCTCGGGATCGCAATCGTCACTTTTTATTTGGCAAAGCAAACCTAACCAACTATGCTCCCATCCTATCAAGGATCTATACAAATTGGTGCAGATTACAGGAATAGGAGAGGAGTCCAGACATAGAAAGAGGACAAACACAATAGGCTTCACAGGTCTCAGTGTTTCCCGCACAAGATGGCCCTTTATCATTGAAAAAATATAACAAAACTTGCCATCTCAATTATCAAAAGATTCAAAAAGAAGCAAGTCCAAGTGACATGGTATAACTTTACATTTATATCTACTTTTATCAAAATCGATAAGATGCTAAATTTTAAGGTTTCTTAAACTTTGCAACATGTTTTGGACTGATGTTGAACATTGCGACTTTCTTTCAAATTAGCAAAAAATCAAACAGAACTTCTTAAACAAGAAAGAGCCTGAATCACTGAACATCCCAGATAACACGAAGTATTTTTTCAACTCTGAACATCCAAGATTCGTCTCACTGCGACGCGGTATCTTGTTTATTTCATTCTTAAAGAGACCTCACGACTGATAACGACTCGGCGGAGCAAAGGCGGAAGGTCGTAAAATTTTAAATAAATTCTTGGAAGTAAATGACTTTGAAGTCGCACACACACACAAACGCACGCACGTACACAACTCTCGAGGAACGTATCTCTTCTTCTTCTTCGGCCTGCCGCTCGAGATGTTTAAATAAGGCAGGCGGCGGGCGACCGCTCGCTAGTTTCAACTATAGAGTTAAGAATTTATACAGAGCTGGCATGCTTGAAGTTCTTGTTTCTGGTCGATGAAAGTTTTAACACAAAACACTTAAGTTGATAAAAATCTCTTTATTATTTCGTTGTTGGTCAACACAGAATGTATAGTCCTTCGTGCAAATATTCAACTTGAATGTAGTAGACAATGACTCAGTGTTGACATTAAAACAATTTTGGACCTCCAATGTCTTTATTTATATTAATTTACAGAACCTTTCTGTTTCGGTTTCATTTTTTTTTTCTTCTTTCTTGAATATGAAGACGGCGATTGGTTGCGAATTCGTAAAATTCAGTATTTACTAGGATTTATAGTTTGTTGACCTTTTTTATTTTTCAATGCACTAGAATTCTCGGCCAGAATTTGTCGAATTTCTTTGAATTTCTGAATTTGCATAGAGATCTACGTTCCAGTACCTTACATTACACGATCAAGACTGGTACTTGGTACTGGTTTCTCGGTCTTATTTATTTTTCAAGTACGATAATATTTATTTTTCAAGTACGATCCAATATAATATGAGATCCTACAGCTCATAATTCAGGAAAAAATTGTAGGAAAAAGATCTATTGGAAGGAGAAAAATATTTTGTCTTAGGAACCCAAGAAAATGGTTTAACACATCATCTGACTTATTTAGGGCCGCATCATCCAAAGTTAAAATAATTATGATGACAGTCAACCTCCGAAATGCACATGAAGAAGAATAAGACGATGCGAATAGATAGACGTGTGGCTGTCTGGAAACTGTCGTACTGTTGTTTCATTGCAAGAGGGTAAAATGTATTGACAACCACTGATTCACATCGGTTAGAACCAGATGAGATTGGATAGCTCGTAATTAGACACTTGCCAAGTCGATCTTTTACACTTGCCAAGTTAGTCGATTTAGACACTTGCCAAGTCGGTAGGCTATTGCCAATGATATGGCTAAGGACCGTGAATCAGATACCGCGTAAACAAAGTAGACTCCGTCTAGATTAGCCTTAGCAGTTCTTGGACTGATATTATGTTGTATTATTAAAATTTTACACAAAGTTTTGGTCAGGTTTGTTTCACTGACCGTTATCAAGTGTGGGCCATCTAAATCCTAAAACTACTGAGCTTAGCAGTGAAGGAGTTGGACGTAGTAGTCTAGCCTGAAACTCTCTAGACATTGGAGGTCGTCAGCGTGTGTAGGCTTATAAGTGGTTGCTATATTCTGGAAATTTCTATAGTTGGATCGTTGAAAATATTATTATTTAATATAATAACACCTTGAATTTTCGCTTTTTCACCGATGTTCTTTATGGACATGGTAGTTACACTTTTACTCTCGTTTTGATACTTCCGGTTTTATTTTTGCTAAGATGCTTTTTGCTAATTTCTTATTTGAAAGAAACATCAGGAAAGACTAAGCACATAACTGAAGAGTATAACATTAAGACTGCTTTTTAGTTTGGAACTACTCCAAAAAGCGTCTTAACAAAAACAAGATTGGTAACACCAAACACCAAGAGAAAGAGGGCATCTACCAGATATACTTTTTGAATGTCATTAGTCATATATTAGAGAGACATAACGTTCTCTAAATATAGTACACATTCAACTAATATCAAAAATTAACTTAGATAAATTTACTATTTACAGCACAAATAGAAACAAATGTATAAATTCCCCAAAAAACTTTTCTAAGAAACACACACTAAGATTAATAAAAAAATATATCAGACAGGTAAACTAAAACTTGTTTTTGTTAAGAGATATCTAAGAATAAAACTTTTACTGAAATACTCACTCAGTATTTGCTTCTGGAATAATATCGTCAACAACTACATAGATCATGGCTCCAGCTGCAAAGGCTAAAGCGTAAGGCAACGCTGGTTGGGCCAATCCCACAGCTACAGCACCAAGAACACCAAAAATTGGTTCCACCATTCCACTAAGTTGCCCATACCTACAAAAAGAATTATCATTTTTATTGATACAATTGGTATTTATATATAGGTATGTTAGATCTAATATTCCGATGAGCAGTGAACAAAGCGATTAGGCGACGTGGTATCATTGCTTATTACCGAGAACTGGACATTTGCCAGGCTGCCGCACCGACATAAAATGTGTTTGGTCGTTTCTTCTCCAGATTGACAGAACCTACATATGGCTTCGTCCGTCAATTCTATTAACTTTAAATGCCTATGCAATTTACAATACCCTGTTAGTAGGCCCACTACAGCTTTGATTGTATATTCAGCATTATAAACTAGTCAAAACGCATTAGGCATCACTTTGATAAATTCCGTTTTAGTAAAGAAAATATGTTTATTTAAAGATATAAACTTAGGAATATATTCCATAGGAATTAAGTTTGAATATAGTGTATGCACCTTGGTGTTCATGACGAAAAAAATTTTCAAACTGCTGAAAATTGTATTTTTATTACGTTATAAATGACTACAATAGGGATCGAAAACAATGCTAACCAATTTGCATCTTAATTAACAACGGGAATATTTTGTTTCCTAATAATGTATGTATCCTCCGCGGTTTCTACGCACTTCTGCACACCGATTTGGAATAGACTGAATGAGGCTCCGAATAATCTCTTGAGGAAAAGCGTTTCACTCCTCTCGAAGATTTTCTCACAGAGTTTGAAGATGGGAGTTTGAAGTGGTGCTTTTTTGGAGACGACTTTGTAGTCTTCTCTTTAGTAGGTCCCAAAGGTGCTCAATAGGATTGAGATCAGGGCTATTAGCAGGCCAATTCATAATTGTGATATTGACCTCTTCAAAGTATCGAGTAACTACTCTTGCAGTATGAGGCCTGGCATGCTGAGCAGCAAATAGAATAAATAACATAGTTCAAGAATTTCATCTCTGTATCGTTCAGCATTAATTATGTCGTCTAGAAACATACAAGTCCGTAGCCCA
Source organism: Sitophilus oryzae (assembly GCF_002938485.1). Lineage (NCBI taxonomy): Eukaryota > Metazoa > Arthropoda > Insecta > Coleoptera > Curculionidae > Sitophilus > Sitophilus oryzae. The sequence goes on along the minus strand of NW_022147437.1, from coordinate 777,108 downwards.
TATTTTTTTTTAAAAAGCAACAGATAGGTTTAAACCTTAACCCAAATAAGAAATTCAGAGTTTTTGTGTATAAGTTTCAAACCTATGACAAATCGTTTTTAGAATAAACAGAAAGTGGAAGAATGAAAAAATTTACATCTAGAGGGTTGACATTAGGGTTCAGAATCGGGAAATCCCGGTACCGAAAGTACCGGGAATTCCTGGTTTTTTTGAGACATCAAAGAACCGAGGCTCAAAATTATTAATTCCCTGTTCTTTCGGTACTTTCGGGAATACACTCGGTAATAATAATTAAAAGCATATTTTTTGTTAGGTGCGAAAGACTTCTGATACTTTCTAGCGATCGAAATCAAACTTCTAAAATAAGTAGTGATGCTATCTATCTCTTACTGTTTTTACTTCTGAAGATATTTTGAAGTTTCAATAATGCTTATTAGCAATTATTGAAGTTTAAATATGTTATTTCATTACTTAGTATAATATTGCTAAATGTATTAGTTATATTTTTTTGTGTTATATTTTTATAGACATTTGCATCTTTAATTGAAAATTTAAGTTTTTTTCTCCAAATTTAGTTAAGTTGGTTTCGAGGTTGGTTGATGTTGTTCGATCTAATTTTTAAGCTACTATGTGTTTTATTTTTTTTTCGCTTGTGTTCATGTTTACCTTCTCATGACTTAATAATTTGATATGATTTTCATTTAAAACTCAATTTTTTATCGGTTTTAATTTTGAGAACCATCCCTTGCTTGCTAATTGACGAACCTCACAATCATTGACGAAAATATTTTATTACGGTTCCGGAAACTCTAATTAGTACTACCAATAGGGTTCAGATCTTTTTGGCCATCACAGAACCGGGCCTCGAAATTTATTCCCGGTTCGTTCGGGACTCGGTAACAATAATTAAAAAAAATATTTTATGTTACGTGAGAAAGTTCTTTGATACTTTCTAGCCGTCGAAATCAAACTCTTCTAAATAAGTAATGATGCTATTTATTATTGTTCTTGCTTCTTTTCTCTTTTGAAGTTCGTATAATATTTATTAATCGATATCTGCATTTTTAATTGAATGTTTTAGGGCTTTTGTCTCAAATTCAATCAAGTTGGTTTATGTTGTTTGATGTGAGATTTAAGTTACCTATACTTTTTTCTTTACTTGTGTTCATGTTAATTTTCTCATGACTGATTACTTAATAATTTGATATTATTTTCATTAAAAATCTTAATTTTTTATCCATTTTACTTTGAAAACTCATCCCTTGCTTTCTGATTGATGAGCTGCACCACCATTGAACAAAAACTAGTCAGTGCTGAAAGTACCGAAATAAACGGGAAATCCCGATTCCTAAGAGGCGCGGTACCGAAATTTCCGGTTCCGGAAACACTAGCTGACATGATCAATGATGTATATGTGTACTATTAAGGAACCGCAACTGATTGCTAGTCTTTTAGAAAATATATATTTTATTTCTATTAGCAGTTGCATATCAGCCCATAAATTTTAATAAGGTCTTCAATAATTACCGCCAATTAAAGGAAATTCTTCTAATTACGTTCTAAATAACGCTTCGAGTCCTATTAGGATTTAATAAAGAGCAATTTGATTGCTTATTAAACCATCATTTTCTTTGAATATAGCGCAAGTGCTACAGATATGATTTCAATTTCTTTGCCACTTTTTAGTCCAATGGCCTGGCCAGGATAATTTATAGATAATTAGGTCATTTTATAATATTATTATAATACTGTACAAGGTTATCGTCGGCCATTAAGATATTAATATTATCTCAACTTTTTAAACTTTTGTTGTTGTGGAATTTGCTGCATCCGATGTGAGAGCCGTTTTGACGTTTTAACAAAATAATATAGATGGTGATAATGTCAAGTATGGGACGTGCTTTAATCGGTATCATAATATTTTCCTAGCGAACAGGAAGTAAACAAAAGAAAATTACGAAACGCTGAAGTGGTACCGTTGTTCGGTTTAATTGAATGAAATTATCGGGCGCTCCCTTATCAATCCATTCATAAATCAATGATAAGCGGTTGAAACGTTGTTGTATGGTGCTGTTTAGCCCAATAACTTCAGACTTTTTCCTTAAAAATTTGACAAATTTAAACATTTGAGACGGTTTGGGTCTGTTGTCTCACCAGTGTATGATGGAATTATAATCTTACCTAATATGCATTTATTAAGCATATTTTATGTAATTTGTAATTTTCGGTAGAAAAGTTTATCTACAAATTTATAAAACATGTAACTCTCTACAAGTGTGCTAATACTTTCTTCGAAAAATTATTTTACAGTATACTACTACTTACTGTACATAATTTAAAAATTATTTTTAAATTATGTACAGCATGTCACCGAATGGTCTTTACAAGAGAAAAAAAGTTTTAATTATTGACATTTTGAGAAAAAGGCATTCTTTATTAAATTTTTTGCATGTTGGTTAATCCTGGTTGATGGTTAATCCTGGTTATTGATTAATCCTGTTTATACTTTTCCTAATCAGAAAAATGAAAAACGATTGTAAAAATCAGAAGGCAATCAGAATGGTAATATAATTTCGATTTCTTTCTTAGATAAATGATGATTATTAATTTTGATAAACATCATATTTTTTTTTCTTTTTTTTTTGCTGTTAAAGTATCACCCTCTTTGTAACATTGTATAAAATAAATTTTGAGCTTCTTCTTTTTAGCATTTATAACAGCAGAAAATATGACGTTAATTAAAATAATATCAAAGAATGAACACGAAATTATATTACCATAGAAACGCGTTTTGATTTTTTGGAAAATATTCAACTATATTTTCATGTTTTTTTTTAATTTCTGTAAAACGGTTTGGAAATTTGGAAATATAAAAAGTGGATTTACTATTTGAGAACAAGCAAAATTTTGATGGAGTATGCTTTTTTTCTCAAAATGTGAATACATAATAAAAAAATTTCCTCTTGCGAAGAAAATCCGGGGACATACTTTAGATATAATAAAAACCGAATAATACAATAATTTTGGACTTCCATTGCCTTTACTTTCAAAGTTGCAGTTGATTAAAATAGGTTGAAATAAATACATGCATCTTCTCCTGTGATACAGGATTGAAACTCCAGACTAGTCAATAGCTTGCTGGCATGTTATACTACTTTTAATTTTGATGACTCGTCATATTGAGCAATCTTCTATTCTTTCAGCTGTATTTCAAATTGACGCTAAATTTAATAAAAACAATTCTTTTAGTATTCTTATATCTCTGGATTCTAGTATTTTTTTTAAGGAGAGCTTAAAATGTTTAGCTTTGTTTTAGAAAAATGTATATTGAATGCTAGTCCTGTGTCCATCAATCAGGATATCCAATCTGTGCTAGGACCTTTTTGATGTTGACCACTTGATTATAGCTTGCATACATATTTCAATAAATAAGGGCTTCTTTAAACTTCTTATGACAATGATGTGCATAGTAAAGGATTGAAGCTACAAACCATTTAATGGCTAATGTTTCCACAGGTTCTTGAATCGCCCTTTTCTAGTCTTTTAGTTTTATTTTTAATGTTTTTTTTTTATTTTACTAGTGTGTGCTTTAGTTCGTGGATCGATTTTGATAATTTTTAATCAAATTGTAGCTAAAATATTTTACTTTTTAGTCTCTTTTTATATTAAAAATTACAGTCCTCATTTATCAATTATTATAGGATAAAAAACAAAAGTTTTTTATTTTGACGAAAGTTTCAAGCAACCTGTGGAGTAGTTTAACAAAGTAAGACATTTAAAAAACCACTTTGTTTGCTTTTTGATCAGATATTTGCTTTTGAAGAAGACCGTAACGATTTCCAGCAAATTTAGCATTAAAAATATTCCTTTGCATCTGGCCTTATTAAACAGATCTATAAAATAGTGCTAAATGTTTTTATCCTGACACTGTCATTGAAAAGTAATATTATTACTATTTATTAGGTAGGTACGTTTATGGTAGAAATCAACTACTGGATTTAAAACAGTTTCTGATAGAGTAACTACCAAAAACAGTAAAAATATTAGAAAACTCATCGACTTTTCAATGACACTGTCAGTACAAAAAACATTAAACACTGTTTCATAGGTGTGTTGACAGACCTATGAAACAAGCTCACAAAAAAATTAAGTCTTTTTTTGATTTAAATGATTGTAATGACTTAAGTCATATGATTTTAAGTCATTTTTCGAAAGCTGACTTATATACGTTTTATTGAAGAATAACTTAAAACCACTTACTCCAAGCCCTAAGCTTATGCCATAGATATATTACATAGTGATCAAAATATATCTCCGCTTTTCAATAGACATGTATTCGATGACATCTATCTCTAATGGATACATATATGAAGTACTACAAAATCTTTAAAATTTATAAAAATAAACATATTTTTGTGTTTGTAGTTGTTCTGAAATTAAACGTTTTATTTTACGTGATTTTGGGCTAATTTGTATCTACAATAAATTAATAATAATATGATACTTGAGTAAGAAAATCGCCTAAATGGTAATTCAAGAAAATTAATATTAACATTTAAAAAAGGTACTTAATTTGAATTCTGGTTGTCTTGACTTGAGGGTAATTATATTGATTTAAGTCATTTTACTGACTTAACTTGCAGATCATCATGCTTTAAGTCAAAAATATTGACTTAAGTCATAAAAACGACTTAAATAACGTTATATTGATTTAAGTTAACAAAAATAACTTGACTTGAAATAAAATGATTTCAGTTAAAGACTTAAGACTTAAATCATTTGAAATTTATGTTGAATTTGACTTAAGACTTATATCATTCTGATTTTAGAAATGACTTAACACTCAAGTCTTTTTAAAATTGACTTGTTACAGCTCTGTGTGTTGATTACGATCTAAAATTGCTGTAAATAATTACTGCCTTCTTCAAAACCGTATATTTAAAATATAAATAAAACGAGAGGCACCATGATGACAGAGTGGGTTTTAAATTCATTCGCCAAAATTATATTATTTTATTATTAAATAAATAATTGCTCAGAGCCGCATGTGCGTGGAATACGATCTAAACTGATTGGTCTAAAGTTGCTCGCGGAGAACAAACGATTAAAATTTCAAAAAGAGGAAAAATAGTTGATTCGTTAGTAATATATTGAAAACGATTTGGTGTAAACACACGACGGCGGCCATTTAAACGAGGCATTGACCTAGGAATTTCAGGTCATATACCATTCGAACTTCGTTGGAACTTATCAAACATGCTCGGTGTGATAACGCACGTGCTGTTGTTTTTATCGAATATGTATGTATGTATATACGTGCGTTTACCGTAAGTTTTTTAGAACTGGGAATAATAGTTCGGTATGGACTTCCGATTTACCGTTGCTTCATTTCTTTTTTAGAAATAATAAATTTATTTAAACTGGAATGCAACGTGTGATATATCGTTGCAGGTCTGGATGTAAAGCGATTAATAGTATCCAGTAGCTGGAACCAGTTACAACGGTATGCCATCAATGGCATTGTCGTGGCACCAGTGATTGACAGAGAAAAGTGTTTACATGGTGCCACTACCTAATAGTGATACTGGTCTCAGCTACTGGATACGTGTAAATTAGCCCTTGTATCCAGGCTTGTTTGGTTCAAACAGTCACTCTTATTATGGATAACTACAGCTATTTAAAAAATTATTTTGATTATGTTAACTGTTCCTGATGCCTGTTGATATTTTACCCCCTTAGCTAGAAGTTTAGACTTAGCATTCACATTGTATTAAAAAACAGTTACATTGGTTTATAAACTGGGCTTCTTAAAGTGAATGCGCAAAATGTTTTTTTTACTGAAACCCATTACACATTTAATTGATAAAGTTTCTACATGGAGTCAAATTTTTTGGTCAATTTTGGCTTTATTGCCTGCTTTATTTTTTTGTCCTTTGTTTTCTTTGGCTGAAATTGGCGGATCGACCCTGAATTTAATAAAAACAGTTCTTCTATATAGTCTTCTTAAATTTTGTATTTTTTTTTATTGAAAGCCTTTATGAACGAGTCGCTAAAGTGTTGATGTTTTAGCTAGCTGACTAGACGACATCCTGTGCCTGCTTTCGACTGTTTTAATCCATCAGAGTATCCATTCTGTCTTAGAACTTTCTTGATGTTGGCCGTTTCAGTATCTTCTCTACATTTTTAAATAAAGTGCACAAGAACCTTCTTTAAATTTCTTTTTATGCCAATAATATTCGTAGTACAAGATTGAAACTTCAGATCATTTAGTGGCCTATATTCTAGATTTATTTTTAAACTGGATTTCCTAATGGATGAGATTAGATTTTTGAGGTGTCTATCGGCTTGTTCCTCTGCGAATTTTTGAGATCTATTGTGTTCCCTTTCTGATTTTTAGGTTATAGCAACCTACCGTGTACTTGTAAAACACTGATGACACACATCACAAGTACATGCGAGAGGTAGCCGGCGCTCTATATAGAGTATGGCACTGTAAGAAGAAGAACCTACAACTATTAAAAATAATGTAGAGTCAAGTATTACTGAGGGTAGAACCAATTGATAGAGCCGTTTATTCTTCAGAACCGGGATAGACCCAATAAGTAAGCCAGTCATCATTCCTGTATATAATAATATAATACCATTTCTGTATTTTTTAAACATTCTTATTCTATGAATAATCTATGATTCTGAGACTAAAGTTAGAGGGTTTATTATAATTAAAATACTTACCATAAACTTCTCCAAATTGAAAATCCAGCAGCATGGAGTGGTAAACTAACTGCCAAACCTTCTGGGAAATTTTGAATGCCTATACCGATTGCTAGGTTTCTGTAAACAAACAAAAAATTATATTAATCTATGAATATTTAAATAAGACAGTATGAAAAGGATCTTTGTAATGACAATACATAATTATTAAAGATATAATATTTATATACGATTTTCGTTAAGAGGTTTTTTAATAAACCTTCCTTCCTAAAAATACGGCTATAATACTGACACTTTTTGTTTTCAGTCAGTTCAAATCAAGTATTGGCCACCGTAAAAAAACGTGCTTGCATTATTACACCGCACAGAGTGGTTGCTTCAGAAAATACAGTGCTCTATTTTTCGAGCCGAAAATTTTAAAAGAACACATACCGATTTGCAAATACATACCCTCTTTTTTGCGGCGTAGCTCGCTGTTAATCAAATTGAGGCGCTCTTTTGCGGTACCACTTTGTAGAAAACCGAGGGTTGTAGAATGTAGATGAATATCAGAAAGAGGGGTAGGGGGGGGGGGGTTAATCACTGCGACCTTAAAGATCTATTCTGTCCTCCTTTCTTGAGTTATATCTCATCATACAACCTATAACTCATCATACATGGGGATCTTCCTGTTTTAGAGGGGACCATCGTCCTCTGACAACAGATGCTCATCTTCGGAGGAATGGGCATCTACCTCTTACGAGTGTTTACTCCCCTCCACGGTTGGGATTTAGCCCTCCGTGACCTTCACAGTCGAGGAGCTCATCTCCGACTGAGGTACCCGTGAGGTGGAAGCCAGAGGATCTGTCTCCATTTTTTCCACCTCCTTAACTTGGTTTCTCCTTAGACCCGATACCGGTGTTGTCCCGAATCTATAATAGAGGATATATCCCTCTTTCTCTATTACCTCCTTGGATTTGAGGTCAATTACACCGCAAGGTTTAGTCGATCCACTTCTACAGAGCCCCGCATGTAGAAGTAAGGGAGACGAGAATACAATCGGTAGCCCCCTGGTATCCCAAGGTTGAGACCAGTAGAGGATAGTTTTCTATCTAGCCACGCATTCTTTTGACTTGGTCCCGCCATCATAGGATTGAGGTTTTTGGTGAGGTTGTCTCCTCTTGGTTCGGGCGATTAAGCTAAGACCTCCTATGCCAGTGATATAGGACCACAGAGACTAGAGGGTGCCTGGTATGATGGACAGGGTAGTACCATCCGGAATCGTTATACGTCTGCAATTCCCTGGCCACTATAGCCAGGGACAACACAATGAGATGCTCTTAGACCCAGCCACAGTGCAAAGTGCCAGAGGGGATTTCCACTAGGCTCCTGACTAGGAGCTTCCCCACCAACGACAAGGTCTCACATATACTTGAGGAAGAAAAAAAAACCGAGGGTAAAGTGGTAACCTAGCTATTTCTGTTTTGAACGGTAATTTTTTTGAAGATAAATTCTTTAACAATAAAAAGCTTCAAAACTAAATTTTACAAAATTATTTTAATTTATTCTGATTATTTTTATAAAACAATTGCAAAAAATGTTAGGAAATCCTTTGGCAACATTTAACTAAGATTCGGTATAGTTAAAAGAAGAAAGATCCCCTTCAACATCCTCTCGGAAGTTGTTATCTTTTAAGCTAATGGCATAAATCTTGATGTACCTTAAATAGGCTCGATTCAAATAGGGTTATCAAAAAGGAAGAGCCACTTCTTCCAATATTTAAACTATTAGCAACCGCTCGAGTCTGACCAAAATTGTTAATTTTCAACGAAGCAAAGTCCAGTATTTTTATTAAGGAAAATGTTTCACTCTAGACGATTACGATCTAAGGATACATTTTGTAAAAAAAAGTATACAGGATGTTTCAAATTTCACCGTGTCTTAAATTCGGGGTGGCTGAAATTGGAGCACATTCCTGTGGACCGATTTAGATGATTGTTTAAGCAATTTGTAGCTGAACTATTTGACTTTTTAGTATATCTTTCTAAATTGAAAATGAAAGTTCCCATCTGTCAATTATCCGAGGGAAAACAAAATGTTGATATCTTGATAAAAGTTTGGAAGACCCTGTGGAATACATTAACAAAACAAGGAATGTAAAAATTACCTTATCATCTAGGTGTATCTTTTCTCGATAGTTTGTTTTTTGATTCATCTCAATAGCTGTATTTTTTTTAGATATTCGCTTTTGAAGACGACACCAACATTTTTTCGAATATTTTACATTAAAACCATGCCTTTGTTTTTGGTCCTAGTCAACAGGTCTGTAAAATAGTGTTTATGATTTATCTAATAGCACTGTCTTTTAAAAATCATATTATTTTTGTTTGTTATGCAGTTAACCATAGCAGATATGGTTTCGGCAAGTCCAAAAGTTGATCTCTACCATGACCAATAATTAAAGCAGCAATCAATAGCCGATACTTCAGTACTTAAAACTATCTCTACTAGAGTAATCGTCAAAAAACATAAAATGACTTTTTAATGACAGTGACATTACAAAAACAGTAAACACTATTTTATAAGTGTGTTGATGAGGATCCAAAATCAATGCAAAAATGGCTGTTGATCGTTATTGCCTTATTTAAAGGCGAATATCTGCAATAAAAATAAAGATATTGAGATGAATCAAAAAACCAGCTATTTAGAAAAGATGTACCTATATGATAAAATGATTTTTAAATTCCTTACATTGCTAACATATTCCACAGGGTATTTCAAACTTTCACCAAAATATCCTAATTTTGTTTTCCCTCGTATAATTGACAGAAGGAAACTTCATATTTAATTTAGAAAGAAATACTAAAAAGCCAATAATTCAGATACAAACTGCTTAAAAATCTTTAAAATCGGCCGACTAGGACTGAATTTTTTATTTAGCTTTTTAAAAGGCCGAATTTTTAAATCTCCCAAATGCAATGATGTGTAGCACTTACCCAAAAACTAGCGCTTGTATTTTACACACACGTATCGAATGTGACCAGTAACCAGTATTATATCTCTCCCCAACATATTGCCACTTAAGGGATAGTTCTTAATAACACATTTCTCGAGAAAGTGTGCTAAAGAAAGTTTCTTTGAAAATGTTTTTTGTATTTTTTTCTAACTGTCAAGATAAATTCCTAAAGAAATAAAAACGAAAACTGGAAATTTCAGGTTTTCCGCCATATTTTCGAAAAGTACAAAGTTAAGTTGAATTACTAAACGAATTATCATTGAGCTCACTAACATGCAACTTTGATCCAATTTAAGCCACCTTGTGTCTCTTAACGATTCCCAGATTCCAATGGTGAGAGCCGAATTTGCAACACCCCGTATAATAGAGTAAAACAGTACTTTTTAGTTGGTATGTTAAAATAAAGCTACTGACATAGTATTTCTATTGTCTACGACAAATTTACGTTGATTAATTGATTTTTAATATAGTAAGTAGGAAGATACTATTTGAGGTCTATTAGTGTATAATTTTCTGGCTAGTTAACTTGGTAAATAATATATACCAAAAATTCTTGTTGGCGATAGAAAGTCTACGAGGTTCAACAATGGAAATAAATAAAAAACTTTACTACAGATGTCCGACCAATTATTGGTTGGGCATTATACATTTATATATTTTAGATTCGATTAAAAGAGCCCCTTTTATTTTTCGCTTTGAGGCTATCGGATCATTCATTATAATTTTTGTATCGTTAAAGTTTAAAGTTGTCCAACGAGAGGATACGTGAGAGCAACAGTTATTTATTTTAATCAGTCATTTTAATTCGTGGAAAATTTGTAATTTTTTTAAAAATTGTAGATTTTCGAAAATATTCATTTTTAAATACTCTTTATGTTCTATAATTAGATTAATTCGAATTTACTATATAAATATTTTCATTTTCATGTTATCTATATTCAGTGTGGAATACCCCAGTATATCCCATTACGATCGTATTAGATCTATTCTATTTATACACTTTTAAAGAAAACTACTTATGGTATATAATTTTTAAGATCAAACAAAGGCATGAAAATACAATAGGACTGACAAAAAAACGGCGGCGGCGCGGCGTCGAAAGTGGCTTGGAAATGAAGATCGCTGAAATATAATATGTAAAATTATTTGGGGAATGTCCTCGATCGTCATTTCCTATTCAAGACCACTGCAAGCATTTTTTTTTCGATCATACGATATACTTTCCACCTCATTTTCCAATATACAATAACTAGCTAATCCAACTTCGTATCGCCTAACGTGAAGTAAGATTTTTTTGCGATAATTAATTTTTATTTTTCACAGAATGATCTGGAACGCTTGAAACCAATAGATTTGGCAGTTGTCATTTGTTCCCTATATTTTTAATTGTGTAAATTAAAGTTTTCAATACATTTTTGTTTGTCCGAATATTTATTTGTTATAGGGCTCGTACGTTCCTTATCATCGGTGCCATACCGTCAGTGAAAAGTATTAACATGCTAACTCCATTTTTGACTTTAATTAAATAATACGTTTAATACACAATTTTTACTTTAAATCTTTAACGAAATAATGAGTTTTATTGTTTCCCAACAAATATTATTGTTATTACTTTATATCATATTAATGCATCTTTTCTCTCCTCTAAAGTGAGGAATAATTGAGTTAGAAGTTTATCACATTTCACCGACGATATATCCTTCTATATATAGAGGGCGTACATTGATGTTTACTAAACGTTTTAAAGAGGGTAGAGAATATTCATTTTAAATACAAACTTCTTTCACTATCAGTTCATATTTCTTTACTTACTTACTCGAATATATACACTGGATACATAATCTTTTTCAATTATTTTACTTTAGTATATTTATTTATTCTGCTATTCGGGACAGAGACGAATCCAAAAAATCAGAGATTACTTCTTCTTGAGTTATATGGTGTAACTAACTGAACTGTGTTTTATATTTTTATATTATTAGTTAGAGTTGGGGATTGGAACCTTTAGTGTTACAACAGCAAACATACACATATAAGACTAATTCACCGCAATACACCAAACACTTTACTTTTAAACAATGGACGCATGTTTCGCTAACTACGTGGCTACTACTATGTTACTAAAACTTAAAGTTTAAAAAGTCTTTTAGCAACACTTTTTTAAAGTTTAAAACTTTAAAAAAGTGATGCTTACTCCAATGCTTAAAAGTAAAATGTTTTGGTGTATTGTGGTGAATTAGTGTTTTATTTAAAATACTAATTCACTACATAATTTATTTACCATTTTTTGTGCTTTTTAAGTTATCTACTCGGTTATCTACTAATGACCATCATTTTATTTCCCATTTGTATGATATCGCACCATGGGAAACCCGCTATTCCTCTGTGAATGGTTTAGTCCCGCGCTTGCAATACCGCAGATCGGTAGAAAGGCGGCGTGAAAAAATGCGTGGGACATTCAATGAGGAAGAACGCTTCCCGTGGAAGTCAAATTTAACCGCAACATCCTTCTGCCGCGCCGCCCGGTGCCATTTTGCCTCTTTCATTTTGATAACAGGTCGAAAACGATAACGGAACTACAAGCGAACAATAATGTGATTCCCGAAAAAATCCTGTAATCAGTTACGTAATTTCCATGTTATCATTGAATATACAGGATCGCTGATATGTATGGAAACGGTCGATTATTAGGTAAAATATAAGAGGTACCGCAAAAACTTAAATATAAAGTTATAGGGTTTTTAAATATATATTAGCGGGTAATAAATTTAAGTATACAGGATCGATCATAAAATCGTGGCACATCAAAGTTTCATTTTTTTTAAACGGAACCCCCTGTATATTATTGCATATTTCGGTTCTTCCTTTAATTCTAAGCAAAAATCTAGCTATATATTATACAATCAGTCGGCAGTCCGATCAGTCTCACGTCGCATTTAATAGGTCACACATTATAGTACGCACGGGTTTTGTTGCTTGGAATTTGCATATCGTATAACAAATTAGTGATAGTTATTAACATGCATTTGTCATTTTTTATGGACAAATTTTAGGATATATTGATTTCTTTAAAGCAGTTTCTGAAAAAATGGAAATTAGGGCATTTATTTGCTATATTTGAAGGTAAGCGACATTTACCTAATCTGTTTAGGTAATGAATGCGTGACTATAGATAGAATAAGAATATAGGTACCGATTTTTTTATGCAAATAATTACACAAACTTTAGAATTTCCAGTCGTCGTATTAAAAAAATCAAAATGTGACCAAAGCATATAATTTTAATAATTTGTTTATTGCTTTTTATAATTTAAATAATTGCTTTACTTTGATTAATCGTGATGTAACATTTTTTTGTAATTTGTAGAGTGATGAACCACCCCAAAAAATACCAAGGAGTGAAGAAGCAGAAATAACCAAATAACTACCTACTATCGAGGAAAATAATATCACTTTACTGACTAGGAAAACCTAAATTTATCAGAAAATCCTCGTAACCTCGTAATATGCCTGTATATGCCTGTATATGATGTATAGATTTCTCTTAGATCAAAATAAATTTTAGTTGAGTCAATGGTATTCGCTATTGGTTTAAGAAAAGTGTCTCTTTAATCAAGAAATGTTCCTTTTCAATCAAGAATTTTTGCATGAATCAAAGAGACTATTGTTCTTGTAGCAAGAACTTCTTTGCATATTAATTTTGGGTCAAGAGTAAAATACTTTGGACAGATGGATTCTTCTATTCTCTAAAGTAATTTTTTAAAGCTTATGAAAAGAAATTAGTTAATGCTTTGGGTAAAGAAACGTCGTTCTTGGCCCTATTGAAAAGCGCCAATCTTTTGGATCAAAGTCAAATTCATTTCGACTGAGAGATCCTTTTTTTCAGTGTACAACTTTCTTTCTTTCTTTCTTTCTTTCTTTCTTTTGATGTGTTCGGTTAGGTTAGGTTAAGTAACTGTGTTACTTAATAATATTTGGAAACTGTGATACTTAATAATATTTGACATTAGTTTTCAAGTTAGCATTTGAAAAGTTAGTTTCGTGAAAACTAATGTCAAATATTAAGTATTACAGTTTCTTTCCGCAGAATGGCATCGTTAAATATAATCCAAACACATCGAAATAAATTCGTAAGTCGATACAAAGAGAAAATAATAAGTCGAATTGTTTAAGTGATGTCAATTTTTAAGTATGCCGCAAACGTAATTTCATATATTATTTATAAGGACGCAAATCCACCACATTTTTCTAACTTTTTGAGTGGTTTAATTAATAATAGGAGTCCCCATTACTTTTTTTCTGCGAAAATCTTGCAAACAGTTTGGTTCATTTCTTTCATCTGTTGTCATGGAATTTTGACGACTGTAATTCGTCCGACTGGGAAATCGGAACATTTCTTTTGTCGGACGAAGTTACCAAGGTTTTTCAAATACTACAAGTAGGTCTGAAAAGCAATAAGTTCAACGTCACGCTCAGACTCACAAACAAAAGACACTTTATGTTGTAGTGCTTTTTTCTCAATAAAAAGGGGCCGTCCTCTGCCGGGAAAACACTGCGACCTGTGAGTGTTTGTCCCCTTCCTATATCTGCACCCATTCTCCTATCCCTGTACCCTGCGCTAACTTATGCATGGCAGGTCCTTGATAGGATGGGATCATAGTTCTTCTGGTTCTAGCCTGGCTTTCCCAAATAAAAAGTGTCGCTTGCGATCCAGATCCTCGAAGTGACATATTATGTGCTCCGCTGTTTCAGGATCTTTATCGCAGAGTCTGCAGCAAAGACTTCCTTGATACAGGTTGAGCTTGTTCAGGTAACAGTTGACAGCCATGTGTCCTATCAAGAGCTCTGTTGTAATCCGCACTTTATTCCTGCTAATCACTAGCAGTTCTTTTGTGGTTTTAGAGCTAGGTCCTGGGATAAAGACCTTGCTTTGCCTGTGCCCTTGTCTGTTTCTCCAGTGGATATTCTGCTTTTCCCTGATCCAGAGTTTTAGTGCACTACGGGCCATACATTTAGGTATTCCCAGTACTGGCTCTGGATCAAGATAGGATGCCGATGACCCTTGCCTAGCTTGCTCATCGGTTTTTTCGTTGCCTTGGATGCCGCTGTGGCTTGGCATCCAGAATAATTGAATTCTGTTCCCTGGTGCCATAGCTCCTAGTTCACATTTTCCGAGGAGTCTCGATAATTTTAGGCTCATAAGCGCCCCACAAGCCGCCTGACTGTGTGGGCATATATTGATGAGCTTACCTGAATAAGCTCTTCTATATTGTTTTCTCTTCCACATTGTAGAATGGCGAATATTTCTACCTGGATTACGGTTAAGTACTGAGGAAAAGTTTACGAGACGATGAAAAGGATAAGCTTACCCTTGGTCTTTCCCCAAATACTCCAGCTCCTGTTCCTTCAGCGGTCCTTGACCCGTCTGTATACCAGGTAATATCTGTCCACATTCCTCAATTCATTTTGTTCACCTCGAATGGTTTGTGGTAGTGATAAAAGGTCATTTGGTCCGATCTCGCAGTGTTGTGGTGCTTGAACAACACATAGCCACTACCTTGTGATTATTATTATTGATTCACTTCTGTACGTATGTTTTTTAATGTTCCTTAAGTAATAATATTTAGAGAATGTTTTGTCTCTCCAAGATGGTCTCTTTCTCTTGCTTTGATTCGTCCAGTCGTATTTTTTGAGAAAATCAATATTTTGATTTTGTATAAAATTTTTCCCGTGTGGAAAAAATCATAATCTGCTGAAGAGAGACGTTAGCATAATAAGAGTGAGACCCAAGCAAGCAAAGACCAGCATTATTGTTGCGGTCGTAAAATAAAGCTCGCGAGAAAATACCGTCGACGACGACGAGGTCTTCAATAGAACGTGCAACAATGCTCAATTATCAAATTTCCGTAAATACGACGGTTCTGGGAAACATTTAACTTACATATATTAAAAGTACAGTTGCACAAACTGACTCGCGTTGCGTCGCTGTCACCCGAGGATCTCATAGACGTACCGAAGAATTTCAGTAAGAAGGGTATATTTAGATCTGTTTAAAATATGCTAAGGAATTGGGAAAAGCTAATTAGATAAATTTATATGAACTGCTAATTAAAAGCGAGAAAAATAGTTCTATTTTTGACCATTAAATGAAATATTACCAAATACCTCAGAAGTTAAATAAAATTAATTTGCTATTTGACAATGAAAGAGCAGATCCGTTTAATTTTAATTCGTTGATATGAATACCAGGACATGTTGGCCTAGAGGGAAACGACTTCCTCGCCAAAACACATGCACGTCATTCTTGGGTCCAGAACCGACACTTAATGTTCCAAATATGTGAATATATTATCCTCTGTGGATATATTGGCAAACTCATTCAAACGCAAAAGCGAAGAAATATTAAAAGCCGGAAAAAGGTATTAAAAAATTAAAGTTTTCATCAGACAGATATTCTCTTTCTTTAAAGTTTCATTTGCATTAAAGTACTTAAAATACTATTTATTTAAGGATTTTCTATGTAGAAAGTGCCTCTAGTAAAAATCTATTAAAGTTAAGACTTGCAAGGCCCTTGCAGCAAGACCAAGAATGGACCCTGCATTGAACCCTTGCTCATTGCTAAGACTGTCGCTTGATCCACGGGAGAACTACTCTGATATCCATTGCAGAGAACTGAACATATTCTTCTTGTTTTCGTTATTACAACAATCAGTTGCCAATAAAATAGCTTTGAAGTTAAAGTTGGTAATTTTTACATCCCACGCGACGTTTATTTACTGAAGAATACTATAAAAAGATACAGTTGCTCATAATATTTGATTGTATTGACTTGCACTTAGCAAAATATTCATGTTATACAGGGTCCGGCAATAGTGAGTCGGGCATCTGTAACTCCAAAAATAAAAATCTTGGGAATTTTGTTTAAGTGCAAACCTAAAATCTGTACCAGGGTGTATTTCAGGAAAATATTTTAACTTCTATAGGGTGGCTCAAAAGTGTGAGTGGATCAGGATTTTTTTTAATGGAACACCCTGTATATTATTGAATTTTTGGCTTCCTTTCTGATCACTTTATATAATCCTAAGATATAAGGAAATCTATTTCGATATTTTCAGAGATATTAATAAATAAATAATAAATATATATTTTTCAGCCTTTCTTAAAAAAAACTAAAAAAATACAAGAACTGTTCTGAAATCAAAACTATATTAGGTATTTACTTTAGATGGTCTGTAATTCTTTTGCTATAAATATGGCAATCGTAAATCATACAGGATGTTCAAAATTCTACGCCAAATTTTCTAAAATATAAATTACTTTTCTTTGTTTTGTTTTTTTAATGGAACACCCTGTATGATATTTTTTCAGTAGATGGAGAACTAGAAAATGGACATTTTTGTATTTAAAGTATTTCAGATTTTTAATGGTTTTATAGATATTCGCGGTTTTATATTTCACATGTCATTTTCCACACTAAATTTTTATCAAAGCCACCCAATGATTTTTCTCTCGTATTTTACCGTTGAATTAGCCATATGAAATAATACTGAGTGTATCTGCGAAACGATTAAAAATTTTGAAATGCTTTAAATAAAAAAAATGTTCACTTTTTAACTCTCTAACTCTTAATTATTTTACAGTTTAGAAAGTTTGGTGTAGTATTTTGAGCACCCTGTATAATTCAAGATTACGATATGTATAGCAAAGTTAAGTATAGATCATGCCAAATAAATACCTATTAGGTATATTTTTGATTTCAGGACAGTTCTTGTATTTGTAATACTATTTTAAAGAATATTTTTTATTTATTTATTAACATCTCTGAAATTATCGAAATATATTTGCTCATATCTTAGGGTTATGTAAAGTGATCTCAAATATTATATAGCTGAAAAAGAAGCTGAAATATTATAAATAGAATATTCTATATTAATGTAGAATGTAGAAATTTAGGAGAGGAGTTAATCACCGCGACCTTACAGATCTATTGTGTGTCCCCCTTTCTTGAGTTATAACGAGTTATAACTCATCATACAGTTTCAGGGCTTTAACAAAAGCCAGTATCTGAGACGGCTCCACAGAGGCCAGCTCTCAGTCCTCAACATCATTTGCTTTTCCATTGCCGTACCTAAGTTCATGGCACGAATGGTCGTCGTCTCGGCGCACTCAGTGATAAGGTGTTTCCCCACAGAATCTGCATTCGCCGTTGTTTCTCAGCTTCAGTCTAATGAGGTGTTCGTTGAGGAGACGGTGTCCTGTTAGAAACCCCGTAACAATCCGAAGATTGTTTTTACTTGAATCAAGGAAAACCTTTGATTTTCCGCGATCGTAAGTTCTGAGGAACTTTTCCGAGTGTCTTAGACCGTTGGAGGACACCCATTCCAGGTTACGGATGGAGTCTTCCAGATTCTTCAGTTCCGCTTTCAGTTGGTTCCCGCTTGGAAAACAGAACGGTTCTGGTCCAGTTAGTGGAGTGTTCGCTCCTTTTCTAGCTAGATCATTTGCTTTTCCATTGCCTTCTATCCCTTGGTGAGAAGGCACCCAGAGTAGGAGGACTATGCAATAATATATAGGGTGTTAAAAAAATCATTTCAATCCACTCACACTTTTTTGAGCCACCCTTTAGAAGTTAAAATATTTTCCTGAAATACATCCTCGTACATACTTTAGTACACTATTGCCAGGACCCTGTATGAGGTATGACCTCGTAGACAGTTAGAGTTGACCTCAGCAGACACTTGGAAGAGAATAAAAAATCCTGTAATTACTGAACAAAATTTCAAAATTTAACAAATAAATTTTGTACGAATTAAAATAGATACTTAGAAGACAATATTCCCAACAGTTTTAAAGCTAGAAAAGTCGGCCGAACGCCAATGGAACGTAAAGTTTGAAATGCGTTTGAGCAGCGAATAACTGTGTGAAAATATGCAACAGGAAATAGACGTCGCCGTGTCATTTGCATAAGGGTATTGTTCTCTTCGGTGGTGACATAATGTTAAGGAATTAGTGGTGTGTGATTTTTGAACGCCGATGACCCTTACTTACCGCTAATTCCATGTGAATGCCGACTAAGGAATTGAATGCATTTATCGTGAGGCTCTATTATTATTGTCATGCATTTTTTTACCAATGAGTATTCTAATAAATTTAAACTTTGGTATTCTCCTTATTATTATTTTTTAATACCCAGACATTGTATTAACAGACAGTAAATATATACAGGGTGAGTCTTAAATAAGTGCAAATATTTTCATGGCTGCTGGATCTCCTCAAAAGAAACACATTTTCTCTTTACCGTTTTTCAAATAAATCTAAAATAACCCAGATATTTTACTTTGAAAATTCCAAAAAAAAGTTTTTTTGCTAAAAACCTCATAATCGTTTTTCTGGGGTCGAAATATACTACCCCTAAAAATATTTGCACTTATTTAAGACTCACCCTGTACATTCTCTTATTTTAAGTTTAGTTATTGATTTATCAAACTGATTTCTCAAATATTTTGCTTATAAGTATCCTGTAACTTTTATTTCAGATACTTTTAATGAGGTATTTTGTACAGGGTGGGTCAAATTCGACGCCTTTAAAGGGAAACACCCTGTTCTATAGGAGATAGACGAAAACCGCACATCGATATTTGTTACCCTTTATGAGTTACGAGGTGTTTTTCAAAAATGTGCATTTTTAACAAATCGCTGTAACTTTTTTGCTATAGATAATTTTGTATTTTTATGAAAACATTTCCAAAGCACCTGTTTACGTAGAATTTAATAGTTGAAGTATAATTTTTTAAAAATTAATAATTTAAGAGTTATCAACAGAAAAATTGATTTTTTATTTGGGACACCCTGTATATTTTTAAATAAATGAAAAGAACTTAAAATTACCTTTCCAAAAATATAGCACACTTGATATTTTGTTATACTCCCCCAGATTTTTACCTTTGCGGAAAAATAAAGGGTTTATTTTTAAATTGTCCGTATAATCTAGACAAGAATTAGAGGTAGTTAGCGGTTATGCGAGGGTTTCTTTCATCCACACTGAGTTAATGAATTCCGCGAGAAATGTTCCAAAACGATCCCGTCTGTCCATAACAGAAGACGGTCGACATGTCGAACACCTGTAGCAAAATCTCAGGTCTTGGTTTGGTATTAATTTTTATTGTTATTGCTGCTGCTCACAGCTAGAATTTTTTGCATTGCAGCCGGCGCAGTTCAAAGCCTAGTTATTCAAAGTGGGCGAATTTTTAAAAAATCTATATCTCGAAGAGGAATCGAGTAAAATATCAAGTATGCTATATTTTTGGAATGGTAATTTTAAATCCTTTTCAGTGAATTAAAAATATATAGGGTGTCCCATATAAAACAAACAAATTTTCGGTTGATAATTCTTAAATTATTAATTTAAAAAAAAAATATACTTAAACTATTAAATTCTACGCAAAAATATGCTTTAGAAATGTTTTCGTAAAAATACAAAATATATACAAAAAAATTACAGCGATTTGTTAAGAATGCACATTTTTGAAAAACACTCCGAAACGGTAACAGATATCGATGTGCGGTTTTCACCATCATGTTTTTGATAAAAATTGAGCTCCAGACACCGATATTAGTTTTCGTCTATCTCCTATAGAAAAGGGTGTTTCCCTTTAAAAGCGTCCAATTTGACCCACCCTGTACATCTTTGTGGAAGAGTATTTAAATCATTATTAAAATTCAGGACAATATGGTTCGGTTCGTTGGAATTGAGATCATGGGCATTTCTGGCGTGCTATATCCCTTCCTGAATTTCAGGGTTAGTGCGACACTGTTCATTTTATTTAATAAAAACTATTTAGAAATTAGGGTTTGTTTTACATAACCCATCTCTCCTCAAATGTCCCTCAAGTTCTAACACAACGTAGATTCTTTATTTTTAGGTTAAATTTGTTTTTTAAAGAATATGCCAAATTTAAAGATTGAAGTGGCAATGAATAAAGTTCTTACTTTGAAGTTTGAAGCTTCTACCAAAAATGTCATCGTTGCTTCATTATAATAATTCATTAAATCAGACTATTTGCAACTCTCCTCAGCTTTGTAGGCTTAATAAGTCTACAAAGATTGGAGACATAATATGTCTCCAATCATTTCTTAACTACGTTTTTTTAAAAAACATATCCAGATACTACTCAGATACACTTTACAATTACTTACTCATCAGATTATCAAATAGCTGATAAGAAGAATATATAAATTTTATTAAGTTAGATAACTACTCGCGCCATCTATTAGACTCTGGGCATACTGTACCAAACGAATCAAATAGATTTATTTTTATCGGTTTGGTCATAAAACCATAAGATTGTTCATAGTTCACTGTGTCAAGTGAATATTTATAAATAATAGAAAAACGCAAAACAATTCGAGGTCATCTGTCATCATTAAATTAAAAAATCCTGGAGATCCCCAATATCTCTACGATGCAACGAGAAAAATAATGGAAAACGTTACATAGTATACATTAAATATATAAAAATGTATTTTTATATGCATATAGGTTTAAATCAGTTGTTTGCCGCTGTTTGTTAAACGTGTTATGTGTACGTTCATTTGCTTCTTCCGATTTTGCGATTATTCAATATAAACCGAAAATACTTTAAGGTAAGTTACGTAATGATTTATTGCACTAAACCAGGTTCTGAATAAAGAAAAATCAGGAGGACTCAGAAATATCAGAATTCCCGAATACTAGCTAAATAAAAATAAATTAAAATGTTTTAAGTTAACGTCTCCATTGTGCTGCTAACGCTTCGTCCTACGTGGGAGACAAAAGTGCGCGATTCGGGCGGTGCGAGCGACGCGTATTTATCAAACAAAGTTTTCTTAGGAAGCTGTCCTAGGTAGGAGATGCGCGTGATGTCGTGCGACTGAAGCGGCATCGGAGGCGATTGAAATATGTCGCGCACATCGCGCTCATCGCCCTCTGTTGTCGCACGCTCGCTTTTGTCGCCCACGTAGGACGAAGAGTAAGATTAATCTGAACGGTGCCTACTTTGTTTGCGCAGAATCTGAACGGCGGTCCTCGACCATATTATCACCATATTATTGTCAATAGCCTACCGACTTAGCGAGTATCTAAATCGACCCTTACTCACGAGA
The DNA here is from genome assembly GCF_002938485.1 of Sitophilus oryzae. Classification (NCBI taxonomy): domain Eukaryota; kingdom Metazoa; phylum Arthropoda; class Insecta; order Coleoptera; family Curculionidae; genus Sitophilus; species Sitophilus oryzae. The sequence goes on along the minus strand of NW_022147437.1, from coordinate 755,262 downwards.
TATCCAGACTCATACGGCCTTGAACCGGAGCCGGCGTGAATGAGCAGTGTCTATCGATATATTTTACACTCTTGCCATGGAACAAAAGCACCTAGCCTAACTTAACAAAAGTACGACCGAGTTTCTAGACAGTCACCCGTCCATCTAACTTTGGTGATCTACCGGAAACCAGTGTTTCGACGTAGTTGGGCCGTAGCCCCAATATCTAAACAATATAAGCTAAAGACTATATAAAATCTGATAAGATAGTAAAATGTACAATATACATAAAAGTATCAAACTTATATTAAAAATATCAAAGAATTAGAGTGCCTTGCTTTAATCGTTTAATCAAGGAATATCATTTTTAAATGGTTATCACGATACTAACATTTAATGGACTTTGATTCTGAAAAACACCCGAAACACGATATAGATGTTCAATATGGATATTGAACATCTACATGTAGAATGTAGAATGAGTAAGAGGGGGGGCTAATCACTGCGACCTTAAAGATGAATTTTGCCCCCTTCCTTGAGTCATAGAGGGGACATGGTATTTCCCATCCTCCTCTGACAACAGTTCTTCCTCCGAGGGTACACACCCTTCCACGGTTGAAGTTTGGCCCTTCGTGCCGCTCTTTACAGTCGAGGAGCTTGCCTCCGGCTGAGGAACTTGTGAGGTGGGGGATGGAGGATCTGTCTCCATTTTCTCCACCTCTTTAACTTGGTTTCTCCTTAGACCTGATACCGGTGTTGTCCCGTATCTATAATAGAGGATATGTCCCTCTTTCTCTATTGCCTCCTTGGATTTGAGTTCAATTCCTATTGTGAGGACCTGACCATGACCCTCCTCCCTCGAGTTGAGGACTTGATGTCCTTACATTGAAGTTCTGACCTTAGATAAGGCTCAGCACTCAGCAGGTAGGTGCTGTCTTTCCTCTTGCTCCTCGGCAGAAAGACCGTTATGGCCGCCCCATTAGGGATGTTTTCTCCCTTCACTGTAACCAGTTCCCGCCCTTGTCAATTTTTAAGCTTAGGTGTGCGATTTACACCAACCAATTCGCCGATTCTTGAGATAAACAATCTATGAGGATCATGCCCACCCGAAAGTGTATCCCCGCAAAACGCAGCTGACCCACATTTTGTAGATCGTTGTGTTGCGATCCGATCGCCACTAATTCGTCCAGTATAGCCTCTTCTAGAGACGTTTGCTGGTCGGTGGTCAGAGCAACCTCTGGGAAATCCTTTGGCAGCACCGCCATTTTCACTTGTCCAGCAATAGCTGGTGATACGTTCCTGTTTGACTCCCGGTGTTGGACGGCGTTCCATCCTGGCTTTTTTCTCTCCTTGCCGGAGAAGAGGTGACAGGTTCTCGCTCCCTCTCTTGCCCTTTGATGGAGATGAGTCAGGTTGTTTCTTAGTTTCTTTACTCTGCCCTTTTCGGAGGAGTGTTTTCGCTTTTGCTTCCCAAGTCTTTCGTGGAGCAGTCGGAGGCATTTGCATGGTTCTGCTCCGCTAAGACCTACTCTCAGAGGATCGTCTAGCCCGCCTGGTTAACCCAGGCCGGGTAGACAAAAGGGTAGCTTATGTCGCTTATCGGGTTTAGAGGTAGGCCCCCGACCCCTGCTGGAGAAGGTGGTAGTGAGTGTGCCACTTGTGGAGGATGATCCCAAGCAAGTGTCAGCGCCCCTCCTGTTCATCTACATGGGTTGACACCTAATGTTCTTCAAACTTAAAATATAAAAATTAATATTGTATTGAATAATCGGCAAAAAATCTACAGTAAAAATGGATTCTTAATAATTATTAACTGGTTAAGAATGTTGAAACAGGAGTTAAGTCATAATATTTAAATACTAATAAATACGACTAACAATATAAGTTATGTTCAAGCTATTTTTTGCCCATAAAAAAAATTAAAGTGTATGTCATAAATACTTGCAGTAAATCATCATTTTCTAATTATCTTTTTATCCATATACGTGTATTAATGTTTTAAAATATTTGGTTCTAATGAATAAGGGTATAATTAATAGTGATCTAGGCAACTAAAGTATGTTTTGGAGGTTTGAAATACTCGGAGTAAGATCAGAGACTAAGGTCTCTTAAGATCAGAGAATCTCAGCTATTGTTCACAATTTTATTATTATTAATGTAAGATGCTAAATAACTTAATAAATTAATATATTTTCTTTCAAAAATATTGTATTTTATATCAAGTATTTCTAATACGTTTTTCAAAAGTATTTTGTAACTGATATCTCAAATACTTTGCTTAGAAGTATCTTGTAATTTGTATTTCAGATACTTTTTATGAGGTATCTTGTACATATTTAGGGGAAAGTATTTAAATAATTATCGTCGTGTAAAATATGGAATAGTTTTTTTGGGACAATTCTTCGCATATTGCTGTATTTAGGGTTCAGAAACTACTGCGAGTATTTAGGGTTCAGAAACGAATAATCAGCAAAATTGCTGGTTTGAGTAGAACGTCTACCTGTCGCCTTTTTTTTTAAATTTCGTATGTTGACTGTGCCATCTTTATACCGTCAGAAATAATTTTTAAAAATTTTCTCAAAATAAGCAGTTTCATGATTATTCAATTCGACGCCGCGGCCGCAGTGACCTGATATATCCGATACATTCTATAATAGCAGTGAAAAGTAATATGTATTATGTTGGTGTGAAATTGTACAATGGCTTACCTCTTACAATTAGGCAAATATCCGGACCAAAGATATTTAAAATCAAATTGAGGAATTTTCTGGTTGACAAAGTTTTCTATAGTCTGGAGGAATGCTTATAGTAGAGGAATTTAACGTAAGAATTTCTTTTATATATTATGTATTTTTAATATGAATATTGGTTGTAAAAACTTAAACTTAAAAGTATTAGTTATTATATGTAGTGTTTTCTTAGATCTATATATGTAAACATGTCTTAAGGATTTAATAAATTATTTAAGCTTGAGAAGAGATTTTCAGGGAAGAGGAATGCAAGTATGTTGGCAGAGTACTGCTGGTTCTTGGGACGAGAGTTATACCCTATACCTCAGGGTTTAAATAGCAAGCAAACACCAAATAAAGTTAGAGATCTTTATATTTATTGTCTTTTTACAGCTAAAATAATTCTTTTCACTTCCCCAAACTAAATTCATGCCCAGAAAATTATTATCGAAAAGTGATAAAAATAGCATAAAAATAGAGAGGGAGGTTCTCCCGAAAACGGCCAATGTTAGAACAAAACTGGAGCTATATTTGGATTCAGGACGTCATTTCACATAAAAACTAGCAAGAGTGGTGCCAGGCCCCGAAATTTTTTTTCCTAACCAGTGTTATTGTTTGATTATGGATGAAACATATTTATTTGAAATTGGAACGTTCATATTACAAAACAATTTTTTATGTATGTAAATGCTAATCGAGGAGAGTGTGCCCTGTACTAACATCGATAATATTTGATGATCGATTCCAGTCGAATGTAGAGGAATTTCGTACTGGATTTGGTCGACGAGCGAGAGAACGGACAACGCGAATGTCACTCTAACTGTCCGCCGCCGCAACTGCTTCTGGGAAGCCGCGACCACATTCCGCGAGTTCCGACGCAACGGAGAGAAAACGGTGGAGACGAGACCTTAAATCGGTCCGAGCACAACTGGAAAGAGCTTATTTGAACCGATGATGATATTATTCTCACTTAGTTAATCGCTATTGTTATTACATGGGTATATCTGTGAAATTTAATATCTCATTGAATTAATATATGGTTCCATTTCAAAATTGTATTATTTTTTACTTATAATAATTATCCTATGGGCAAGATCTATTAAACGATTCCACAAATTCCTGTATCGCAAAACATGTGGCGAAATTTGTGGCGAAAAATAGGAGGCTAGTTCTATTACAGTTGGAAGCTTTGGTATAACGGCAAAAAACAACAGCAAAATAAAACAGTAATTCATCACAATACACCAAAACGCTTTGGTTTTGCACTGGAGTGATAGTTTTAGTCATCTGCTGATGATGCTAACATAGCGAAACGCGCTTCCAGTGCAAAAGTAAAGTGTTTTGGTGTATTGTGGTGAATTAGTGATTTATTGTGCTGATGCTTTTCTAATTAATCACGAGGATATGCAAGATCAAGACTTCCTTGGTCTTGATCTTGCAGGGTCCAGTTGGTCTCGCTGCAAGAGTCTTGCATTTCTTTAATAGATTTTTATTAAATGCACTTTCTACACAGAAAATCTTTATAGTTATTAATGATACAAATTCGATACGAACATCATAATGAAACGCGTGTAATGTTAAGCCACTCGGCTAACGCCTCGCTTAGTTACACAAGTTTCATTAAAAAGTTCGTATCGAACGTGTATCATTCAAAATTTAATCTACGACGCGACACGAGGGACGATCCAATGAGATTTGATTTAATTTAAAATATCAGAGATATCCTCATAAAAATTAAAATTCAAAATTATCAGGTGCCCATATTAGTCGACGCCGTGGTAACCGTGCTTGTTGATTGTTTCCATTTTGACTTTGACAACTCTTGAATTGATGTTCAATTTTGTGTTAAACGTTCAGTTTTAGCAAAAAGCAAAAAATAATATTAATATGGATGATTCTGATTCTGAAAGTGTCCCTTCGGATATTGAAGGCATTGCGCAAAACGTTGTCGATTCCCTACTTCCCGAAAAATCAAGACAAACGTACGAGCAAGCCTATGTAAAACTTGAAGATTGGTGTAAAGGGAAAGGAATCAAAAATAGTAGTAACGAAAAGGTTCTCCTGGCATATTTTGAACATCTATCGTCTGGAATTAATTTAACCAATTGTACTGATATTATAATTAATGTTTACAATAAATAAACGTATTTAGGTACCTTTTTTTGCTTGTTTTTTATTTTAAAATTTGCGTGTTATTATGAATTCATAATAGCACTAGTGCTATTATGAAAGCCATAATGACATCCAAAAGACAATGTTAAATGTGTCATAATGACATTGTCGTAGATTAAGTAAATTATATTTTTAGTAATTTAATGCAAATAAAACTTAAAAAACGAACGTGAAAAAATTCAAGACCGCGTGTCTTGTTTTGGTTTTTCGGATATCAGATACTTGGCCTTGCAGATCTAACGCAAGCCTTCCTCTTGGTCTTGATTTTTGTGCAAGACCAAAACCAAGACCAGTTTTGTTTATAACTATTTCTTGTCCAATTAAATATAAATAAATTTATTGCTCAGGCATTTGTAGATGTTAATAATGTATGGCTACCGCTTCCTTGACTTTTCAATCAACATCTCATAACAAATTTCAGTAAAAAACAACACAGTATTTCATATACAGACATTTTAAGCCTTTTGGTATTAGTTTATTAGGTAACTGTCATTAGGTACTAATTGTGAATATGAATATTTTATGTAATATCACATCAAAGGATTTAATCCACTTATCCTTGCTAAAAAACTAATGTATTCTCGAAATCGTTTCATCGAAGGAGAATCCTAAAAGCTCGACAGTCAAAGCATTACATCCTGATGATCATTTTTTGAATGCTAGAAAAGAAACATTTTAGTGTCTACATTATTCCAAAAACTATCACCAAAAAAGTATCGATATTTCCACACATCCCTAGTTCACTTCTTATCATTGTCGAAAGGAACCCAACAACAACAAGCATCGACAATGGCCAACCGTTCGGATTTTTCCACCACACGGACCACCAAACACGGTGCTGCTCCGATCGGCATAGACGACGAGAAAGAACGCCACCAGAAAAACGCGTCCCGTATCCCAAAGAAAACCGACAATCCAATTACAATTCAAAAATTATAACGGAAATAATCGTATTTAAGATGAAACGTGCAGGAATGCCGAGAGATCGGCCATGGAGAGAGAACGACGTCGCTCGATGATGGCGACGATGCCGTTACTTGCTCCACGAAATTCAGTAAGTATTTCGACAACTACTGCTATGATCTGTGAGAAAATATCGACGTGATAAACTAGCTTTGATAGATTATATTATTGTAACCTCTCCCTTTTATCAAATTATATATGAAAAAATATTTCCTTTAGGGTTGCTGCTCTAGAATGCTCGAGAAATTTATCTTTAGCCGAGACGCCGAGATTTCCTGAGATAATTACTTAAGTATAAGTAAAGAAGTATACAGGAGGGGTTCCACTAAGCGAATAAAACCACGTCAAGAGACTCGTAAGTCGTTATATCAACAGCAGTTGGAGTCTCCAAAATAAAGAACTTTGTGAAGATTTTTGATCGGTCCTGTCGCTAGGCGACCTAAAGAGATGGCAACTTTCTGTATTGCCTTCGTTATGTGAGTATTCTAAGTGAGCTTTTGATCAAAACCCAAGATACACTGTTTCTTTGGGAAATGAAACCTTTGTTTCTCCTAGCACAGGTGGTTTTAGGCCTCTTGATACTATCTTTCTTGTAAAGTTGACAATTTGTGTTTTCTGAGCATTGACTGTCAGTCTCTCTTGTTTACACCACTTGTGTACTTTGTTTAGGACTGACTTTTTCCTGATATCATCCCAGTAAACTTACCCCTGACCACAATTACAAAATCGTCTGCATATCCTAGACAATAAAAATCTTGTGTGGACAGTGGTTAAGGAGTCATCTACCAAGATTATCTAAAGTAAAGGAGATAACCTATATACTCCTCCCTGTGGACAACCTCCACCCACTTCTGCCCTGATGGTAGCTTGCCCCACAATGGAAGTTAGTATCCTGTTTTCTAAGGCGGCCTTTATCCATCTGCATACCACTGCAAGTGTACATTTTCTACTATTGCATTTACTAATGAGCCGGTAGGGTGCAGCATTATTGAATACTCCCACAATATCTAAAAAAGCAGCCATTACCTCTTTGCCCTTGATCGACTTTGATATAAGTAGTTATACTTATATCAAATGTTTGTTGTTAAACAGTTGGTATGCGTATTGGCGATTGCTTAGAGGTGTAACTCTTAGCACTTCGTCTCTTAAGTACCTATCCAAGAGTCTCTCTAGCGTTTTCAGTGGGAAGTAGAACAGGCTTATCCGTCTATATGACTTTGGTGTTAGGTCCGATACATTTCCAATCTTAGAAAGGGATATTTAACTTTAACATTTTGTTATGTTTCCAGTATGATTTCCCATGCTAGGATAGCTTTGAAAATATTACATATATAAGGTATTAATTCCTCAATTCCCCATCTGTAATAGTAAGATAGTAAGGATATATACCGGCTGTACCTGGAGACTTGTACGGCTGGAATTTATTTATTGCCCATCTAATTTTACGTGGTCTTGCGACTTCTGTGGCAATTTTTTAATCTAAAGACCTTGGTATGACCAGCCTTGGATCTAGGTTAGTTTGTCTGGTAGAGTCACTCAGAATTAATGAGGCCGGAAAGTAAACTTTTATCATTTCTTCAAGGACTTTCCTTTTTAGTTCCTTTTGCCAGGACTTCGTCGTTTCTCAGGACGAAAAAAAAAAAGATTTTGAACTGTTAACGTCAAAGCCCACTTGATCATAAAATACACTAGATTTGTATAAAAAATTCACTAAAAACAATTAATACATATTTCAAGATACTAGTAAAATAGGTAAAGCAATTTTTGTAATATTCTCAGGAAGCAAATCCTTAAATAAATTCACATAAATTTATAATAAAACTAAAAAATATATGCATATAAAAATCACGCTCCAGTCTGACAGATTTATATCGTCTTAACAGCTACCTACGTAGCTAAAGAATTTTTCAAATAGTTGGTTTGCAAATGAAGCTCCCATTTGCATTTATAAAACAACATTGTTGCAAGATTACTCCAATAACGTATTTAATGTTTTGTGCGTATACTAATGTGTTAAGTTTATACACTTGTACTAAAAAGTGTTTCTCTCTAGGCAGTAAACTGGACTAGTTGGTATTACACAGAGGCGTCTCTCAAAAAATAAAACTTATAAATATATTTAAACATAATTGAAAATTATTATGCAACATTGGAAAAATTAATTTGAGATGTCTTGTTAATAATAAATACAAGTTTTTGAAATAACTTGGCAAAATATACCCATAGTGCTGTTATAATATATGTATTACGTAGAATAGCATTATTTTCTTTCATAGCATAAGGTTGTTCCAAATAATTTTACCTATATATCAACTTGTTTAAAAATACTGTAGACTGTTACAGTATGAAATTTATAAAATATCATATTACAAAATATTATTTAGCACTATTACTATGTATTGCGGTAATAAATGGATAGTTTTTCAAAAAAAAACAAAGAAGTAACAAATTTTTGTCTGACAAAATGCACTGAAATTTTACATATTATATCCAATACCAATTAAACTTTTAGTTACGTAATCTAGTTTAAATTCATTGTTGTCAACCATGGACATACCCGACACCGGGCTGACTAACTGGAATTTAAATTTCGCGCTGGGGATTCAGGTGGTAGCTCTGTAATAAAAAATGTCAAGTCGCCACATTTATTTATTTATTTCCTGACATTTTCTTTCGTTTTGACACTTTAGTTTTGTATTACGGGTTTTTGGTTTAAATGAATTGTATTGTGATACTTGAGCTTAAAACTTCTGACTAGCAGACCTTGCAGTCGAACATTGTTCTTTTTAGAACCTCTTTAAGTGCGAAGTGTACAAAAACAAGATAGATAGAAACTTAGTTGCAATCATCGCAACTTTATTAGAATATTTTGAACGGGAAAGCGGTAGTAATGACCCTTTATGTCTCTTAAGTGCTGTTGAGAAGGTGAGTTTTGTTGAGATAAATAATAATTAAATATATTTATAATTAATTTAATTTTGTTTCCTAAAATATAGTCGAAGGTACTAAAAATAAGCCGAATATTTCAAATCCCAATGCTAATAATGAGGAATCATTGCTTAGAACTGATAAGAAAAATAATTTGGTTTTGGTTAGTACATTAAGATTTGTGAGTACAGCAGATTAACTTTATTTTTTCTGCATTTATTAAATATTTAGTTAGAGTGCCTAACTATGGATTGTAGTTATACAGGTATGTATTTTATTCCGCCGGTTTTACGTAATTGCTGGTAACAAAATTTTAAAATTTTTTATTTGCATATTTTTATTTTTTGTTTTCGTATGTCCTCCATGAATTTTCTTAATATATTACCTCCACACCAGTGTTCTTTGTTATGCAACTTTTTGTTTTTGCCCCAATTTGCCCCCTTGTTAGTTATTAAATTTTTTAGATGCTTTCTATGAGATACCCAAAAATATATTACTTGAAGAATTGCATATAATATATGCAGCCTCAAGTGAATGGGAAAACATAACGCAATATGATATTATCATATTGCTTTATGTTTTCCCAGTCTTCTTTAAGAACCAAGCGAAGTTCATTTAATGAAGCTGGTACTGCTTCGCGACCTCTTACCCTCCTGCCAAGCATTTGCCAAACGTCGAACATGATGGGCAGTTCATAGTAGTATATAGTTCACAATAATCACCAAAGCTGCCTTGTCACATTGAAAAATAAATTCAAAAAGAAATGATAATTGAAAAAATTGCAAATTGTGGGTGGCAAGTTCATGTCGCTCTTAACAATTAACCAAGGTATGTATTGACATGATCCAAAAAGCAAAATGCTCAGGACATATGGTTCTATATGCAAAAATTATATTTTAGAAAAATTTACACACGAAATTATTGCACAGGGTATTTTAAAGTTAAAAAAACCTCTAGTAATCCTGTATAATATCCTAAATATTAAAGTTTATAAAAAACTGAGTTTACCCAAAAAAGGTGATATAATTATATACAGCTTGCTAAAAAAATCATGAAAATAGGGCTAAAAATAAAAAAAAATATTTAATACCTTAAATTTGACCAAAAATTTCTCTGTTGCGTTTTTTTGCATCTGAGTGTATATTGAACTTGAAATATATTGAAAATATATGTCCGTGAGCTATGACTTCATTTATCAACTGGTTAGAAAAATATAAAAAAAAAAATATTTTATATAAGGACAATTTATTAATAATTCTTAGAAAAAAAAATATCGCAAAGCTTGTAATTTATTTTCAGTTCACTATTTTCCCATAGAAATGTCGACAAGTCATATCTAACCTCATCCTGCTGAAATAATTCGAAGCAAACCTAAACAGAATGGGACAGAATTTCATTGTAAATGAACGCGAATATATGTTGCAATGCTGCATTCCATCGGGTAATAGAATACCGACATCGGCAAGCCTAGCCTAGACACTGTTGGAGATTATTCACCTTCAACATTATCAGCTGTGCGGCATTTCCCTCGCTATCTGCATTCACAAGCTAACTAAAAGTTGATCGCTCTCATATTTAAATATCTTAATTGGCACTAGCAACATTTATTTAGGTTTGGTTACAAATAATTATATACCATACTGAAAATGAATATTATTATTAAATCTCTACCTCGATTGAATGTACAGGGTGTCCCATTTTCGTGTGTTTTACGCGGTTCTCGTTTATGAATAGAGGTACGCGGTTTTCATATCCAGGGTTGCCAGACGTCCCGATTTAGGCGGGACTGTCCCGATTTTAATCGATGTGTCCCGATATGTCCCGCGGCCCGAGACTGTCCCGATTTGTCCCGCATCTCGTTCTCTGCTTTCAAATTCCCAAAATCTTCCTTCGCCACTATAGTAGGAGACAGGCGACAATGGCATCATGCGTAAACTCTGTTATCGCCTCGTGTCCGCCTCACCGTTTCAAGTATCGACGGTTTAAATACATGACATATCGATGCATCATTGCCATTCCTACTGATTCTTCTTTCTCTCTTCTTCTTTTTCTTTCACGGGATTTAGTCGCTTGTCGCTTACGTTTTGTCGCAAGGTCTTTTGTCTTTTAATTTTAAAAGACCTTGTTGTAGTGTACTTCTGTTCTGTGGTGTACTTGTACTTTGGTGTTTGGGGTACTTCACAGAAGGTAGAAGGTGTACTTGCTCCTTGCTCCGTGTCCGTGGTCCGTGCAGTGAGTGCTTTACCCGAGATCAAACGCGTTATGTTGAGTTAATTTGCTGCATATTACGTACATTTTAATATTATATATAATTATATAATTATAGGTTAATTCTTTTTTTTTGCAACAAAATGGATTCAGATTCCTCAGTGTCCTCTGATGAGATTGACTGGCTAGGGGTAAATTGTGGTGTTTTTGAAGATGAAGATGATGTGGTCAATGTCGTCAATGTCGTCAATGACGGAAATTCCCGAGAATTTGACAACGGTGTTAACGATGTTAAAAAAATCAAGAACTTTTCCCGGGAAAATACAGCGGCGGCTGCGTGTTCCATTTTGCAAAAAAATAAAAGAAAAAGAGAGGTAGGTATATTAAACTATTTTCATATATAGAATAATCCACCAAAAGATACGAGGTTTGTTAAATTAGAAAAAAGTTGCGCATTTTTGTGCTCAATAAAGTTACGTTTACAGAGTTGCCAAAATTTCATTTGTTTCCAATATACAGGGAAATATGTACAAAATGTGTAACATTTATTTTATTAAAAAAAAAATAACTCAAAAACTATTAATAATTATAGAATCATAAGTTTTGTGCACAAATTTTATATTGTTTTCTTTTTCTACAAAATATGCTACTTGGAAAATTCACCAAATGTATAGCTGTTCAGATATCGATACCAACTTATTTATTTTTTTTAATACGGACTTTTTAAAATATATTTTACAGACGTCTGGTAACAAAAATGGCCATCATCGGGGGTTTTCTTGAGTACGGACCTGAGAATAATCGGTAATGGTGGTTATCGTCAGCATAATAATAATTATATATATATATATATATATATATATATATATATATATATATATATATATATATATATATATATATATATATATATATATATATATATATATATATATATATATATATATAATATTATAGCATAAATATAATAATAGTAATTTCTTAGCAATCATGTTAACTTTATATTATCCCCTTTGTTGATAAAAAAACAACTACCTACCTATACTATCTTATTTTTAATAAAATATAAATAATGTTAATATGTTTATTATATTTTTCGTTTAGTGCTTGTGTATTTTCATTTAAAAACATTTTTTATACCACAATCCCTCAATAAATTATTATTTAAGATATTAAAATAAACATTTTTGGGCGTGGCACCCAAACATTTTCACCTCCGGCGGTCATTCAGTGCGTCCCGCTTTTTCTTCTTCTAAATATGGCAACCCTGTTCATATCACTGCGCTATTTTTTTGAAACTAAAGATGCTACACACAGATTTGTCCTGGCCCAGTACCTGAAATATATACAGGGCGAGTTTGAAATTTTATAAGTATCATTTTCGACTTCCCTCGCATCTCGGTAATCTTATAACTTATCGAAATTAATTATTAATAAAATTCGGAAACTAAGTCACATAGAGTTTTTCATGTAGAATTTAGTGGCGTAACTAGTTCTTCTTCAATTAATTTTAACCCACACGGGCGATTTTTTTTTATTTTTTAAGGGCAAATTTGCAAAAATTGGTTTTTAGTGCTAATTACGTTACATAAGGAACGTCTGCGCAGAATTTTATACTTCTAAAACCGATTTTAACAAATTTTTGTACAAATTTTCATCCCCTCTTTCTTAGGGGATGCATGTCCAAAATTTGCTTCTGAGTACCCACTTTCATCACTTAAGGAACCTCTGTATAAAATTTTATACTCATAGTCCTAGAACGGATTTTACATAAAAAATATACAAATTTTCATCCCTACCCCCTTAAGGAATAAAATCCGAAAATTGCTCTATTCGATTATGCTCGATAAGGAACCCCTATGCAAATATTCATTCTCCTAGGACAGATTATTTTCAGAACTTTCATCCCTCATTTTACACCCTTAGAGGGCGAATTTCTAAAAATTGCTTCTTAGAACTAAACATAAAGAACATCTGCGCAAATCGTCTGCAAATAAAATTTTGACTCACTAAATATGACCTAAACAATACCAATACAATACAGGGTGAGTATTAAATAAGTAAAAATAGTTTTAAGGGTAGTATAATTATTATACCCCAGAAATACGACTATGAGGTTCTTTTGTGAAAAATAAATTTAAAAATTCGTAATTTTTTGAAAAAAAATATGGATTTTTTTTCAATTTTTAGTTAAGAACATAATATCTTGATAATATGATAATATGACAACATTAGGTAGTAGCAAAATAAAACCACAATCACCACATTTTCTCTTTACCGTTTTTCAAATAAGTCCAAAATAACCTTTAGACTAGAGAAACTAAAACTTTTAGTTTATAATCATCTGCTGATGATGCTAACATGGTTAGCGAAACGCGCGTCCAGTGTAAAAGTAAAAGTGTTTTGGTGTATTGTGGTGATTTAGTGTTTTATTTTGCTGTGTAACACCAAAGGTTCCAACCCCCAACTGTAACATAGGTAGTAGATTAAATTTACAAGAAAGAAAATATAGAAAATATTATTTTAAGCAAAAAATGGATTTTTTTAAATTTTAAAAATAAAATAACTCGGTTATTTTGGACTTATTTGAAAAACGGTAAAGAGAAAATGTGTTTCTTTTATCGAGATCTACCAGCCCTGAAAATACTTGCATTTATTTAAGACTTACCCTGTGTGTGTATAACAGAGTACCCTGAATATTATATTTTGTTTATTTGCTAACCCCGATACATAACGACTAATATACATTTGCTAACATACGAGTTTAAACTTATTACCATTTGATTTATTTTTACCTTATTTATGAAAATAAGTATATTAATATAGAAAGCTCATAAGAAGACAAATAAAAAAAATAATAAGTTTGTCATATTTGAAAAATGACAGCAAAAAACTAGTTCGTCACTGGATTCTACGTAAAAAACTCTCCGGGACACAGTTTTCACTTTTTTGATAAGTTAAGTAAGATAGGAATGAGGTAGAAAAATGCAATTTAAAATTCGCCCTGTATTTTAGGAGCTAAGAAAGTTTTTAGTTTCATCAAAATTTAGCATTGCTGAATTTTTCGACTCTTCATGTCTAATTATAACTTACCAAAAAGTTAAAAATCGAGTTCCGTAGAGTTTTCCAAGTAGAATTCAATTACCTAGCTAGAACCAAGATACGAGAAGGGTCGAAAACATTTTCAAATACGCCAGGAACTAAGAAGACTAGGTGTGTAGCATCTTAAGTTTCTTAAAAAAGCATTATGGAATGCTTATTTCTGTATCTCTACTTATAAACGAGAAACACAGTAAAACACATGAAAATAGAACATTTTAGACATCTTGAGTAGGTACCATGGTTTTGTACCATAATGTTAGTCTATTTATATTATTTGTCTGAAGAATTTAATAAACAATTTAAAATAAGATTTTAGAAGAAAATAAAATAGAAAAACCAAATCCTCAGAGGAGGGTGATGACCACTGCTTTGAAAAAGAATATAGAACATATGTTGTCGGAGGAGGAAGGAAAACATTCTGCAAAAACGAAAGCACTCCTCGAAAAAGGGGTGAGTAAAGGAACCAAGAAATAGCCTGGAGCATCTCCACCAAAGAGCAAGAGAGAGAGTGAGAACCTCTCACCTCTGATCTGGCAATAAAAGAAAAAGCCAGCATGGAAAGCCGCACAACATCGAGAGGCAAGCAGAGGTATCACAAGATTTGCCAGAACTACAGTGTAAGGACATCGAATTGGTGAGTCATCAACTCGGGAAGACGGCCATGGTCAGGTCCTCACAACAGTAATTGAAATAAAATCCAAGGAGCAAGTAGAGAAAGAGGGATATATCCTCTATTATAGATTCGGTACAACACCGGTATCAGGTCTACGGAGAGATCAAGTTCTCTCCAGTCTCCAAGAGCAAGAGATTCTCCAGCCCCCACCTCACGGGCACCTCAGCCGGACACAAGCTCCTTGACTGTGAAGGACACGGAGGACTAAATTCCAACCGTGGAAGGGTGTATGTCCTCGTAGGAGGAAGATGTCCTCCTCAGAGGAAGAACCTCTGTTGTTAGAGGAGGATGAGAAATACCCTCTCCCACCTACAATAGAAAGATCTCCATCTATGATGGGTTACAACTCAAGAAAGGAAAACACAATAGATCTTTAAGGTCGCGATGATTAACCCTCCCTCCACTCATTCTACAATCTACATCCAATCCAAACCAATGCTACTAAATTTCTGAGTTACGTCGTATACATAAAAGTTCATACAATTCATTCCGCTATAATCTAATTCCAACAAAGTACTCCTATTATTACTGTCTTTTCCTCTAATAATTCCAGCAGTTTCTCCAAGCATAAGGGCTGTTAGTATTCAAGAATGCCGTCAATTGTTCAAAATAAACAATAGCATACGAGTTTAGCTCGATTTCACGTCGAACTAAATATAGGATGGGTTTGAAATTAAATCACATTAATAAACAAAACATAGAGAAGCTTTTTAAGCGCCTTACGTAATATGTCAGGATTCTAAAACATGTCGTTATAGTGAACGTTATGTGGACCATTTTGATAATTTATACCATTTTTTCCATATTTTTATGTACAAAATTAATGCTAAAGAGGTTGATGACGTCAACGCTGTTGGCCTAGTTTAAGCCTAGATTTCGTCGCTGTTTTCTAATATAGAGTGTCTAGGAAATATACATCCTCTGTAAAATTATTTAATAAGATTCTTTTTTTTGTTAAAACTGATTTTTCAGTGACAGTTAACGATGAAAAAGCCTGTTTTATTTACTATGTTCAAAAACAAAAAGCTATGGACAATTTTATAAAAATATGGCTTAACTTAATATAGTTTAACAACAGACAAGATACCCAAGATATACAAGCCAGATATAAATAAAAAAAATCTAGGTTGTCATTTATGTACTGAAAAAATTTATTAAGGAAGATGGTATACAAGGTGAGTCTTAAATAGGTGCAACATTTTCAGGGGTGCTATATTCAATCCCAGAAACACATCTATAAGGTTTTTTTGGGGATTTTTTTTGTTGAAAATTTCCAGTTATTTTTTTAGTTTTTTGTTAAGAAATATAATATTTTCATAATATGGCAACATAAGTAGTAGATTAAGTTTACAAGAAAGAAAATCCAGAAGAGATCCAGTGGTTCTCAAAATTTAAGCGAAAAATCATATTTTTGTTTAATTTTCAAAGTAAAATCCCTCTACCAGAGATATAACAGCCCTGAAAATATTCGCCCTTATTTAAGACTCACCCTGTATAATTACCGAGATAATAGCTATTGGTGGCGCCACTCATATGACGCGAAGGCTCTCAAGGAGAATGATAGTTTTTAAATATACAGGGTGTCTCAAAAACATGTACCATCACTCGTGGGGAGATTCTTCACGTAAAAATAAGATTTTTCATATCTACATAGGTCCAATTCTGCTTTGTTTCGTAGCTGCAGGGTGTTAAAGTCTTAGTATTTTTTCGATTTATTATAATTTTAAGTACTCATATGACGCGAAGTACTTTTAGCGTTTCAAATGAAATTTTGAGGGTAAAAGTTACTATTAAATGTGACATATTTTAAAGTAAAAAAGTGTCGACATATTCGAATCAACAATGTCACATATTCAAATCCTTTGACCCTCAATGTATATAGGATAAACGTTTCAAATTTTTGCTGCAATAAATATTTCAATATTTAGTTAATGAGATTGTTATATTTCTTTTCAAGTGAAATATATTTTATTAATTAGTATTGAGAGATCAATTAAAATCGAATTTAGTAAATAACTGTGCCCTATTTTACATATTTCATCCCGCACAACACAGGTACCATTCTCTCATCATCAGACTGAAATTCCGCGGAGACGGTGACTGAGAAGCATGCCTTGCAGAAATTCACACACTTATTACAAATAATAGGAACAGTGTGGGAGTATTTACTGCATCGCGATTCGTAACGAACCGATATTGTTACGAACGGCGCTACAGCAACAACAAAATCAGCATAAAAAGAAACCAGAACTTGCCGTTTTCATTTAAAGTTAGCCTAATTTTTATTCATGTATGAAAATCTTTATTTTGTATGTTTAGGAGAAGACATAATTAAAAGATGGAAATAATACTTTGAGAACACTGGTCTGCAATAAAAATTCTCGAGCCCTGGCACCATTCTTAGTGATTCTTATGTAAAATGACATCCTGAATCCAAATACAGCTCTCGTTTTCTTCCACTTGTTTACAGGGGAGCCACCCTCTCTATTTTCACCACTTTTCGATAATAATAATAATTTCATGGACATGAATTTAATTTGAAAAGGTAAAAACAATTATTTTAACTGTAAACAATAATAAATAAAAAGGTCACTAGGTCTAGAGGTCTAACTCTTTCGTCCTAAAAACCAGCAGTATTTCGTCAACATGCTTGCACTCGATTTCCACGAAAATCCCTTCTTCAGCTTAGCGAGACGATAGAACCGTTCCTAGTGTTCATCCGAGACTGATTATAAATTTTCAGGGAAGTCTGGTGCGAATGAAGGAAATTCATTTTAACAGACATGTTACATCTCTTGGCCTTGTACCCTAAGCAATTCCTCAACTTGAGCGATATAACCATCGCTTTTGTTGTTCCCAAAAAGTCCTTATAGATGTTTTGAAATGCAAACCAAGCACGTTTTTATTTTCGATTCAGGTCTTCAATACACGTCGAATCTTGGAGAAGTTCCCTAATCTGGGGACCTATTTAAACTCCTTTCTTGATTTTAACCTCAGTAAGACGAAGGAATTTATATTCAAAAATTGAAATGTTTGCTGTGTTATTGAACAATTTGCTCTAGAATCAATGACCATATAATTTGTTTTAGCGCTGTTTAACTTAAGTTTATTCTGACAAAGCCATTCATATAGTGCATCTAGTGCTAGTCTTTATTAATCGCTGTGGTCATTTGTTGTTCTGTCCAGACACTGAAATTAACGTATCGTCATCAAACAGACTAACAAAAGAATGTTGAAGAGTGTTCTGAATATCATTTATGTAAATAATAAATGAAAGAGGGCCTAATACGTACCTACTACGCCCTATACGTGCCTAGTACGCCCTACTTACTAATTCTACTTTTAGAAACTTTGTTCGAAATTCTGGTTGTATGCTGTCTGCCCGATAAGTAATTCTTAAGCCAATTCAATGCACTATTTTCAACCCCATAAAACTCCATAATATAGCCAATATAATCCTTTTTACCCCATCGAAGTATCGAAAAGCAGTAAACATAGGTAGGGGGTCTCCTCCCCAAATGTGGGATGATGGGAGAAGACGGTGGTTATATTTGGATTCGGGAAGTAATTTTTCTTAAGAATCAACAAGAATAGTGTTAGGACCGATTTTCATGCAGACTACTTAGTGGAATTTTTTTGAAGAGCAGAATGGCCAAGATGATTCACTCATGGAAAACAGGGTATCTGTAAAAGAAAATATAATAGAGTTATATGATGTCAGTTGCAATACACAGAAACTTAAAAAAAGAAAGGCAGCGGGATACCATGGATTCACAGCTGAAGTGCTGAAACATATGGGAGAAAAGAGAAAAGTAATATAAACACAAATTTGTATTCAAGCGTGGAACAAAGCAAAAATTCCTTCGAAAATAAGGGTCAAAATTTTTAAAAAGGGGAAATGAAGGGATTTGTAAAGACTACTGAAGAATCACAATTCCCAGCATTGTCTCCAAAGTGTATAAGAGAATTCTATAAGTAAAACTGTTAAATCAAGTTGACAACCTAAGTACTCGAGGAACTGCAGAGTGGAAACCTTTCTTGATCTTGGTTATCCGCTGAATGTCATCTCTCATCAGATCCATTCTAACGTGTTGCATGATGGGTTCGTTCACTGCTCATCGGAATGTTTGATAGTTTGATCCAATTAGTCAAACCATTGGCGCTCGCACTTTTTGTTTCCCGCGATTTTATACTAGTGGTATTCGACATAATAATCTGGCTCGTATGCATATATAATCCGCGCATCCGCAGCTCGCGATTTGAATTATCGACGTCGGATTGAGACTTTCTAATACCACGAACTATAAAAATGGCATGTTATATTTTTAGAGATAGTACAGAGTGGTCCTATATTCGTGTTTTACATGGTTTCTCGTTTATAAGTACTACTAGGGTTTAATAGACTACTTTTTTTATGAAACTAAAGATGCTGTACACATATTTGTCCTAATCCCTCTTATTATCTATTTCAGGAGCTCAGGAACTGAGCTCCTGCAATACAGGGCAAATTTGAAATTGTATTGCAACTTTCGGTTTCCTTCGTATACCAGTTATATTATATCTTATATCGAAGATAAAAACCGAGTCCCATAGTTTTTCACGTAGAATTCAGTAGGGTAACCAGTTTCGCTAAGAGCTGCCATTCTTGAAATATGACCTAATTTTTTTTTTCTGCATATTATTTTTTTATTTTATTTTTCTTGTTATGAGCTTTCTAAAAATATATTATACTCTATAATACACTATGCTCTATCATCATCATCATCATTTTCAGCTTATTCAACTGTAGTTGGGCCCATTGTTGTCTATTGTTGGCTATGGGGATCCACGTTATCCCTGCTAATTTCCTAATATCATGGTCCCATCTCAGGTTCGGTCTTCTTCTAGGTCTCTTAATTCCTCGTGGGTACCATGCTGTAATTTTTGTGGTCCATCTGTTGTCCGTCCCTCTGTCCAGGTGTCCTGTCCATTGCCACTTGAGGGAATTGATTCTGTGGATGACATCTATTACCTGCGTCTTTTGTCGTATCCACTCTATTCTTTTACGGTCTCTCTAGGAGTACGTTCCACTAAGCATTCATAACGTTCACGCTCAAGATCGCGATTTTTCCCGTTCCACTTGCTTGCGAGCGTTAATGGGTTATGGAGCGTTTTAAGCGTCAACGGACTGGTAGTAGGTAAACATTGGTCGAATGTTTTCTTCTCTAGATAAAGTGGCATTCTAGATATGAATATGATTTTCTTCCATAAGTACTCCATGCTAACTTAATTCTTCTGTTGATTTCTGGTAGTAGAGATCCGGAGCTGTGTATTAGTTGTCCCAAAAAAAATATATATTCTTCTACTATATTCTATATACTCTATTAAACCAAGGTAAAAATGCATTATTTGACTTTTTAACATAGGCGGTTGGTTTAAATTAGGCAATCAAAATATTCTATTTATTCGACATCACATTTTGGTTATTGACTAATATACAGCGTGGTTATATATAATTCATCATAAATAATATCAATAACTCTGATTGAAAGCGTATTATCTAAAAGCTGCAAGTCCATATTCAGTGCAGTTTATTAACATAACAAGATGGAAAGCAAAATTATCTGGTTAAATTAAGTAAAATAAAATATTAATACTCTTTTAACCCAAGGCTAATTTAAGCTAAAAAGCTGAATTCCTAAAAAAAGCTATAAAGTTAAATAATGCATTTGTTACCTTATTTATGAAAACAAGTATAGAAAATGTTACATTTTCATAACAAGACAAATAAAATAAAATAAGAATAATATAGAATGTCCCATTTAAAAAGAAAAACATAAGTTAGAGTTACATTTCAAAAATGACAGCTTCCAGCGGTAAACTAGTGACGCTACTGAATTCTATGTAAACTAAGAATCTCAGTTTTCGCCTCTTCGATAAGTTATAAGACAACCAAGATACAAAGGGGATTGAAAAATGCAATTTTTTAAAATTCGCAATTTTAAATTTACAATTTGGTCCCTAAAAAGAGTATTTTTGGGTTATGCGTTGTCCCGTGACAATTTTTTCTAAAGTTGTGCAACTCTAAAGAGTACTGAACCAGTTACAAGCGAAAAAGAAGATTTTATCAAATGTTTAACCAAAATTAAAAAAGTTTGATAAATTCAATTCTTAAGTTTATATAATACCAAATTAAATTTAAATTAACGGATACAGCCAACTCTGGAATTTAGTAATTTGCATTGTATAGCGACGACAGACGTACGAATAGGCAGATATAAATGCATTACATAATTCATCCGCACGTATATTACTTGACGGGATTTTATTGATTTATGTAAAATTCCGTCGGCGTATTAATAGACATTCACGACGAATTCGCACGCATTCTTCGGAATGCGATATTTTGTACAATTTGTCTTGGGCTATGAGGCGAGCTGACGGAACTTTGGTGACTGTAAAAGAATCCGTCCGTCTGTAGGCTCATATAGCGGTGTTTGACCGTTTGTCATTGCCAACTATTAATTACCTGTGTATTGATTTTATATGTGAGTTAATTGTTATAATTGATATGCGCCTTCTTTGGTCTTTTTCTTCAATGGATCATAAAATGGAATAGAGCTAATGAAAGGCAGAAGAAAATTCAAAAACAAAAGTGAAACAGAATATAAAATAATTTACCCACAAATAAAACGAAAAATCAAGGAAGCTAAAGAACTGTGGATGAAAACAAAGTACAACGAGGTTGAAGAGCTGCAACAAAAGCATGACGAATTCAACATACACTGAAAATTGAAAGTCACTGGATTGTACAGGCAAAATAAAATCAGCACTCTTGTGAGCAACGAAGGACGCGTATTATCGGAATCAGAAGTAGTGGAAGAAGGGGAGAGGTACATCAAAGACCTACTTGAAGATAGTAAAGAAGGCATGCCAGACTTAAAGACAGAAACAGGTCCATCAATTTTAAAATATGAACTGGAAAAAGCTATACATCAAGCTGAAAACAATAAAGCAAGTGGACGAGATCAAATATATAGCGAATGACTAAAAGTGTTAAACAATGAAAACATAAATGAACTTACCGCGTTGTTCATTCAGGTATACGAAACTGATCATATACCAGCAGACTGGCTAAAATCTGTCTTCATTCCTTTCCCTAAAAAACCAAATGCTAGAAAATGTTCAGAATCAGTAGACTTATCAGTCTAATGAGTCATGTGCTCAAACTACTTCTACACATTCTCCAAAAAAAGAATTAGCAACAAGTGCGAGGAAGCTCTGAGTTCAGAGCAATTTGGTTTCAATGACTCCTACTTGTAGAGGGCGCCACCTACATATTTCTTAACTGGTTTGAAGAATAATAACTTTTCGTCCGTACATGTATAAAACTACTGAGTAAAAAAATATACATTTACAATACTTTTTACGTAAAAAAGGTCTCTTGGTCAGTAGCGTAACTTTAATTGTGAGGCCCCACCGCAAGATTTTTTTGGGGTCCTTAAATTAAAATAAAAAAAAACACTAAAAAACATAATCTAGCTTTAAGTAGGTTTTACTTGGCTAAAAAATATGTGTTTAAAATTAAAATATACTACATTATTAAGGTAACAATGTAGCTTAAAAATTAAATCAAGTCCAACATATTTTTCATTTTTCCCTTTTATTTTTGGAAATTGTAGGGGACGCTGTTCACATATATATGTATTTAGGAAATAAAACAGTGTGGCCCCTGCGAGGGCCACAATATCACAAGGCCCCCCCGCCGTTGCGGGTGCTGCGGGGCCTACGCTACTCTACTGCTCTTGGTGAAAATCGCTACAAGTAATTGTTCTCGAGATTATTTGGAATCGACATTATCAATACTTGTCATCATTGATATAAATTAAACATATTGACTAAATAGTTATTAGGCTGAAATCATAAATTTCAAATGTTTTTGTGCCAAAAGTTCAACATTTTATCATTATTTTTTCTAAAAAAAATGATTAATTTAAAAAATAAAATGTTCCCAAATTTATCATTTCAGTCAAATAACTATCTACTCAACATGTTTATTTTTGTCAATAATGACATGTATTGACTATTTTCATTCTAAATATCTTGAGAATAATTGAGCTTGTAGCCATTTTTACCAAGAGACATTTTTTACGTAAAAAATCAAGGAAATGTTTATTTTTTCACTCAGTAGTTTTATACAAGTATGGGCGAAAAGTTATTACTATTCAAAACAGTTAAAACACATGTAGGTGGCGCCCCCTACAAACAGGAGTTATATTGACATCAAAATCAAATTTCTCGTGTCAAAAAACTCCCAGACACCAATTTTCATCTAAATATTGATGTTACTTCAGAAATTTTTTTTTGGAAAAAATCGAAATAAAAATGAAACTTCTATACACCCTGTATCTCTAAAGCTAAGCATTTTAGGACATACATTTATACAAACTTTTTTTACTTATTTTTATCTGCAGAATATGCTGCCGAAGTTTCCGGAATACAGTTCGTACCACCCTGTATATGATGGAAACGCTTCTGCAGAGGTGTTGGGTAAGTAAGAAGACCTGTATACCAATGCTTTATTGATATTGAAAAAGCATTCGATTGTGTCCAGCACAATAAGCTAATATCAAGTCTGCAAAACATCCAGCTAGATGACAAAGATATTAGGCTGATTTCGCATTTGTATTGGAACCAAACAGCTACTATTACTGTGAATAACAGAGAATCTAGATCTATTAATATTAAACGGGGCGTGAGACAGGGCTACGTACGCTCTCCCACCCTCTTCAACGTTTTTTCAGAAAACATATTTAGAGAATGCCTAAGTGTTTAAAAAGGAATTGTAATAGGAGGAGAAATAGTCAGTAATATCAGATATGCCGACCATACCGTAATTATAGCAGAAAATCTCGTAGATCTACTAGAATTAGTAAACAGAGTCAATGAAGCTTGTAAGAATTGGAGACTATCTATTAATATAAATGAAACTAATTATATGGTTGTGAGTATGTGAGTAATGTAGATGTCGACGAGACCTCAGTATTGTTGAATGAAGAAACGTTGGAGAGAGTGATGAAGTTTAAATACATAGGCTGTTGGATTAACCAAAATATGGATCCTTCATATGAAATCAGATGTCGCGTAGAACAAACAAGAAATGCATTTCAGAAGTTTAAGTCGCTGCCCTTAAATAGTTTACTAAACACTAAAATACGGGAGAAGTTTACAAAGTGTTATGTGTGGTCGATTCTTTTGTATTGATGTGAGACGTGGACACTTAATAAAAAAACGATAAATAAAATCGAAGCATTTGAAATGTGGACATACAGAAGAATGCTTAAAATATCTTGGACCACCAGAACCAGAAACGAAGAAGTTCTTCGAAGAATGGAGCACGACAGACTACTTCTGAATATTATCAAGTGACGAAAACTTGAATAATTTGGCCATATAACTAGATGACCTCGATATGAGTTTCTCCGACTGATCCTTAACGGAAAAATCGAGGGAAAGAAGTGGATTGGGCGCAAGAGGCTTTCGTGGTTGAGAGACTTGAGGCAATGGACACGCTTGAGCGCCGATGAATTACTCCATGTAGCGCAAGATCGAGAGCGATACAGATATATTTTTAACATGGCAGTTTTCAACAATCACTAGGAAAATGACACTTGAAGAAGAGATCATATTCTAACCTATTAGTACTAGTACTACTATTTTATAGTATTACTATTTCAATCTACTATAATTGAGGTGTCTAGTTGCAAAACCCGTCTTATCCTAAAAATGTTGTTTCGAGATAATATGCCAAAACTATTTCAGAAAATGTTTGAAGCATTATTTTATAAAAAACGTGGCCAATGAGTGGAATCATTGCTTTGTATCTCGTTTTTCTAGAAATAAAAAATAATATTTAATTTTTAAATAAGAATGACTATGAGATTTTTACTGAATCCATGTTCGATGCATTTTATTAAGCGTGAATACTTAGGCGACGTCCATTAATTACTTGAGGGAATCAAGGGGTGAGGAGGTCAAGCCGAATTTCTCTAAATCCTTTTCGTGGGAGAGAGGGTTCCGGTAAATACCATGTTTTTTTTTCAAATGAAAGAATAGTGCAAAAATGTGAGTCAATCGGATTAACTTAGTGTAAAACATGTTTCTAGACTAAAATACTAAAATATGTCAAAATGTGACACAATATTACAGTTGGTGGTTGGAACCTTTGGTGTTACAATAGCAAAATAAAACACTAAATCACAACAATACACCAAAACATTCTACGAATCTCTCTTAGCGAATCTTTTCAACAAAAACAAGATATTACAATGAATCAAAAAACAAACGATGGAGAAAAAATATACATTGATGTTAAAGTGGTTTACATTATAGGTAGTATACCGGGTGCGTCTCAGTTATAACACTTTTATTTTTTCAGATAAAAAAAAAACAGATTTGGTATGTTACTATATGACATAAATTAGGATTGATTGACGTATTCAATTATCTTTGGTCACTTCCGGTTTTACCGGAAATCACTTCAACTTCTGATTTTTAAATGGCACCCTCGGTATATTTCTACTTTATTCGATAGAAAATGACACTCTGAATAGAATGTCATATCATAGTCGACTTTTGACATTTTTGCTTTAAAAAAATCGTATTTTAAATTCCAATCTAGAGTGCCATGGCTGTGTTAAAAACACTAATTTTTGGTCGAGGCGCCTTGGAAAAATAGATTTGATAGTTTACTGTTTTTCGTGTCTTGTCCTGGCTGATTTAAATATGCCCAAATCGTATTTTTAATCATATATCAATTTTTTGAAATGGAATGGGTGGCTCATTAGGATATTTGGAAAATGCCTTTGGTACCACAATTTCAAATAGAGTTCATTTTTCTTTCAGAAATATTTCTGTTCAGAGTATCATTTTCTATCGAATAAAGTAGAAATATACCGAGGGTGCAATTTATTAATCAAAATTTATAGTCATTTTCGGTGACCAAAACTAATGAAAAAAGTGACCAAAAACAATGGAATACGCTAATCACTGCTAATTTATGTCATATACTAACATCAAAATAAAAACACTAAATCACCACAATACACCAAAACAATTTTTCTTTTACACTGGACGCGCGTTTCGCTAACCATGTTAGCATCATCAGCAGATGATTATAAACTTTTTATAATCATCTGCTTTTCTACTTTATTCGATAGAAAATGACACTCTGAACAGAAATATTTCTGAAAGAAAAATGAACTCTATTTGAAATTGTGGTACTAAAGGCATTTTCCAAATATAATAAAAAAAAATAAAGATAATAAAACAAATAAAATAAAAACACTAAATCACCACAATACACCAAAACAATTTTACTTTTACACTGGACGCGCGTTTCGCTAACCATGTTAGCATCATCAGCAGATGATTATAAACTTTTTACAAATAATAAACTTTTTATAATCATCTGCTGATGATGCTAACATGGTTAGCGAAACGCGCGTCCAGTGTAAAAGTAAAAATGATTTGGTGTATTGTGGTGATTTAGTGTTTTTATTTTGCTGTGTAACACCAAAGGTTCCAACCCTCAACTGTAATTGTGAGTTTATAATCATCTGCTGATGATGCTAACATGGTTAAAAGTAAAAGTGTTTTGGTGTATTGTGGTGATTTAATGTTTTTATTTTGCTGTGTAACACCAAAGGTTCCAACCCTCAACTGTAATATACTTACATACCAAATCTCATCTTTTTATCTAAAAAAATAAAAAAGTTGTAGTAGCCACTTTTGAGATGCACCCGGTATAGTATAGAGCGTATTTCCTGAAACTTATTATTAATCTATAAATTATATCGGGTGGAAAACATGTCACGGCTATTAATGCGCTCAAATAATTATTGGAAAATAATAATTACATTCTTAATATACTTATAAATTAAAATTGTCGCGAAAACTTTCTTATCGATGCACATCAAATATCCTCGTAAATGTCGTTTATGTCTTTAATATTATAATTAATTTTGGAAAAATTATAATCGATTAGAAAGTATGAGGGTAATTATTTTATGGCGAAAAATGTTAAAGAGTACGGTATATATTTTAAAATCGATAAATTAAATAGGAGAGTTTTGTACTAGCTTCTGGTCTCGGTAACATACTATCCGGATGAGTGAAAATTTGAAGTTGAACTTAAAAATTTGACGTTCCAAAAGACATTCCATTTTCAAATCAAGACATTCAAGGCAATTAAATTCAGATTACATTTAAAAAATAACAGAAAATCACAGAAAAATAAACAAAGTAGTCAGCTTGAAGTAAAATGTATTCAAAGTAAGTTAAATGAGCATATTATGCAAAAAAATGTTCAAAAATGACATGACTAGGTAGAAATAATTGGTTTTATAGTTATCGACCATTGAACAAAAATATCTAGGAAAGACCATATTAAACAAATTATCGAGACCGCGATGGTGCTTTAATATGACCAGTTTTATTCTAAATTAATTTCATAATTGATTATACTCGTAACATATAAATTACTTACTTGTGAAAAGTTGCTCTCTTAATTTTCATGTCTTTTTTTTTAACTATTTCTGAAGCCTCTTTAAAATTCACAACTATCTCACACTAATACATGTCCTAACAGAATGTTTTTCTAATTTTTTATACTTTACATAAAACCAATTTTAAAAGAAACAAGAAATAAAATAAAATAAGCTGAGAAAAGCCCAACAAATTCACAAGAATTCAAATCAAATTCAAATGTATCAAATGAAATGTGAAACAAAACTTATTGCTTTCTCATAATGTCTTATAAACAAACATTTGCGTCTCATGAACAATATTGGAGTCTCCTGGAATATATCGATTCCATCTATAAAGGCGGATTGGTGAAACCAAACGGGCTCGATTATCACTAGTTTTGGAAACAAAAACAGAAATAGAAATTTGTCTTCAGTTTAAAAAACAAACTTAAAACTCTAATTCCACCAAACGGACTGAAACCGCATCTTTTGTTTCAAAGTTTTTTAATGCATTTTCTAATACACGGACAGTTTTCATCATATCTCATATCTTCTTCCCTTCACGACTTATGTTTTTTATGCTGTGTCGATTATTGAATATTAAATATATTATTAAACGACGATTATATTATGGAACTGGTCAATCTCTAGAATGGTGGAGAAATTTACCAGAGTAAAGGCAGGCGAGAAAAAGCTCATAGCAAAACATTCGCCAAAATCCCGACAGATATGATTTGCAAAGATAGAAAGACATTCAAAACTGTAGTGGGTGTACTAACAGATGGGGGGCTTAGTAAGCTTAAAAGGCATCTAAAGCTAGGAACTGATGGACATTATGGAGGGCTCTATAGATTATTCAATCTCCAAGTCGCTAGACTTTTTGAAAAGGATAGGACTGAAGAATGTAACCTAAGGATCAGAAGAGGACGACAATAGATATGAAAAGCTGACAGTAGAACAGGCCGATAGCTGCATCAAAAATCTAATCCAATCTAATGGAACTGGTAAAATAATTACTGTAAGTCCTGTAAGATGTAAGGAATTTGGAAACTTGTTAATTGTTCTAATTGATGCACGGATATGATACAGGTAAAAAACAAGCTGGATTGTTGATTGAGATCCACCAAACGTTTGACTACAGTTGGCGGTTGGAACCTTTGGTGTTACAACAGCAAAATAAAAACACTAATTCACCACAACACACCAAAACACTTTAATTATACACTGGACGCGTTAACCATTAGTTACTGATATCAGTAGAAAATTAAAACTGAGGAAAAACTTGTTTTTTATGATATCACACTCACCATTTTTAAAATAATTCAAAGAAGACTATATGTTTCCGGATTGTCTTTACAAGAGAAAAAACTTTTTTATTATTAACATTTTGAGAAAAATGCATTCTTTATAAACATTTTTGCTTGTTCTAGAATGGTTAATCCCGTTTATACTTTTCCAAATTTCCATATTCTTTGCTGTTGTTAAATAATCATATTTTCCGATAACTATCCTCACCCTTTCCTTAGCATTCAACTAAATAAATTTTGTGCTTCTTTAACATTTTAAAACAGAAAAAAAATGAAGTTAATTAAAATTCTATCAATAAGAGTCTATCAAAGAATGAAAATCAAATTACAATACCATAGAAATGCGTTTTGATTTTTAGTCAATAGAAAAAATTCAACCATATTTTCATGTTTTCTTTAATATTCTCTAAAACGGTATGGAATTTATACTTTCCATTTTCCGGATAAACCATTTTAGAACAAGCAAAAATTTTTATAAAGAATTAATTTTTCTCAAAATGTCAATAATAAAAAAGTTTTTCCTCTTGTAAAGACAATCCGGAGACATACTGTATAATAAAAATTAACTTTAGCCAATCTTTTTCGATTCCATCAATCATATTTTCATTGTCTTTTACCCGTTTCTAATTTTTAGCTCAAGACGCCAAATTAAATCACCCTGTACAGTGAACTTATTTGCCTTATTCATAATTAAATGATATAATTATATTTTCTCCAAAATTTAAATTACAGGCGAATGCAATTTGCATTTTTATAGTTGTATTATTTTAATACCATATATAGGCTATGAAAAAGTGCAATGGAAATATTAATGTTTATTTTCCCATGGTCAATGATTTAATAGCGACATTATTCGCAGTAAAAAATCCATTAAATCTTTAATGTGCCCGATGTGTTTCGGCTTTGGTTAATACTGAATACTGTTTTTCATCTCTTTGTTATAAACTGTTAGTTTATTTAATATTCGATATGGCAACGTGGATGAATATTGCTTTTTTGTCGATGATATTTCTATTATAAACCTTCTTGCCTTACAATAGGAATTTAGACGCGTACATTTTGTTCTCGTGGGTCGGTTTTGATCATCTTTTAAGCAACGTATAGATAAATTATTTGACTTTTTGTCCTCATCTGTCTATTATACGAGGAAAAACAAATTATTGATATTTTGGCAAAAGTTTTAAACACTTTGTGGAATAGTTTCATAAAGTAAAGAAACGGAAATGTAGTAATATGGGGTTACCAATGATGATACTACAGTATATACCTTGTCGTTCGCAGATGATCAGGCTGTTGTAGCACAAGATATAGACGACTAAGAGCTACAACAAGCACTACGACTAACAACAGAACAAATCATCAAACATCAAACATTGCAACAGCTACAAATATCTCGGAACTAAAATATCCGAAGATGGAACACTAGATGAGGCAATATTGGAAAGAAATAGGCAAGGCAGAAAGCAGTTTCAATGCTAAATTGAATACTATGGGATAAGAATATAATGATAGAAAACAAAAAAGGAATCTACAATTCCATCAAAAAAAGCATAATTACCTACAGCTCTCAAGTTATTGAAAGAGAAAAGTGAAAGAACGCTAAAAGCCACGAAGATGAACTTTTAGAGAAGATCGGCTGGAAAATACAGAAAAGATAAAATGCCAAATGAAACTATAAGACGCTAAATGGAACTAAAACACGACTATGACACGACATTGTAGATTACAGTAGAACTAAGTTAATATGGTATGGACATGTGCAAAGAATGGTTAAACATCGAATCCCAAAGAAAATATTAAATTGACACCCTCAATGTAGAAGAAAAAGAAGAAGACCACGCAAGAGCTGGAGAGAGGGTACTGATAAAGAAGTTTTTGTACAGGCAGTCCTCGTACTTACGGCAGGTTAGGTTCTTCAAAATAGCAAATAAGTCGAAACGACGTAAGTCGAATCTTATTTTGTCATAAGATCCTATAGAAAATGGAGAAGTTAGGTACTTCTGTAAGATAAAAATACGATAAAACAAAGAGATGTGCGTTTGTATATATTAATACTATTGTATTTTAAAATAATTGAGGTATGAGAAACAGTATACTGTAATGTAGTTAAACTTATAATAATACAAGAAACAAAAAAAAAGAAAAAAAACAAAAATATAAAAAAGTATTTTTTTATGAAAAACAAATTAGGGCGAGTATTTTTACAGTCCCGGCTTTTTCATTATCTAATCAAAAAAGTATTTTTAACTATCCATATAATAGTAAATATAATACATACACTAATATGGCAACTACAGAAATACCAGAGAGTAAAGTAGACATATTTAGAAAGTATATATTTATTTTTTTTTGGTTGGAACTTTTATTGTGAGTATCGTCAAAAGTCGTAATAGTTGCTAATTAAGTAATGATCAACACTGTCCCGCTTTTTCATTATGAGGATCTGTCAACCCTGCTTGTATGTTGCTAAAATTTTATTGTTTATATCCAAACTTCTTTTAAAATTTGGATCGTTCTTTTCAAAAAATGACGTAACTCGAAACAGTGGGACGTAACATTGAGGGATAGTGACAAAAATTTGTTCGACGTAACTCGAAACGACGTAAATCGAGGACTGCCTGTACAGAGGTTTGGAAGTAGATGGATGGGAAGATATTAATCTAATTAACTATTAATTAAAAGAAGATTGACTTAAGCACAAAAACGAAACTTGCAGTCTACCGAGCAATATTAATTCCCACCATGTAATATGTAAGCGAAACCTGGGTTGCAACAGAGTCATCTTAGACAACTCTTAAGAATCAAATGGTTCCATCATGTCTCCAACGTATCGGTCCTTGAAATAGCTAACTGCGAGAATATTGAAGTCATACAAAGTCCCGCTTAAGATGGGCTGGTCACATATGCAGAATGCAAGAAAACCGCATTCCAAAATCTTTGCTTTACGGTGAGCTTGTAGACGGTAAGAGGAGGCCGGGTGGACAACTCAAAAGGTACAAGGACATTTTCCACGAAAACTTAAAAGGGATTAACATGCAGACTACAACATTCACAATAGAACGGAATAGAGAAAAATTGTAACCTCAGTGAACAGCGACAACCAAAAAGTAAAGAGACCACAAAGAAATGAGATTTTTGAATGTCTGGAGTGCGGTAGACAGATAACATCTCGTATCGGGCTTTTCAGTCACAGAAACGCTCATGAAAGAAAACGCCTTGCGCGACCATCTTCTGATGCGTGTCAAATACTCGTCAGCGAGTAATGGCAGTATGTATATGCGTGTATGTATGTAAAAGAAGATTAGGAATAGGAAGACGGAAAACGTTGTAACCTGATTGTTGATTGTTTTAAAAATATCCTAACAATATACTCGTAACGAAACTTGTGTCCAAGATTACATTAAAATATTTCAGTGGTATTTTGTTAAATTACTGTACTTAAATCCCATTTATAATCATAAAGATTTCACCCTAAATTTTATATACAGACATAAATAAAGGTGGCATAAAATATATATAAATTAAGATGTCTGTCACTTGGTAAAGGCTTTCAAAATTAAGTCGCACTTGTTAAAGCGCCCCGTTCCATTTAGTAAGAAATTCATATTTGTTTGTTGCTCTTTTTTACGACTTGGTAAC
The DNA here is from genome assembly GCF_002938485.1 of Sitophilus oryzae. NCBI lineage: Eukaryota > Metazoa > Arthropoda > Insecta > Coleoptera > Curculionidae > Sitophilus > Sitophilus oryzae. Next base: position 723,056 of record NW_022147437.1, on the reverse strand, counting down.
CAAATACTTAAGTTAATTATTTCGTCGCCCAATTATAAACGAGAAAAAGAGAGACTCTGGCGATATGACTTTATTTTCGGGATAATTAAATAGTCGTAAAACTCGGTCGCGCGCATTTGCGCATTCCTCGACACGACCGGATATAATAAATAGGCCGTTGATTGGAACGGACTAACAGAATGAATTTTTCGACTTTTGGGGGCTTTTTATTGACAGATCTGAATCAGAAAGTAAATTTAACCTATTTTTTTATGTTTCTTTGTATATGTCGTAGGCGAATCGAATTATCCGGCTTTTTGGAAATAGACTAGGCATATTATAAAACGCCGGCATTTTTAACAAAAGAAGGAAATTGTACAGGGTGGGTCAAATTCGACGCTTTTAAATGGAAACACCCTTTTCTATAGGAGATAGACAAAAACTAATATCGGTGTCTGGAGCTCAATTTTTGCCAAAAACATGATGGTGAAAACCGCATATCGATATCTGTTACCGTTTCGGAGATACGGGGTGTTTTTCCAAAATTTGCATTTTAAACAAATCGCTGTAACTTTTTTGCTACGGAAAATTTTGTATTTTTATGAAAACATTTCCAAAGCACCTTTTTACGTAGAATTTAATGGTTTAAGTATATTTTTTTTTAAATTAATAATTTAAGAATTATCAGCAGAAAATTTGATTTTTTATATGGGACACCCTGTATATTTTTAATTCATTGAAAAGCATTTCAAATTACCTTTCCAAAAATGTAACACACTTGATATTTTGCTCGATTCCTCTTCGAGATATAGAGTATAAAAGCATTCGTCCGCTTTAAATACGTAGGCTTTGAGCGGCACCGGCTGTAATGCAAAAAAATTCTATCTGTGAGCATCAATTAAAACGAAAATAATATTTGCTATGAGAGATGCAGAATTTTATAACAATTTAAAATATTTTTAACCAACATCAACACATTTAAACTATATCTAATAACAATAAAAATAAATAGCAAACCAAGACATGAGATTTTGCTACAGATGTTCGACATATCGACCGTCTTCTGTTATGGTTTGGTTTGGTTTGGAATTTCTTGCGGAATTCATTAACTCAGTGGGGTTGAAAGATACCCTCTCATAACTCCTAATTTTTAATTCTTGTCTAGATTATATGGAAGAATAAGGAACCTTTATTCTTCCGCAAATATATCCATAGGATTAGATCCATGGGCACTAAGTCAGGCGGCCTCGACGGCCAACGGCTAGTATCGTGGTTAGCTATCGAATTATTCTAAAAAAAATTGCTGATAACTCCAGCGTTCAGAGGCGGTGCGTCGTCTTGCTGGAAAAATATGTTTTCGAGTTCCATTAAGGGCATATCATCAATAAGGGATCCAAAGCCTACTAGTTAAAAGTGGCGAACTTTTAAAAATTCTGTATTTCGAAGGGGATTATAACAAAATATCAAGTGTGCTATATTTTTGGAAAGGTAATTTTAAATTATTTTCAGTTAATTAAAAATATATACGGTGTCCCAAATAAAAAATCAATTTTTCTGCTGATAACTCTTAAATTATTAATTTTAAAAAAATTATACTTAAACCATTAAATTCTACGTAAAAAGGTGCTTTGGAAATGTTTTCATAGAAATACAAAATTTTCCATAGCAAAAAAGTTACAGCGATTTGTTAAAAATGCACATTTTTTAAAAACACCCCGTAACTCCGAAATGGTAACAGATATTGATGTGCGGTTTTCACCATCATGTTTTTGATGAAAATTGAGCTCCAGACACCGATATTAGTTTTCGTCTATCTCCTATAGAAAAGGGTGTTTCCATTTAAAAGCGTCGAATTTGACCCACCCTGTACAAAGGTCCTAACTATTTTCAGTCGTTTTGCAAAATGACTAATCAGACTTAGTCATATTAAACAATGATGATATTTCCTGTATATTTCTGCAAAAATACCTGTTTTCAGTCATTTTACAAAATGCCAAATTGAAGCCAGGCGGATTAAAAAACAGCAGTATGGCGTATAGGCATATTGAATAATTTGAGCTTACCGTAGTAAAGTATGTGGCATTTTTATTAATAAGAATATCACATATTTTACTACGAAAAAGCAATATTTTATGACAGAAAATGTTATTCTTTCGCATAACGGTATAGGTATAGTTGTAATATAGTACATTTAAAATTAGTATAAGTGGACTTATTTTTGTAAAATTGGAATATTTAATTCGCTTTTGAGTCCAGGGCTTCTTTGTGGAACTCTGCTCCCTTTTTAGAATAAAATAAATTTAATCCTTCATAATAGTCATCCTTGATCATACTCTCATGAATAAAATCAACGCTATTTTGTTCCATTATTTCCTATTGTGTTCATAATTTCGAAACAAATTTATTCAAAATATGTTAGATAAACTTAGGTTAGATATACCAATCCCGCATAAAATATTTTGTGAAATCTGACTAGCCTTCATTAGGCATTTTGCAGAATGACCGAAAACAAGTAGTCTTTTTGCGGAAATGTACATCAAATATTGTCATTCTTTAATATGCCTAATCCTTACTAGGCATTTTCTAAAACGACTGGAAACAGATAGGCACTTTGTACAATTTCGTCCTTTTTTTTAATGCAGGCGTTTTGTAATATGCCTAGTCCTTGTGTAAAAAGCCCAATTATTCGATACGCCTGCGACATATTATATATAGGCACAGATAAGGCCCCCGTCAAACCTAGGGTATTTATTTTTCAATTGGTTGAAGTGAAATTTGGTTGAGGGGTTAGTTTTTACTTCAAATTAGAAAAAAAATGACATTTTTAAGCTAGAGATGATGTTCTAGAATTGTAGCAACCACGTTAAATCGTATACATTGAAACTATAATAACTATAAAGAAATACAACAAACAGGTTAAATTTTGAGAATTAGGCTTGTTAAATAACATACCGGGTGGTGCATCGGTGTTGGAAACAAGAAATCCCATGCAAATTTAAAATTATCCAAATATTGGCTCCCTTACTGATTTTACAGCGAAGTCGTAAATAGATTTTTTAAGGTCTGGGTATGCTGACACATGCCAAATTTGAATAATTTTGGGCAAGCCGTTTTTAACTAATTTAAGAAAAACTGCATCATTTTGCAATTAATACTGAACAGTTAACAATGCAAAACCTACTACTACTACTACTACTGCCATTACTCGCTGACGAGTATTTGACACGCATCTGGAGATAGTTACGCAATGCGTTTTCTTTCGTGAGCTTTTCTCTGACTGAAAAGTCCGATACGCGATGTTATCTCTCTTCCGCACCCTGGACATTCAAAAATATCATTACTTTGTTGACTCTTTACTTTTTAGTTGTCGTTAACTGAGTTCACAATTCTTGTCCATTGAGTTCTATTGTGCGCTGCTTCCTCCCACTGATTCTATATGCTTCCCTTTTAAGTTTTCGTGAAAAATATCCTTGTACCTTTTAAATTGCCCACCCGGTTTCCTCTTACCGTCTGCAAGCTCACCGTAAACGAGAGATTTCGGTAGGCGGTTTTCTTGCATCCTGCATACATGACCAGCCCATCTCAAGCGGGATTTAGAAATCATGACTTCAGCGCTCTCGCAGATAGATTTTTCAAGGACCGATACGTTTGAGACATGGTGGACATCATTTTACTCTTAACAGTTGTCTACGATGTCTCTATTGCAACTTGTTTAATGCGTTTGTGTGCCCAGCAGGTTTCGATTTGGACATGATGGGGATCATTATTGCTCGCTACACTGCAAGTTTCGTTTTTCTACTCAAGTCATTATTGTAGAAAATCCTGCCTTTTAATATCCACAATGCTCTTTAGGCGCTGCTAATTCTGTACTGAATTTCAGAATCGATATTGGCCTTTTCTGAAATCTTAGAATTTCTGAAAATGCAAAATTAGGCAGATACCAACGCACCTTAAGTTGTTAACTTATAATTTTGTCTTTTTAAATTATTTTTTCTTCTCTTTGTCTTTTGTTTAGTTTGAAAGTTTTAAATTACAAAAATGCATATCGGGCACACTAACCGTAGGTACTATAACATAATGTAGAGTTAATGTAGACACCACAACAAATTACATTCAATCATATGTTGACAACTTAAGGTAGGTTGACATTTGCCTGGTTTTGCATTGTTGTTCAGTTTTAAAGATAAATACAATTTTTCTTAAATTATTTAAAAACTAATTGATTGTCTAAAATTATTCAGATTTGACATATGTATTCAGCATACACAGACATTTAATAAACCTATTTACGACTTTCCTGTAAAATTAAAACGTGATCCAATATTTAGATAGTTGCATGGCTAAATTTGCATGGGATTTCCTATGATTCCAAGGACGATGCACCACCCGGTATACTAGTAATTTTCATGAGAATATTCTTATACACATACAAGAATTTCAATAAAAAATGTTGTCATATCACTTCTTAAAAATATATTTATTATTCGTTGGTGGGTCCAGTGATAACCTATGTGTAACTCTGACCTATATACATTAGGCGTCACACATTCTAATTGAGATAAAAAAGCAAAAATATTAAATTAAAAATTCTTTAGTTCAAAGAATTAAAGCTCAGCCGACATTAATTTTATATAATAACTATATACAGTGAAGTGAATATTAGTCTTAAAAGTATTCTAAAAATAACATTCATTTTCATTATAGACTAGCTTCAATAATGTGAAATTTCATTTCAGACAATGCTGAAATTAAAACGCTAATAGTGTCTTTTCTTGTCATTTATCTGTCAGCTTGAAATATTCACAGCAGAGATTTTAGGAAATTAAAACTTGAGCTTATTTCTCTTGTCTTCCAACTTCTTCTTCCAAAGAATAAAGTAGTGTGTAGAAATTACAAAAAATAACGGTAGATACAAAGCAATTTCATTTAAATTAATTTTTTCGTTGGAAAAAGTTGCGCCCAAAATGCAAAAACAAGACACATTAATTCATAAAGCTATTTGTATTCGGCTGAAGCTAGAAATAACTTTTCTTTAACTAATTTTGTATTTCGGATTGTATGTGGTCCATACACTTATGTTTTTCATAAATATTAAAAAACTCACTACACGAACTAGTAGACAGAAAAGACATTCTAATAAATAACACGAAACTGGAAATAGTAGAAGAATAGGAACTGGAAATAGTAGAATAGTAAAATAGTAGAATAGTAGAACTGGAAATAGTAGAAGTATAGGAACAATTTGGAACAACTAATACACAGCTCGGTATCTCTACTAACAGAAATCAACCGAAGAATTAAGTTAGCATAAAGTACTTATGGAAGAAACTCAATCAAATCTAAAATGCCACTTTAACTAAAGAAGAAAACATTCGACCAATGTGTACTACCAGTCATGACGTATGCATGCGAAACCTGGACTCTTAAAACGGATATTATAAGAAAACTACAGGTAGCACAACGCTCAATGGAACGAAATATGTTGGGTATAACCAAGAAAGACCGTAAAAGAATAGAGTAGATACGACAAAAGACCCAGGTAATTGATGTCATCCACAGAATCAATTTCCCCAAGTCGCAATGGGGAGGATACCTGGCAAGAAGGGCGGACAACAGATAGACCACAAATATTACAGCATGGTACCCGCGAGGAATTAAGAGATCTAGAGGAAAACCAAACCTGAGATGGGACCATGATATTAGGAAATTAGCAGGGATAACTTGGGCCCGCATTTAGCCAACAATAGACAAAAATGAGCCCAACTACATAGTTGAAAATAACTTAATGTTAAAATCTAGAACAAAGTCCAAACCGCTGTCAAAAAAATTATTTATTAGTGACCGGTTTCGGCAATTGAAGCCATCATCAGACCTTTGTCAAAAACAGCTGTTCGTTTGACTTTATACATAAAATTTCAATTTTTTTGGTTTGGACTTTGTTCTTGATTTTAACATCAAGTTTTTTATTGAATAATTGTTTTTTATTGTGAAAATGAACAAATTCTATAACATAATTGAAAAATGTCTGAATAAGCTGAGAATGATGATGGTGATTAATAACCTTCACAGAATTTTCTTATAACTAACTATTTACTGTCATTTTAAAAAACAGCATTTGAACGCCAAAAGTCAAACCGTAGTCAAATGAGAAATGAATCAACTCGGTTGATCAACTGACATTGATGACCATATTACATTTGCACGAAATGAATTATTCACATGACTTCAATAGTTGGCTTGATTAGTGTAAACGCTTAGGAACATTTTGTAACGTTTTTAGTTCGTTACATGTCTTTGTATATGATATATGATGTCTGGCGTATCATCACCGGGAAGTGATAACGTCCTTCCCTCTTGTTCAGGCCGGATAACTTATTTGACGCGCTTGGCGTAGTTCTAACGTTCAATTCTGATCACGACAGTCACGACAATCGCGACTATCCTGTGCTGCTCTGTGGGCATTCATTTTCAAAGTTTCGCGCTTCCGCGCTTAACTTCTCTTTGGCTTTGGCCGTTCTACTGTCACCATCAAAAAGGCCCTGCTTAGAGAAACTGCAATTATTTAAATCTGGCTGTATAATTTGAATCAGCTGCTATTTCGAAGCTACAGGTAAAAATGAGATATTATCTTTTTTGATTCGTTATTATTACTGCGTATTTTTAGGGTAGAGTTACGGATGTCCCAACCTAACTTGTATTTGTATTTTGCTGGCACGTTGGAGTTCGCAGTGGTAAGGTTTAAAAAAAAACGGTACAATTTCTGACAAAATACATGCGTTGTCATGGTGACATGTCGAATAAAATCATTTTGATTGGTTAAATGCTGCTAGTGTGAAATGTTCAAGAGAATATTTCTATCTAAAATTTTAAATAAATCCGATATATTATTACCTTTCGTTGAAGTGTAACAATTTCGATTAGATATTCGGCATTGAAAAAGAACAGAACCGCACTGCAGGTTGCGATATTTTTTCGATAACCTTCCTTGATCTAATTATTTCATTCCAAAGCCGAGAGCTTTAGCACACATAACATACAGTAAGATACGAACGGTTATTGGGTGAAATTGTGGCAATATAAAGTTATAACTTGTTCGAACTAGTATAGTCGAGTAAGTTTTCACTATAAATCTGAAATTGACGCTATATATAAAGTGATAAGAAACAAATGGATGAAGCAAAGCGATCGTATCATTTGAGGACTCTTCTAACTGAATAATAAATAAGTAATAAGTCGGTTTGCGGTGCGTGAAATACTCTTTATTGTCTATTATTTAAGCCAAGCATTAATTAAATTGCTTATCTTGATTTTATTTGTCGCGGCAGAGAGTTAAGATTTTTACGGTGTCGTAGAGATATAGTTGGTGTGCGTTCGTGAGACACGGATTGCAAGTCGACGGAGGCGTTGAGAACTTCATTTCTGCTAAATTGGCCCGCTTTGAAAGAAAACAGGTAATTAGCACTCATTTTACCGCGAGTGGATTAGCTTTAAACACCATCTTTATGTACAGTTCGGAAGCAGTCACCCTCATTATTTATTTCAACCGGGAAAATTAGATTTAGATAATTTAGATACCGTAAATTTTTGATTTTCTAAGTTTCACTGTTCTCTTCAGGATCATTTCTATTTAGTAGTATTTAAATAAATATATCATTATATCTCTTTTAACCTCCTTTTATCGCGAACACCAGAGGCAACGGAGACGTTTAAAATTTACACAATCTCAGACTAGGCTAGAAACGACCGCTGAAACGAGTGCCTTTAGTGTTGCTTGAGGGTCTGTGAAAATGACAATTAAACGGTGTAATCTTTCCTGCTTTATTATTCCTTCCTTAGTAATGGAATGTCGTCATTTCCGCCTGGAAAATTGTGATATATTTGGATAGGCTTACGAGGAAAGATATTCCTTGTTTCAGCCCTACTATTCCAGCTCCTACGCTTTCCAATATTCTTGGATCATTTGTATTCCAGGTTGCCTCAGCTTGATTTTTGTACACTATTTATCCATTGTTCCCTAACTGGTATAATTGTTATATTTAATTTGTTTTTAAAGCTATACCTTTTAGTTGTTGCAACTAGCGGTATTCCCAATAGTTTGCCTGCTTTAAGCTCTTGGATTAGCATATGTATCTGGCTTTATGTGCAGCTGGCAATGAGTTAACCATTCTGCACCAAAAGCTTTAGCGAAAACAATGTCTGTCTAGTTTCTAGTCCCTTAATAAATCCAAACTGCATCTATCCGCTGATTTCTTCACATTTATTATAGATCCTCCGATGAATTATTCTGAAGAACGCGTTAAGTGCATGACTCATAAGGCTAATAAGTCTAATGTGTTCACATTTCTTGGGGTCGTTTTTCTTGGGGATGACAACAAAGGTCGATTTAAACAAATCTTCCGGTAATTTGTTGGAGTCATATATTTTGTTAAACAGATGCGTTAAATGGTTTATATCAAGACGTTTTAAAATGCGGCATATATGTCATCATGCCCCGGAGTTTTACCATTTTTAATGGTCCAATAGCTTGTTCTACCTCAGATCTGATGATACTAGAGGCACATTTCAAGAGAGGCACATTTCACACACAAGTGTCTTAATTTCCTCCTCTTATACAATAAGTTTTTCTTGATCATTCATAAGTGATGTTAACGGTTTTTTTCTACTACTTCCAGTTATTGGTTATAGCTTGGTTATTTGTTTTAGCTTTTTATATAAATTAAAGCGTCTGTAAAGATTCCCAGCTTCTTCACATTCATTCGTGATCCAATTCACTTTGGCATTTTTTATTTCGTTTCTTATGATTCGGCTGTATTTTTTGTATCTAACGGTTAAATTTTTTACCAATAGACATTGTCTTTTATCGTGATCAAGGGCGGTTTCCGTTGCCATGTTTAAATTGGTTTTAAGTTTTTTCCAGATTTCTGCAGGTTTGTCTTCGGCGCTAGGATTATTTATCAAGCAGAGTTTTTCAAGCTTATTTCTCATGGTTTCCTTTGTGATTTGTTCGATTATACAACTCTATGTATATTTTTTCTATATAGAAGGATGTGATTAATAAGTGATTATCGCTTGGTGGCCATATTGTAATTGTCATTTTTTGATATATTAATTCAGAAGTCATTTCTGTCAGTTCCACAAAAATATCCCGTCAATTCTTATTACAAAATGGCAAAATGCTTAAGATAAGAAGGATATATGTACAGGGTGGGTCAAATTGGACGCTTTTAAAGGGAAACACCTTTTTCTATAGGAGACGAAAACTAATATCGATGTCTGGAGCTCAATTTTTATCAAAAACATGATGGTGAAAACCGCACATCGATATCTGTTACCGTTTCGGAGTTACGGGGTGTTTTTCAAAAATGTGCATTTTTAACAAATCGCTGTAACTTTTTTGCTATGGAAAATTTTGTATTTTTGTAAGCACATTTTCAGAGCATCTTTTTACGTAGAATTTAATGGTTAAGTATAATTTTTTTTAAATTGATAATTTAAGAGTTATCAACAGAAAAATTGATTTTTTATTTTGGATAACCTGTATATTTTTAATTAGCTAAAAAGAACTTAAAATTACCTTTCCAAAAATATAATATTTTGTTACTCCCCTTCGAAATACAGAATTTTTAAAAGTTTGGCACTTTTAACTAGTAGGTTTTGGACCCCTTATTGATGATCTGCCCCTAATGGAACTCGAAAACATATTTTTCCAACAAGACGAGGCACCGCCTCAGATTGCTGAAGTTATTAGCAAATTTTTGCAGCCAATTTCGGGAGTAATTGAATAGCTTACCGAGATCCCAGCCGTTGGCCGTCGACGCCGCCGGACTTAGAGCCTATGGATTTTTATCTTAGCGGAAGAATAAAGATTCTTATTTTTAAATTGCCCGTATAATCTAGACAAGAATTAGAAGTACGTAGCGGTTATGCGAGGATATTTTTCACCCTCACTGAGTTAATGAATTCCACGAGAAATGTTCTAAAACGGTCCCGTCTTTCCGTAGCAGAAGACGGTCGATATGTCGAACACCTGTAGCAAAATCTCATGTCTTGGTTTGCTATTTATTTTTATTCTTATTAGATATAGTTTAAATATGTTTCGATAATATTAAATATAGTTTAAATTGTTACAAAATTCTGCATCTCTCATTACAAATATTATTTGCGTTTTAATTCCTACTCACAGCTAGAATTTTTTTGCATTACAGCCGGCGTCGTTCAAAGCCTACTTATTCAAAGTGGGTGAGTTTTTAAAAACTCTATATCTCCAAGAGAAATCGAGCAAAATATCAAGTGTGCCATATTTTTTGAAAGGTAATTTTAAATTATTTTCAATAAATTAAAAACATACAGGGTGTCCCATATAAAAAATCAAATTTTCTGTTGGTAATTCTTAAACTATTAATTTTAAAAAAATTATACTTAAACCATTAAATTCTACGTAAAAAGATGCTTTGAAAATTTTCCATAGCAAAAAAGTTACAGCGATTTGTTAAAAATGCACATTTTTGAAAAACGTCCGAAATGAATACTCCGAAATGATAATAGATATCGATATGCGGTTTTCACCATCATGTTCTTGATAAAAATTGAGCTCCAGACACCGATATTAGTTTTCGTCAATAGATCTCCTACAGAAAAGGGTGTTTCCCTTTAAAAACGTCCAATTTGACCCACCCTGTACTTTATTTCGTTGTATAATCTTTTGAATACAACTCTATATTTCGGGATTACCTAATACTTTTGCCTGGCACTCAATGCGATACCGGCAACACTATTCGGAGTCGTAGTGTTGCCGGGTAACGCATTTCGTTTCAGGTAAAAGTATTATTCGGTAATCCCGAAACATCTTGTGGTATTACATTCGAAAGATTGATATTCTTGGCTAAACTGAATGAGCATATCTCCACGCTCGTTTTGCTCCCCAGTTCGAATGAGCCTGTTACCCCTGGAAGTACCGTTCCGTATTACCATTCTAGATTTCTACTAAGGAGCATTCTAAATCCTACCACAGTTTGTATCCAATAGGTTATGGTAACTGTTTTGACATTCTTCCATTTTTCACGGGAAATGATAGTAATTTGAACTAACATTTTAAAAATACCCTGTGGACTAATAATAGCTACTTTATCAAACATTAACACGTCGGAAGTAATTATGTTTTATTTTAAAGCATTGCGCGAGTTTAGAAAATTATAATAATATGCAATATATTTAAACATACGTACGTATTTTAAATAATACAAGCTTTAAATAGAATTCGACAATGGTGTCGACAGAACGTATGTTTATAAACAGAGTTAGTATAATAATTTAATTTGAGACATAATCTAACCTTAACTGATTAATAAAAAAATAGTTATTATGAGTTACATATTGATATAGTGCAATCAAAAGCGAAAATTCTGTCTGGAAAACTGGAAAAAAGGCAAGTACTAAAAAATAACAAATCATTAAGATTATTTTAAACTTTTTATGAAGTCAAAAGTTTTCTAATCCTAAAAACCCGTTTTTAAAAGTGATAGTAATGGTATTATAGCCTGTTTATTTTCTACAAAATCTATATTCAAAAAGAATTTTTACTGGAAAGAATTATACGCGCGTAATGACATCGATAATTTCAAAGGCACTCTGACTATTTTTTCAATCATGCGACACCTCAGAATATGTCCATTTTAAGTATAATAAATATTCTTAATAGACAACCTTTAGTCAATAAGTAAAGGAATTTATTTTTAGATATTATAAAATGTAATTGATGCAAAGGAATCTTTTCTTAATTAAACAATAAAATATTTATTAGCATTTAACAGTGCAAATTAAATGATTCATACACTAAATAATGTGTTGTATTAAACGAAGTATGTACTATACAGGGAGATATCTCATAATAGTAATAAGATATGTAATGTATTAAAAAAATGAAAGTACTTTAATAAATAGAAATGTCTTTCCTAGAGGTACCTATATGTAATTCTAATCTTAATTATTTAACATTTAAAGGTAAAGAAGATATGTATAAGTACAGAATGAATTTCAAATTAATTTTTTAATATTCCGAAATTGTTTATTCCTCAAAAAATGTCTCATGTCAAGTTTAGAAAAATTTAGATAATTTGCTGATAACTATTCCATTTATAAAAGTAAATTTCAAAAATATTATAATTTTAGACATTTTGATTAAATGAAATTTTTTGCTTTGATGTATGTTATCATAAAAATTTATTCAATCACAAAACCATAAAATAAATAAAATATAAGCTTTCAAGCCTTATATAGCCTCACAGAGTGTTAAGAATAAACATAAATTTATCATACTTGATAGAAGTTATTTATTATTTATTAGACGTTTTATTCATTGGCATGTCCACATAACCTGCATTTAATTTATGAAGACACAACTTTACCAGAATAATTTATATTCAACATAAATTGGATGAGAATTTGTACAAAAATATGTTTGTACAAAAGTTTGGAATATTCTGTAGAATTGTTTAAGTAAGAAATTTAAAAACCACTTTATAATCAAAGTGTATCTTTTCTCGACAGTTTGTTTTTTGGTACATCTCAATAGCTTATTTTTATTGTTGGAGATTTTGACGATTTTGAAGAAGCTAGTAATGATCATAATAACAATCTTAGTATGAAAAGAATTATTTTGCTTTTGGTCTACACACAGAAACAGTGTTTAATGTTTTTCTAATACCACTTTCACTAAAAAAAAGACATATTATTATTGTTTGTTCGTTTGTTGACAGTCTCTGTTAGAGATGGGTTTAAGTCTGACCTTGCATCGGCTATTATTGCTTTAATTGAACATGGTAGAGATCGACTTCTGGACTTAAAGCCATCTCTGCTAGAGCAACTGCCAATAAACTTTATTACTTACTTCAACGACGTTACAAAAATAAATAGACACTACTTCATAATTGTGTTGATTTGGACCAAAATCAATGCTAAAATTTCTGCAAATCATTACTGTCTTCTTCAAAAGGGAATATCTCCAATAAAAATCCTTAATGAAAAAGTAGTTCTTATTTTTTTACTTTGTTACACTAATCTGCAGGGTGTTTTAAACATTCGCCAAAATTACAATTTTTTTTTTGAGAAGCAGATGAGGACTTCAATTTTTAATTTAAAATTAAGACGAAAAAGTCAAATAATTTAGCTACAAATTGCTGCAAAAATCATCAAAATTAGCTCATTAGAATAAAATATAATGAACTGTAAAATACACGAGAATTTGACGGTGTCAGTAACCGACACTCCTTTCCGTGCTCTTTTATGTAACTCTCTGTTAAAATACTCTTCAATTTTCGCACCCTACAGAAACCTTCTTTCATGAATTAAACATATTAATAATACAATACACAATAATACACGTATAAAATAAAAGTATTTCAAAATAACAAAAAATTATATAAAATAACAGACAATATATATCTCATTGAATTACCTATTGTATTCGTACAAATAAAATCAAAATGTTTTGGTAATATTTAAATTTCGCACACAAAATAACCACAGAAAAAACTTTTCGACAAAAATTATCTAAATATATCATCATACAATTTTGTTACAAACTCAGTTAATACAAGCTTGATTGTATGCGCACAGGTTTTCTCGGTTTGGTCGTCCCTCTTTTTGCATAGAAACATCGGTAATTGCCTTGTTAACATTTAAGCATCGCCATTCCAACAAAACAGTGTTGGGTACTAAACAGGTTTGCCGGTATGCGCCATAACACCGAGGCAAATTAAAGGGTAATATTAATTTACTGGTTTGGCCGAAGAACAAATAAAAGAAATACTATTCCTTTTAATTTTCAGGAGATAACGACACTGAATAAATTTCAAATAAAATCATTAAGTTTTGAAAACGAGCTTTATTCGAATATTTCAATTAAAAGAACTTAAATATGTCGTAGTCTTTTTAGTTGACTCTTTAATTTGAAAGCTATATTACGGAGTATAAATCTTTCGACACCAAATAATTTACTTAGCTGTCATATCCTAAAGTACTTTTAAAAAAGGTGAAAAAGTTCATAGTAAAACATTCGCCAAAATTTACGTCAGACCTAATTAGCAAAGACAGAAAGACTGTGAGAGCTCTAACAAGGCATTGTAAAAGTTTAATAGGAATCTAAATCTGATGAGATTGATGGACAAAGCCATGTGCTGATTTCGTCATTTTGAAGAAAAAACGACATAATACATTTTATGTCAGTGCAAATGAGTCAATTCAAGCACACCAAAAGAGGCACGCCACAAGGAGGGGTATTATCATCTCTGTTGTACCTGATTATAATGAACGCGATCCTGACCACTCTGAGAAAGTAGGATCAGGATAAACGCATATTCAGACGTGGTAATACTGATCCAACGATGCCAAGGCAAAAACTTGCGGAAGAAATCAACCCAGACAAAACCGAACTCATTCTGTTGACAAGAAAATACAAGAAACCCAAGTTCACGCTACCAAAGCTGAAAGGGAATACGCTTGTAGGTACGTTCTAAGGAAACAATATTGGACTAAGTTCTAAGGGAACAATATTTAGGAACCATATTGAACTATTTTGGAAAAGAAACACGTAGGAAAGGATGATAGATGCATTCTATGCATGTAAGAAAATGATTGGAAAAAGATGGGGTCTGCAACGGTACTTTGTGCACTGGGTGTACACTGCTGTAGTACACAATCACGTACACAATCATACGCTGGGTGTACACAATCATGACCTATGAAGCACTAGTATGGTGAGAAGCGGTACTTAAAGAAATTAATAGAAAAAACTTCACAAAAAAGTACAGAGATTAGTAGTTGTAGATACAACTGGAGCAAGGAACAATACAGCGCAAGCTCCGCTAGAAGCAATAATTCTGGCCTTGCAACCAATCGACTGGCACGTAAAGGGTGCCAGGCAAGGTAAGTGCGAGGTGGTAAGATGGGAAGATTATGGTGCCAGGTGGTTAGATTAAGGGAATCCAATCTGTGGAACCAGACCAACTACAGCCACTCAAGGATATTGCCAATGAGAGGAAAAATGGTGGGGAATAAGAGTCCACATCTGGTAGCCCAGAAAACGGACTATACAGGGTGTCCCTTAATGACATGTTAATATTTAACGAGGTGATGGTTGGACCTATTCTAAGAAAAAAAATCATATAAACCTAAACATCATAACTTTTCAGATACAGGGTGGTAAAATTTTCTATTTTTTTTTTCAAAATATCTCTGATGTTTAGGGTTGCCAACCGTCCTCTATTCCAAAGGACAGTCCTCTTTTTTATCTCTTTTCTCTCACGTATTCATAAAGTCCTCTTTTTTACACCAAACTCAAAATCTAAAAAACTTTCGTCTATCGCCACAGTGCTTTAAAAAATTGTTAATCTGTGTCTTTCGCTACTCCCACTCGTTTGTACAGAAAAGAAAATATTCCAAAAATTTGTCGAATAATACTATGTTATGGTCTAAGAATCACCCCCTTAAATATTAGGATGTCATTAAGGAACACCATGTATGCTCACCAAACATGGTTTTTGGAGAAAAGATAAGAAAATCCTTTATGAGTATTTCGCCACTGCACTGCAAGAAAATCTACAAAATAAAATAATTATTTTTTGTAAACATTTCTGCGTTAAACCTAAACGGACACTGCTTGTCAGAAGTTATGTTTGCAGTTATACAAATTTGCCTAACAAAGAAAAAAATGCTTAACGTTTCGGAAAGTTTATCTCTTTCCGTCGTCGGAAGCAAAAAAATACAAAAATAAAGAAAAAAAACTATTTAAAATATTTAAATTCAACTATTCGAGAACACTTTACTTTTTTAAAACAGATACGTCTACAAGAAACCGTTGACGTTCTGTTAAAATGACATTAGGTTTGTTCCAACCAGCATTTCGGGATTGTTTCGAAATCGTACTCGAATCGGTTTTCTTGCACTTTGTTAGCATGCGCGGACTTCGAATAGTTTCGTGACGGAGCAAAAAGTATCAACGTTGGAACGCTTTGTGGATTGTTTTCGGGACTGTCAAAATGTCACGCGTGCGTGTATCGATCGGTTTTTGGTTTTTGTTCGAGGAAACAAGAAAATGCGATTAAAGCTTACCTAAATATTGCTCATTTTTCACCCTTTCACAGGCAGCAACTCCAAATTGTCACTATCTGAAGTGGAGGTAAAGAAATCGGTCATACCATCGCCACTCATCCTTAATTATTATCTATAGATAATTATGAAAGTGTACAACTTAAAATTTCCAAACGATTTACTCCATACAACCTCACAAGCAAAAGTATAACAAGGGTATAACGCACACGTATTCGAATTCGTAAAAAATAACCAATAGAGAAGCATGAGCCGGACGCCGAACCGGCTGTTAAAAATCGATAATCCTTGCCAATATGCTTTAATGCGCAAGTCAACCCACACAGTTCTCAATTTGGACCATGTACCGAAATTACCGTTCTGAAATCGTAACTAAACGATCCCAAGGTAGGTTGGTACGCAAATAGGAACGTCCGATAACCGTCAAATCTCGGTTGGAACACATTTGAATTACTGAGCACGAGCGTGATCGTTCGGTAACGGTTCTGCGGCGGGTTGGAACAAACCTATTATATCAAGTTAAACTTCAAAATTAACAATTACTACCTGATAACAATTACTTTAATAAGGCAAAACCAAAAAAGAAACTTTCCGAAACGTTAAGCATTTTTTTCTTTGCTAGATTTTTTAGAAAAGATAAAGATTTGCATCCCGACAAAAGAAGAATGGGAAAGCAACCTAGTAATGAATACTCAAGAGATAGCAGTCTACACAGATGCTTTCGTGATTTCAGAAGGCACAGGTATAGGCATCTTCCCAGAAGAACTAGGCCTCCGACGATCTCTAAGGCTATCGAATGGCTGCAATGCTCCACAAGCAGAGATTTATCTGCTTGAGATAGGACTGGAGAATTTAACCCAGGGATCAGAAGAGCACCAAAATAGATGTGAAAAGGCCCCGGTGGAGCAGGCCTATAGCCACTTCAAAAACCTAATCTAATCTAAAGTACTTTTAATAATATTTTTGATTACATGTTACATTTTATGATGCTGATTTTCCTCACACATAAAAGAAAAACAGCAATATGAAAACAAAATTAATACTATGAGATTTTGTTGTTAATAGAGTTATAAATAATTTCGTAAAATTTATACGACTGCAATAAATGATAAAAGTTTGTTTATTTTAACAAAAAAAAATCTCTGTTTTGCTTTAAACAATCTACATCTACATCCTTAAATTTGATTTCGTATAAAAGTGTTCCTTATCGACGGAAAATCTTCAACAGAATAGATTTATTTATTAGTCTAATTTCCCATCTTATCACGAATTAGAAGGATTAAAAATCAATATAGGTATTTAATAGCACTAAAACTGATTTGTACACAAGATAGTAAAATATTACCTTGAAATAGTTGTGGGACGCTGATTTTTTTGATTTGTTAGGTATTTGCTTGACATACCGTGTCATGTTGGAAGTACGGTTTCCAATTTTCGGGATCGGAATCCCGGGATTCCGGGTTCATTATCAGAATGAGAAATTTAATCTAAATAAATACTTAGTAAAAATGCAGGTACATAATCAAAAAGAAAATGAGGAAAGAGCTTTATTAAAATGGACAAAACAAAAAAAAAGTAAAAAATACAATTCTTGTTGCAAATCAAAATAAAATAGAGCGTATGTTGTTACAGTATGAACCCCAAGGTATCCAGTTGAAACACGTCAATACCCCGGTATTCTGCCATCCTTCCCCTACATGAGCTGGTGCATCCAATTCAGGAACAACCTTTATACCCCTCACCCTACCATACTCAACAGTATCTCTTACAGTTTGGTCATCATAAGTTTTCTTCGCGCTGTACGCACCAGCTTCAAAAAGCTCAGGCCTGGATTGAGATACATATGGAAAGCTTGCTGTGTCAGTAATATGCCAGTGAAATGTATTTAACTTCGAAGCAGCCATGCCTTTGAGGGTTCTTTTAATAGCTTTGGGTGTTATGAAGTTTCTGGAGGTGTCTAATACTATTCCTCTCCATTTATATTTGGACCCATCAGAAATACTAATATTGCTGGGTAGAAGAATTCTGTTTCTTATATCATCAAAAACTACAAGCTGGGTAAGAGTCTCAAGTCCATGTCTAGCTCCGAAATATGTTGTTGAATTTACGGTTACTTGAATAACATTATTTTCTTCATCAAACACAGCAGTAAGATTGTAATTTTCATGTATCAATTTTTGGAGTATTTGATTCAACATCTGAGATATTCAAAGTTATATTTACTGAAATTAAGTTTGAACTTGTTGATTTTTGAGAAAGAATCTACAAGGTTTCAGTTCGTTGATTTGATAACGAAATATGTCGATGCTCTTATTAACCAAGTCAGTTATCGAAGAATTTGGAAATGGACTGAATATGAAGTTACTGGAATTTATTTCGGTTAAATTTAAAATGCTGACGTTTCCAGTGGGTTTGGGCCATAGACCTGCTGAATCTAGGCAACGTACGTTGCATTCTGGTAAACTCAGTAGTGGATCGGTAGTGTTATTGGTGATTTCTTCTTTGACGCAGTAGCTTTCTTGTCATTTGTAGTAGTAAGCTGAGTAAAGACAACTTTTAGATATTGACAGATATTGACGTTCTGCTTAGTATAAATAAAATATAATCTTTAAAATACTAAAGTGTATAAAGTCGAATTATTTTAGATTGGATATTTACATTTTTCGACATTTCCGGGATCCCGGTTTAGAAACCCTAATTGGAAGCAAAGTTTCATTGAAAAATTACCAAAGGTTATACCATCAATTTTATAAACTTTAATCTCATTAAATTTTTAGTATTTTTATATTGAGACAAAAATTTGAAAAAATACTTTTTGTAAAATTCCACTGGATTAGAAACCAAACGGAAACTACGTTATAAGTGGCTTTTTGCTCGTAAAAAATCGTCTTACCAACAAAAAAAATCTTCACGTTTCAGAGTGAATCTTCCCCCGTCATCAGAATTAAACAAAAATAAAGAAAATCTAAAATGTAAAAAGTATAATTGCAAGTAAATAGTTCAGATTTTGAGCTGAAACGTCTTTTAAACCCGTTGTCGTTCTGATAATCAGATATTACATAGAGATACAGATTAACAATTTGATTCTACCTAATATGACAACTCAAGGAAGGGGGACACAATAGATCTTTAAGGTCGCAGTGATTAATCCCTCTCCCACTGATTTTACATTCATTCTACCTAATAACCGTTTCCTGATCAGGCAAGTTTGTCAAACGAGGGAATCCCTGTAAATCTTTTTTTGAAACCTGTTTGTAATAATCTCAATTGACACGTTGGCTATAAAAAGCTCAACATTTCTGTATATGATTATTTTTTTAACTAAAATTTATGTTAAGTGGTGTTATTCGTGTACAAAAATAAAGAAGCAATAGCCATATTATATCACTAACATCCGCTAATGTCTGAGCAATATATTTGCATATGTCGGCGTTATACATTATATTGCAATCCGTAATTCCCTGAAATGTCTAGTCGTTTTACGTATTGCCAGAAAAGAGCGAAACTCTTCAATTGGCGCATGGTTTGATTGTGTATATCAGTCATTCCCTGTAATAACGGAATTATTTCAGTGAGGGTCGTAATTAAGTGAATCATCTCAATTATCCTGTTTGACGTTCTTTTTAAAGCGTTTACATCTATTAAGGGCATATTATGTAGAAATAAATATGTTACCAAAGATTTAAACTTATTTTTGAATGAAAGATCTGGAATGATTAGTACAAAATAATTTGACAGTTGCCAGTTTGATTCAAATATTTTCAATATTTAGTAAGATTCTGGATTTGAATATGCTATTTTACGTTGAATTTCTATTCTAGAATGTTTAGAGGATGTCACTGATTTGCTGTAGACCACAAATATTAAAATTAAACCATTTGACCTCGTGTGCTATCAATTGCGGCAGATGGCGGAGTTTCAAAGCAAATCGCCGTTCTTGAGTTACAAATTGTGTAACTACCCCGAGTTTGCTTAATTTAGAAACTACTTCCGTAATTTGATTACAAAAAGTATATTTACTTGACTCTTTTATTTTCAGATTAGTTTCCTCATATAATGCATCATAATTTCGATGCAGTCGAAGAACCGCCACCGAAAAACAAGGTTGTCCACTTTTTCAAGTCGAACTTCCTGACATTGGCCACGTTTGGAGGAGTAGTTATTGGAGCAGCTCTAGGTTTTATTCTAAGGGGAGTAAAAGATGATTGGACGGAGAGAGAAATCATGTATGTGGGATTTGTTGGAGATGTATTCTTGAGAATGCTTAAATCTCTAATTATTCCTCTTATTATCTCATGTTTAGGTAAGGATTCTATCAAAATACATACAAGCATGTAAAATTACGCAATTTGCCCAAAAACAAAACAAATTTCACATTTCGATTGCACCTTATTTTGTTCTACAAGATGGCGTTATCACATTTTTTAACCGATATTTTGTCTTTGAGTTGCGATTATTTTTTTTCAAATACTGCCCTGGATTTAGCTTTTAAAAAAAGCGCTTAAAGTCCATAATAAAGGATTTTAAGAGCTTCTGAAGCTCCAAAAACAATTATGTATCGCATGTATTCGAAAAAATCATGAACAAAAACATGAATACTAATTTAAATAACAATAAACCCCAAAAATACCAAAAATTTATTCGATTCTTTCTCCTCACTTCACCAGTCCCTTTTTTCTTTAGCGACTCTTGATATAGGAAAATTATATTTTTCATTAAATTCATAAACAACACGACAATAACCAATATCATATTTTCGTTGCATTGCACTAAATAAATCGTGTGGTTCTTAAAATCGATGCTAAAAAATATTACGTCAAAATCAAAATTAATAATAATCGTCTCTCGAAGATTGTCGTCGGTAGTTATGCCAATGTAGACGTAGTAGCCAAAACAGTACTGAGAGAATTTTCAGGTCAGGGCTTGGAACACCCTCAAAAAGAAAATTCTTCCCACTCCTCAACTCCCAGTGGATGACATACCAAGAATGTACAACTTTCAGAAACACTTCACTGTAGTATTGAGCAATAAAAAGGAATGGAAGAAAGAAACGTTTGCTCAGCATGTAAAAGACCATACCATAACGTGGTATACTGATGCTACCAAAACTAAAGCAGGGACAGGAATAAGAGTATTTGGGTCGAAAACTAAACACTCCGAACCAAAGGGCACATTGGCACAATTAGGCAAAGAAAATAAAGTCCTCTTACTCCGGGTGCCCGCTAACTAAGGGATAGAAAGCAATGAAAAAGCAAACGTTCTAGCTAGAAAAGGAACGAACAATTTTTCGTCAACTTTGGTACGGCTGATGTCGAAGATGGAGAGCAGGCATCTATGGAGTCGTTTCCGATACTGGCTTTTGTCAAAACTCTGAGACTGTATGATGAGTTATAAGTCGCCATGACTCAAGAAAGGGGAAAAGGGAACACACAATAAATCTGCAAGTTTGCGGTGATTAATCCCCTCCTAAACATTCTACAACCTCTCAAAGAATGAAAATTAAATTATATTACCATAGAGACACCTTTTAACTTTTAGGACTTTAAACTTTCTAACTAAATATAACGGTATAAAAATGTGGAAAAGTAGAAATCGGATTAGCTATTTTAGAACACTGATGAACAATGAACGAACTATTATGAACAATGCATGATTCCCAAAATGTTAATAGTACAGTTTGTTTCTCTTGGAAAGACGATACGGAAACATACTACAGTATGTCTCCAGAACTATGTATACAATTTTTTTAGGTGTCATATACAGTGCATTTAAGAGGTCCTAACCTTTTAGAACTGGAAATAAAAAATCTAGGTCCCTAAAAAATTAAATTAATGATGGTATTAATTAAATTATGATGGAAACGAAACATCCGATTAAAAATCTAATAACATCAACTTGTAGAGCAGAAGAAGCAGCAACAAGAATATGCAATTTTTATTATCCCCTTTTAAAATAGAATCAGAAAAAAAAATAAAAATAAAATAGTTAGTAGTAAGTAATCGTTTTTTTTCTGTAGATTTTGAAACATTACGTTATAATGTTCAACAAGACGCAAACTTCTATATTAACGATCTTTGCATGTTTTCTGGTGTACGGGATATTTTTGTATAGAACAACGTGTACGGTAAATTCAGTTCAACTGATATTGGTTATTTTTTACCAAAAAGAAAAGAAATATCAAAAATCATTACATCATGTCATAATGTTTACATGTATCTTTTAGTATCTGCTATAGCGAGCTTAGACCTGACATTATCCAAAAGAGTGGCAGCAAGAGCCATAGCCTATTACTTAACCACAACATTCGCTGCAGTCGTTCTGGGAATAGTTATAGTGGTAACTATCAGACCTGGAGTAGGAAGCGATGGACAAAGTCTCAAAAACTCTACCGTCAGCAGTGATACCACGACAGTGGACACGTTATTAGATCTCGTGAGGTTGGTACCATTAATTTAATTTACTTAAAGAGATTTAACTTTAGTTTTCCTTTAGGAACATGTTTCCACCAAATATTATTGAAGCCTGTATATTTCAAGTAAGTATTAAAATAAGTTCAAGTAATTTTAAGGTTAATTTTTATCTCCTAAAGAAATTACTATTCTTGTTAATAACAAAAATTTCCTGAATAAATAATATTGTCTATTTCTTTCTCACTTAGCATCAAACACAATTAACTAATGATGATGAAAATAATACCGGTAAGTTATTAAACAATTATTACCTTGAATATTGGACATTTATTAATATCAATGTTATATATTTTAGATATTTATTCATACTCCATTTCAACGAAAACTACCCAAACCACAAACATTCTCGGCTTAGTAGTCGCATCAACCGTAATAGGGATAGCTTTAGGCCAATGTGGCAAAGAGACTGAAACCATAGCGAACTTTTTCCATAACCTTATGGCAATGATGATGAAAATTACGTCATGGGTCATACGGCTCTCTCCCATAGGTATTATGTTCTTGGTAGCATCGGAAATATTAGAAATGGATGACTTAGGTACTAAAAGTTGATCAAATATCTTTTTAATTGAGATTTTATTTTAATCAAATATTTTAGCATCTGTAATGAGTTCTTTGGGCAAGTATTTCATGACAGTATTAGTGGGTCTGTTCATTCAGGGATTTGTGGTGTTGCCATTACTGTATTTTCTCTTGACCAAGAAAAATCCTTTCACGTTTGTCAAGTGTCTTGGACAAGCTTTGGCAACAGCTTTTGGAACAGCATCAAGGTAAGAAAAGTAAATTACATTTTTAAAAGCTTCTTTTACAAGAATAAATAATATACCTGTATGTTATTAAAAATAGATAAAAACTGACATATATAATCTTCAATTAAATAATATAAACGAAATATAATCAAAAATTATTATTTATCTAGAAAAACTGAAAATATTAGTTTTCGGAGGGCGGTGTAATGAGGAGAATGAATGGAATGTTTTTTTTAGTATTAACTAAATTATTATTCATGGTTCATTGAGATAGACTCATTATACACATAATCAGTTATTACAAAACGTGCTCTTGTCTTATTGAGTCGTTAGTTGTTAAAACAAACACCTCACCAAAACTAATACCTAGTAATAATGGAAACGAATTGATTTTGCCATAAAGAGGCGTTTTTATTTTTTTTTCTAAAACGGTATGGAAATTTGAAAAAGTATAAACGGAAATAACCATTTTAGAATAAGCAGAATATTATTATGAACAATACATTTTTCTCAAAAAATTAACAATAAAATGTTTATCCTCTTATAAAGAAGATCCGGCGACATACTGTATAGTACTTAGATCCACAAATACGAGAGATACATGGAAACCAAAGCGGCATACTTACTATGACCTTGCCACAATTAGACCGATGTATTCTCTTCATTCTTGTCTATAACAAACTGTATAAAAACCCATAATTAAATAAAGGAGTTCCCACAATTACTCTACCATGAGAAGGGAAATGCATAACCTGTTCTATGTGACAATTTCTTGGGTTTTCACTCACAACAAATTCATATTATAATGGTGTTATTGTTTAGAATATTATATATAAAAATACAGTTACTAAAGCACTGAGATGTAGATAAAATTTTAAAATATTTTAATATTAAACGGAATACATCTACTGCATGATCAAATAAATTTATATGCTGAATATAAAACTTAAACATTTGTAGACTCTGTAATACTAGAACAATTTTTGTAGGGCAGGGTGTCGACTTTCATTGTAGACCTCGACACAGCGATTGTAGACCACGACACACATTCTCAACAATGTTGAGAATGTCACAGGCGCAGATTTGAGGTTAGGTTTGACATTAGAAGAGGAGTGATTAATTCCCCTCCCCCATTTAATTGATTAATGATTACTCATATCTCCGGATATGTTTGGATATAGTTTGACTTAGACTATCCTGTGAATTTCACAAGCGGGTGTATCTTGGTTCCCTTTGTTCAATTAATTGCAGTAGATTAGACTTCAGGTCTATAATTATGAGTTATTAAAAATGTTGAAATGTATAAGTAGTACTATTTAACCTTATGCATTTTTCCTTCTTGTCAAAATAAGCACCATTTTTTCAAAAATATATTCAGGTATATTTGTAACTCTTGTTAAAAAAAGGTGAAAAAGCCTTTATTACTTGACTTGATTCAGAAACTAAGGATATACACACCTCTTCGACTGTTAGTTGAATATTTATTATACTCTCCAAAGTGAGAATACTAAAAGCTATCTTGATTATGATATCTCTGATTATGATTCAGCATTCAAACCACTCAGCGAAGAAGAAGATCATTTTATTATATTTTTGCTTAGCTGAAAATGTTTGTTCTATGTTTTTAATAAATGTTCATTTTATGGTTTTAAGTTTTAATCATATAACTTATTAATTTAACTATAGCTAAAATTGTTGTACCCAATTATTAGCTGTCGACATTGACGACGTCACTTTCAAAGTCGACATCGACACCATACTTGAGACGTCATATTTGTCACTATATGTTCTTAACATTTTACAGTACTGCCACCTTACCCATTACCATCAAATGCTTGGAAGAAAAACTGGGAATCGACCCTAGAATCACCCGCTTCACATTACCAATTGGTGCCACCATCAACATGGACGGTACAGCTCTATACGAAGCCGTAGCTGCTATTTACATAGCTCAGGTTAGTTAAGAATGCCTCGATGCATTCGAAAGTCGAGTAAATTCATCCTCAGTACTATTCTGAATGTTTATAGGTACGCGGAATGGCTTTGGATATCGGAAAAATTATCGCCATAAGTATTACGGCTACCGCTGCGAGCATAGGAGCCGCAGGAATACCACAAGCCGGTCTGGTTACTATGGTAATGGTGCTTGATACCATAGGACTACCGGCGGAAGACGTCAGTTTAATATTGGCCGTAGATTGGTTGTTGTAAGTATCAAAATATCTACGGGAATAGTGTGAATGAGATAAATTTAACTCCTTAAATTCAAATCAAAATTGTCAAAAATCCAAACCAAACCAAACCAAACCAAACTATAATCCAAGTTTTATCCAATCCAATTTATATTTATATGCTATCAAAAATTTTACTCCCTAAAAAAACCTGTAAAGATTTTTACTTCCAAATTTAGGGGAAAACCTCTAAGTTGGAATCAAATCAAACTTTTGTCACCTAGTGGTATTCATCCATCAGTGTACAGGGTGGGTCAAATTCGACGCTTTTAAATGGAAACACCCTTTTCTATAGGAGATAGACGAAAATTAATGTCGGTGTCTGGAGCTCAATTTTCATCAAAAATATTATGGTGAAAACCGCACATCAATATCTGTTACCGTTTCGGAGTTACGAGGTGTTTTTCAAAAATGTGCATTTTTAACAAATCGCTGTAACTTTTTTACTATGGAAAATTTTGTATTTCTATGAAAACTTTTCCAAAGCATCTTTTTACGTAGAATTTAATGGTTTAAGTATAATTTTTTTAAAATTAATAATTTAAGAGTTATCAACAGAAAAATTGATTTTTTATTTGGGACACCCTCTATATTTTTATTTAACTGAAAGGAATTTAAAATTACCTTTTTAAAAATATAGCACACTTGATATTTTGTTACAATCCCCTTCAAAATACAGAATTTTTAAAAGTTCGCCACTTTTAACTAGTAGGCTTTGGACCCCTTATTGATGATATGCCCTTAATGGAACTCGAAAACATATTTTTCCAACAAGACGACGCACCGCCTCTGAACGCTGAAGTTATCAGCAAATTTTTGCAGCCAATTTTAAGAATAATTGAATAGCTAACCAAGATCCTAGTCGTTGGCCATCGAGGCCGCCTGACTTAGTGCCCATGGATCTAATCCTATGGATATATTTGCGGAAGAATAAAGGTTCCTTATTCTTTCGTATAATCTAGACAAGAATTAGAAATACTTAGCAGTTATGAGAGGGTATCTTTCACCCCTACTGAGTTAATGAATTCCGGGAGAAATGCTTCAAAAACTACCCCGCCTGTCCATAACAGAAGACTGTCGATATGTTGAACACCTGTAGCAAAATCTCATGTCTTGGTTTACTATTTATTTTTATTATTATTAAATATAGTTTAAATGTGTTGATGTTGGTTAAATATATTTTAAATTGTAATAAAATTCTGCATCTCTCATAGCAAATATTATTTTCGTTTTAATTGATGTTTACAGCTAGAATTTTTTTGCATTACGGCCGGTGTCGTTCAAAGCCTACTTATTTAAAGCGGGCGAATTGTTATATACTCTATATCTCGAAGAGGAATCGAGCAAAATATCAAGTGTGTTATATTTTTGGAAAGGTAATTTTAAATTCTTTTCAATAAATTAAAAATATACAGGGTGTCCCATATAAAAAATCAAATTTTCTGTTAATAATTCTTAAATTATTAATTTTAAAAAAATTATACTTAAACCATTAAATTCTACGTAAAAAGGTGCTTTGGAAATGTTTTAATAAAAATACAAAATTTTCCATAGCAAAAAAGTTACAGCAATTTGTTAAAAATGCATATTTTTGAAAAACACCCCGTAACTCCTAAACGGTAACACATATCGATATGCGGTTTTCACAATCATGTTTTTGACAAAAATTGAGCTCCAGACACCGATACTAGTTTTTGTCTATCTCCTATAGGAAAGGGTGTTTGCATTTAAAAGCGTCAAATTTGACCCACTCTGTACAGGGTGGACATTTGTCTTGGTTGGACACTTTTAAAGAGAAACACCATATTTTCTATAAGAGATAGACGAAAACTAATACTAGTGTATGGGGCACAATTTTTGTCAAAAATATGATGGTAAAAACTCACGGGATGTTTCTCAAAAATGTGTATTTTTAAAAAATCCCTGTAACTTGTGTGCTATGGAAACTGGCAGGGTTTGTATTTTTACGAAAACGTTTCCAAAGCACCTTTTTACGTAAAATTAATGGTAAAATTTAAGTTGTTTTTTTTTTCAATTAATAATTTAGAAGTTATCAACGTAAAAATTGATTTTTTATTTGGGACACTCTGTATATTTCATAATTCACTGAAAAGAACTTAAAATTACCTTTCCGAAAATATAGCACACTTAATATTTTGTTCAAGTCCCCTTCAAAATACAGAATTTTTGAACTCTCAACTAGTAGCTTTGGATCCCTTATTGATGATCTGTCCCAAATGGAACTGGAAAATATATTTTTCAGCAAGACGAGGCACCGCCTCAAAATGTTGAAATTATCAGCAATTTTTTGTAGCCAATTTCGAGAATAACTGGATAGCTAACGAAGGTTCCAGCCGTTGGCCGTCGAAGCCGCCGGGCTTAACACCTAGGTATTTTTATCTTTAAAGAAGACTAAATGATCTTATTTTTAAATTTTTCGCTATACTCCAGACAAGAATTGAAAGTACCTACTTAACGATTATGCGAGGGTATCTTTAACCCCCACTGAGTTAATGAATTCTACGAGAAAAATTCTTGACATTGAAGATGCGAAATAGGTATTCTTCCGCGGCTCTCGCCGAACGTGATTAGCATGCGATTAGCCAACGGTTTTTAGGGGATTTGGCCGATTTACTCGATTTATTTTTTGTAACGTGATAGAGAGCAGAACTCGAAACAATCTCTAAAATTATTTTCGTTTTTAAAGTTTTTTTTATTTTAGGTTAGTAGTATTATAGTATTAGTAGTTATTTCTAGTTACAATAATATACCTAAAAAAGTTAAAATATTGTCATTTAGTCATGAACAGACGACGAACTAATGCTGTTTGAGACTTTCTTTCTGTCTTGGATGGAAATAAACAAATTGCTAAAATTGGTTCATAATTGCCTGAACCTGTGTAGCCTCAAGGTTATTAAAAGATAAGGTTGTCTCGTAACTCAATCCGCCATTATCGGAAACGTCACCAACTACGTCACAGGTATGCGGCCAATCATATATAAAGGGATAAAAACTGCCCATAATCCGACAGTGCATTTTCGAATCGATATTCATTGTGTATGGCGTCCATAGATATCAGTTGTTTGATATATGTTTTCCTTGATTATGTTTTGTTTTCTTTATTACGTTGCCCATTTATCTCTCTTTCTCCATTGCATTTTATTTTTTATTCCTTTATCTATGATTTTATACGTTCTGTAGCATACCTGTGACGTAGCTGCCGCTTCGCTCCTATTGGTCCAAAAGTTACGAGGCAACCTGTTTAATATAAAACCTTAGTGTAGCCTATTGATATACTGACAGTAGCAAAGCTGTTTCTGTGGCCTTGAATAAAATATAAACAATTAGAAAACACATACATTTTTTCTTGAATCTGTTTTTTAATGTTAACAGCCATTTTATTGAAGTAAAAGTCTTTCGATGCATGCAACCAGCGATACATGTAGGAACAGTCGCTTTCGGAATCGGAATCGTAAACCAACACGCGAAGTCACAAGGACAAGCGGACTCGTAACAGGTACATCTGATTTTGGGGTGATAGGTCCATGGAATAGCCGACTGATACAGTACGTCTGTCCGTTCTGTAGCTACGAGGTATCCGTGAGAGGGGAAACGATATTCTCTCGATGTTTTTCGTAAAAAAATAGACGACGCGTCCCATCAATAAAAATTCAACAAATTTGCAAGTAGCCAATAAAATGAGTGGGTGGAGCGATTTGCGGTGACGCACTCGTCAAATCGACGTATAAAATATATTGCTGTTTATTTAAATGTTTTTTGTCCGCATTCCTTTCCATCCAGCAGATGTACTGTACTTATTCCGTCGGAATAGGTTCGGTTCCATCGTAACATCTCTAGTCCAATTTGGCCCACCCTGTACATTCTTATATGAGACACCGTGCTTGTTATCATATTACATTATGCGATTAAAATATTTGTTTAATCTTTAGGGATAGGTTCCGGACGGCCATCAACGTAATGGGTGACGCTTTCGGCTCGGGCATCGTCCATTACCGCAGCCAGAAAGAATTACAGGCGCTGAAGGCGGCGACCGCCGCGGATAGTACGGATAGTTCGAAAGCCAAGGCGAATGTAAATAATTCTATTAGCCACGATCAAGATAGCGTGTAAGTCGTTTTGTAACTTTATAAATTAACTAATAAAGTTGTTGTTCGTTTAATTGATAAGATTAAAAGAGATTGATATTTTCTATAATGGCGTCTATTAATTCTATCCTTACTTACCACCGAGTGCTTTTTTGGTTATATTCTAGGAAAAGAGTCGACATACCTGCAACAAAAAGAAATGTTTCGAATTAGCTTTACCTCAAGAAACTGGAACTTATTAAATTATCTGTTTAATTAATTTTATTTTGACTAAAAAATTACAATATAATCAAAACTTTTTATCAAGATTCTTTGATTGCAGTAGACAACGATTCAACGAGACAACACCACAAGCCACAATATACAAGCTACATATAAGTTTCGATGGGTATGGTAGTATTATCAAGTCTGAACTAATCTTATCCCAAAACCATTGAGCTTACATACTATAGTAAAGCGGGCCCATAACGCACACTTTTTCGGCACTTTTGGAGTGACAGTGCTTCATTCCGCTCTAAAACTAAAAGTGTAGTTTCGCGTGGAGTGAGACGTTGAAGGCATTCAATACAAGATTTAGTCCTCGTACCACTATGAGAGGGAAGTTCGCAATCCATTATTCCATTGTACTAAAGAATTTCAAATAATATTCAGTATAGCTTTTATTAATCGCTTGTAAGATGTAAATATGACTCCATTCATCTAGTCATAATTTTTGGGACCAATACTATTTTTTCAATTTCATCATCATCATTCTCAGCTTAATCAACCATTTCCAATTATGGTGTAGCCTCCCTCATATATTTACATAACTCTATGCGGGCTCAGGTTATCGCTGCTAATTTCCTAATATTATAGTCCCATCTCAGGTATAGTCTTCCTCTAGGTCTCTTAATTTGTCGTGGGTACCATGCTGTAATTTTTGTGGCCATCTGTTTTTCCGTTCTTCTTGCCAGGTGTCCTGCCCATTACCATTTGAGGGATTTGATTCTGTGGATGGCATCTATTACCTGGGCCTTTTATCGTATACACTCTATTCTTTTACGGTCGTTTCTGGTCATTCTCGGCATATTTCGTTCCATTGAGTGTTGTGCGACCTGCAGTTTCCTTATAATGTTCGTTTTAAATGTCCAGGTTTCGTATGCATAGGTCATGACTGGTAGTACACATTGGTCGAATGTTTTAGTCTTGATGAACCTAACCTAACTTAATTCTGTTGATTTTTGGTAGTAGAGAACCCGAGCTGTGTATTAGTTGTCCCAAATATTTATATTCTTCTACTATTTCCAGTGTTGTATTATTTATTAGAATGTATTTTCTGTCCAGTAGTTCGTTGTATATTACTTTTGTTATTGCTAAATTTGACATTTTGAGATCTCCATTATTGTTGGCTGCATTTAATTCGTTGGTTTGCACTAATATTATATTTTCTTGTAGTATACTTTTACCCTTTTAAATTAGATAACTCTATTAAAGTTCTCTTTTTTATAAACACAATTATTATTATAAACACACTTGTTATTAAAGGGATAACATTTATAGAGCGTTTAACAATATTCCTGGATTGGACAATCCAGAAGTATGATTCCTGGAATGCGTGCCATGAATGAAGAAAATAACGGTACGTGAATTGGACCGTTAAAATATTCCCCGTGGCGTAGTTGGGTGAAGTAAAGCTTGACTAAGACTGCCAGCATTTTAAATATTGTACTGGTTTTGTTTGCTAAAATGGATTTTTTAAATTTACACCTTTCCCAGTGGGGTTTCTTGTGGACAACTCGAGCTTCCGACCATTTTAAGTTGTCATGCTCGGACCATATTTTCTCTCTCTCGTTTCACCTCTCATGTATGTGTTTTTATATTCGGTAAGTCATTCATCTAAAGGTCATTTTGCCTCTCCAATATCCTACTCACAGCATTCAGAAGATACCTGGCAAATGCACTGTTTCCCATTTGTTTCTATGTTACTGGTCTTGTTTTTGTTATGACGCTTCTTAGAGCAGTTTCAAACTTAAAAACAATTTTAATCTGATACTGTTTGGCGATTCACCTGATCTTTTATGATGAAGAAAGAAAGCACATTCCTTGGGCTGACGCACTAATGAGTCTGTTTCACAATTCGATCTAATATTGTAGAAGAACTTCTTAGTAACTATTCTGTAGCAAATCCATTTTAATATTATTTCGTTTAGAAAATATAAGAAAAAAGATAAAAATTAAAGTTACAAGAACATGATATTAAATAATCGCCAAGATTATAAACAGTGTTATGGCCACTTTACTTACAGGTTTTAGTTGGCATTTACCAGATATCTTGTGAATAGTTGTGAGTAGGCTATTGCAGAGGCAAAATGATCTTTAATTTGAGACTTACTGAACACAAAGAAACATATATGAGAGGTGAAACCATGAAATCAGATATTGAAGATTATGTTGTCCAAACAGCACACCTTAAAGTGGTCGGAAGCAAGAGTTGTCCACAAGAAACTGCATTGGAAAAAAGTGTAAATTTAAAGAATCCGTTTTTAACAAACAAAATCAATAAAATCTTTAGAAATCCAAGTATGAAAATGTCCACAAAATGTCAATCATTTAACTAATTCTGGCGGTCTCAGTGGACAATATCAAACTTGACTGTACTCAACTCCGTCACGGGGAATGCCTTAAAATCACGTAAATACAAATACAAACAAAAAGGATATACATTAAACTTATAGAAACAAATTATATTAAATAATCGTCAAAACCAAAACCTGTAACTAAAGTGTCCATAACAGTGTTCATAATATTGGCGAATACTTAATATAATGTATTTTTATAATTTTAGTTTCTATCTCTTTTTTTGTTTTTTTTTTCTGAATAAAATCACGGACACTCTGTATATTATAGAATAACTTTCCGTAATGGAGAGTTGCTGCGGAAAACTTCGGGGAAATTTCTCTATCAGGACAGCAGAAACTAGAAAAGCCAAAGAGAAAGTCGGAAAACTTCCATTGATTTATCGAATCGAAGTTTAACAAAGTTAATAAGTTAAGACCAAAAAGTTAACTCAAAATAATTACTGAGTTTAGTCATTATGTATTGATCAGGATTTTAATAACAAAGAAAAAAATACCTGCAGTACTAAAGAAATGATATAGATAAAAAATATATATTTTAAAATAAAAAAATATATATTTTAAAATAACTTGTTAAAAAATAGAAAGTAAAACAGAATTATTGTACTTAACTAACGTAATGTTGATTATCTTAAAACTATAGTTATAACGAAAAAGTATACCGATGATCATAAAATATATCTACTCATAAAAACTACATCCAATACAAAGAAGTAGAAATTATGAAAATATGTATATCTATATAAATAAAACAAAGTCGAATTAGTTACACCATTTATAACCCAATAACGGCTGGACTGACTGTAAAGATCTCTGATTTGTTGGATTCGTCTTCGCCCTGAATAGCAGAATAACTATTAAAATATTATAAGAAAATTTCACGGAAAGAAATTTATAGTAAATTAGTATTCAAACAAATTAGGTTAGGTCCGCCATATTACATAATTGACAGTTTATTTCTAATAATTGAAAACCGTAAGTAAGAAACAGGATAAGTGACAAAAAAAAGAAAATTGTGTTTTTATCTAAAAATATGCTAATCGTCATTACGGATATCAATTGGGCTAAGTGCTAAACCTAAAATTGTCGTTACAGTCGATGAGTGAAATTAGCTAGTTAGAAAAATGCTCGTAACTAATAAAGCGAATAACACTGCTCGTGCTCTATGGCTAAGCTACCAACTAAAATATTAACGTAAAAACTTAGTGGACAATTAAACGTAAGCGAAGAACGACATGGCTTTAGACCCAACAGATCAACGGTGGACGGGATCTTTATACTGCGTCAAATGGTGGGGAAATCCATAGAGTTCAGAAATCCATTGTTTTTGTGCTTTGTCGATATGAAGCAGGCATTTCAGAGGGTACGTCTGACAGATGTAATAAGGATCCGAAAAAACAACAACGTATCTGAAACTTATTGCAGATTAATAACGCAGCCAAAAACTAGGAACTCTATTAAAATTAAAACCGAAGACGAGCTTTCTGAAAATGTGCTCTGTCAGCGTGAGAAAATGAGAAAGCCTCAGTCCTACCTTCTTTAAAATCATTATGGATTAGCTGATCAAAGATGTAAAACTCTTGGACATTAGATTGAAATGGGTCAGAAATCCGTCGGAATTGTGTGTTATGCAGACGATGCAGTTTTGATGGCAGAGAACGCGGACGATCTAGAGCGATTCCTTTACCGACTAACAAATAAAGCTGATTCTTTTAACATGTAGATATCCGTGGAAAAACGCAATCAATGGTAATAGCGAAAGAATGAATCAGATGCAAACCCGAAGTTAACATCGAATTTTACATTTACAAAATCATATTTTTGCTGGTATTTTGATTGTATCTTTCTCTGGGCCAATAAATTTTACTAATTTTAAAGTAGATTTTTGCAAATAACATTTAAATGCCGATTCTGAATAAAACTAAATTCTAGGCGATAGTGCAACTTTAGCATCTCTTCAAGAAGGTATAATATAACTTTTGCATAAAATCATCTGCCGAGATAATATTTGTTCTTTCTAAAATTTACATGGGATTTCCTATATCCGGTGTTCCAATGCGCCACACAGAATGTCAATTTTCGCCTTTTAAAATTCAACTCAACAGCACCATAATATTGTAAATATTAATATGTAAGAATAAATTGAATTATTTAAATCTCGCGCCCAAAACTAGGTTGGCATCTTACAGAAGTCACTAGTTCTGTTAGGTAAGAATTATGAGTAGTTGTTGTTATTGAAAAATAAGAAAAGTGGAGAAATAAAAGTACGAAAATTATTGAAGTCGTTTTTTATTAAGAAAAGTCGTTAAAATTGTCGCTCCCCCTATTATACATACAAAACAAAACCTGTCAACCAAACAGAGCAAATCAACTGTCCTCATTCTGTATATGATCGTTTATCTAAGTTAAGAGTGAGATGGTGACTTCAATTCATTGTTAGGTAATAAAAGATTAGCCGGATCAGCTAGTATAGTTCAAATATCACAGAAATATTATCTATACTAATATATAAAATTCTTAAGTGACTGACATACTGATTAATCACGATCCTGCTCAAACCACTCAACGTAAGAAGCTCAATTTTGGCATACAGGTTGATTCTAGGGTGTAGAGGTTCGATAAGAAGGGATTTTTCGAAATTCCAGTTCCAAGAGAGTGAAACCACCCCTCAAATATTACAATATTTTTTATTTAAAAAACGGTCAAGTTTCCGAAAAAACGCTTAAACACGTATATTTTATTTTGTATTTTAGATATTTTAAGATTTTTAAAAAATGTATACAGGGTGCTTCGAAAAATCTGGTCATTGATTAATCACGAGCCTGCATAAAGCGCTTGACGTAAAAAGCAGATTTTTGGAAAACAGATTGACTTTAGGGTGTAGAGGTTCGATTAAGGGGGTGAAACTATCCCTCAAATATTAAAATATGTTTTATTTAAAAACCGGTGAGTTTTTTGAAAAAAACCCTTAAACACGTATATTTTATTTTGTTGTTTTACATATTTTAGGATTTTTTATAAATTTATACAGGGTGTTTCATAAAATATGACCATTGAGTAATCACGATTCTGCTTAAACTGCTTGACGTTTAAAGCTGATTTTTGGCAAACGGATTGACTGTGGGGTGTAGAGGTTCGATAAGGAGGGGTTTCTCGAATCTCAAATTCCAAGAGGGTGAAAACGCTCAAATATTACAATATTTGTTATTTAAAAAACGGTTAGTCTTTTGGGAAAACGCTTGGACAAGCATAATTTATTTGTATTTTTTTACATATTTTGAAATTTTTTAAAAAATCATACAGGGTGTTCCAAAAAGTTGGGTAATTCCTTAACCACGATTCTGCTTAAACTGCTTGACGTAAAAAGCTTATTTTTGGCAAACGGATTTTTCGAAAGTCAAATTCCAACGAGATGAAACTACCCCTCAAATATTACCAAGTTGTATAATAATATCGCCACATTGTTTTTCTCATGCTGACATAAATGTGAGAAAAGTTTATTCAGTTTGTTTGTTAATGGAAATTCTTGCTTTGCTTTATCATCAGCATTACAAATGATTAATTCGACGCGAACGAAGTCGCTGGTACACGCTAGTATGAAATAAAATAACTCGCATATAAACATACAGAGTGTCCCAATATTCCGTGGACATAGAACTTTTTTGAAATCATAATGGACTTATTTCCATTGGACAAAATTTATATATTATATTCTACACAAAAGTGCTTCGTTTGTCCGTTAGAAGGCATCAATCAAAAATAAACCTGAACGTTAATTAATTTAAAAACTATTAATTTTTTAAAGCTTTTTATGATGCTTATTGTCAAATATAATTCGTAATACTATCATAAAATTCCATATTTTCGCCAACTAGATTATTAAGAGCATAATATATTTTATGCGCCTCAATAGGCTTTATGTGACAAAAATATTTTTTGGAAGTCAGCTTCGGAAAAATATTTTTTTTCCTCAAAAAGTATGCAGGGTGGCATTTTTTCATAAGAGACAAAAATGTAGTAAATACTACACGGACCATTTTACGAAAAAAAAATCGGTCGTCGGTTGAGTTTATACTGAAAAAATATTTATACTGAAATTTATGTAGGGGTGGGGGTACTCTCCTGTACTTTTTCTTGATTTTTGTGAAAGTCAAATGTTAAAGCACTTAGCAAAACATAGACATCCAAAATCTCAGTCAAATCGGATTATCAGTTGTTAAAATATCTGAAAAAATGTGTTTATTTTTTAAAGTTTGGTGCGCTCTAGTGCTCAAACGAAGCACTTTTGTATAGGCTTGGTGCATTTCAGTTGATTTCAACAATTTCCGACCGCAGCGCTTCAACGGAAAACATCTGAAATTATAATAGCCGCCGTCATGTCGATCGCATTAAAATAATATTGAAATCGTGGTTTTGTTATAATATTTAAGTATTTTAATTTTTTGCTAGTGTAGTTATTGAAACTATAAAACACTCAAGTACGAGGTTTGTGTGATGTAGCGCTGTTGTGGGTAGTAAAAAATAGGTGTTGTGTTGTGACAATTTCAAATGTTAATAAAATAGCAGAAAAAATGTTAAAGCGTAAATGAGAGCGTAATGAGGACGTTGTTGCGTGCAACAACATTCAATAACTCAACTTTCCCGGATATTCAACTCTCCCGAAACAACATTTTATAGCTTCATAATTTCTCACACGGATTTGATCAAAAGCAAAAATAGATTCAAGCAGTTCGACGAAACAAGTAGTAAACAAAGGGCTCGTTACATAATCAAATAATTAAATAGACATATACCATGAGAGGATAAAATATAATTTGCAATATTAATGATATACTTTTTTAATCAACAATGTTTTATGAACATCTTCTCAAAACTATAATTATGTACCTTTAAAAAATTTCGTTATAGCCGAAATACCGTAGTTGTTAATATACTACCGTAGTTGAACACATCTAAAAAGTTTTTTAGTTGGTATAATAAACTTTAATACAAGTTAGACTTTCTAAAGATATCAAAATATTTACTTTATTATTTTTATTTTTAGATTTTTCACAAATTATACTTCCTAACAATTTTAGATTAACTATATAATAGATTTTTCGCATACTCGCTATTTAAACCCGTGTATTTGTATAAATATATTAGTTGTTTACGATATCCTCCCATGGTGGCAGCAGCGGCGGAGAATCCACCAATCCTATAAAGGTAAATTGTGTCCAATGGACTTATTTCGATTCCAAAAATACGTAGCAGTTCTATGTCCATGGATATATTGAGATATCTTGTATATCCATAAGTTTACTGCTGACTAGAAGTAAACAAATGAAACTTTCCTAGATAATAATATTATTTTTAAAAAAATCTTTTTGTTCTACTAACTGAATCCATAGTTTTATCTGGACCATCTCCATTAACTAAAAAACCTTCAGTAAAAGTCCAACAATCCATCTACTACTCCTGTTCACGAAAGGGAGTAATAACGCAGTGCGCGAGTTTTCTCGCCAACCGCGCCCCTATTCTATAAAGCAGACCGTTTCCGGCCAGACACGCGGAAATTCACACTACCCCCGGAAAATCGATACTTTCCACCGTTTCCCGTTCATGTTTTCCTGCTAGGCCACTTCCTGAAAGCGCCAAGGTAACGTGGGGTTCAAGGAAATCGTCAACACCGTCGATTAAACCGACAGCTTGACCCGTACAATCTCCTTCCTTAACCGATCCACCTGGAAAAGGTATATTTCCATATGTCCGTCCTTGTCTGAAAGTGAAAACATCGATGAAAAACGAACAGGTTCGCCAAGGTGTTAAATCGGAAGACACCTTGACCTTCCCACTAATAACTGGCTGGTCAGGGAGAATTACTGTATATATAAAATGAAAAAAAAAGTTTCTTCCTGGATTTTCCGGAAATTTCCCGGGAGAATGTGGGAAAATGGAAGAAAATCTCCAGTTTTGGGAATACGAGTGCCGGGATCGCAGAAACAGGAAAAAGGTAAAGTTATCCAGGTAGATTTCCCACCAACTAAAGCTAATATATTTTCAATTTTTTCTTCGTTTATTAAAAAATAAATTATAGCGAACGGTTTACCAGGCTCATTTACAATTTTTTATTAATCACGTCATCCAAGCAAAAAAATAGCAATTTTCACATAAATATTTTAAAGCAAATGCTATTAGATCACGTTCCATTTACTGAATATAATTTTTTATAATTAAGTTGTTAAGTCTCATTAATTAATGTTATAAAAGAAAAGAGAGTATGCAATAATTGTTTGTGAGAAAAGAGAAATAAGGAGAAACTTCCTGTTTGGCGGAAACTTTAGCAGGAGAACAGAAAATGATCCTGGGTAATAAGGAAAAAAGGATAATATAGACACAGCAGCTTGGACATAAATTATCTAATGCCAATTTTTAATATGTATCTAGTTTTATAAAAAATAGTAATATGACGATATTAAACTGCAGGATTTTGGTATTCTGGATTAGCTTAGTCAAGAAGTTGTGATAAACTTGACGAAGTATGATAAGTGTGAATGGAATAGAATGAGAAATGGCTGTAGAGAGGCAAATGGTTGTAGATGTGTCCCAAATTCGAGCCTCATCATTCAGATTTCGGAAAATAGAGGAGATACGAGTTCGGTTAAATGCAGAAAAAGTTGCGCAATATGATGATGAACAAAATGCCACTTTAAAACTATAAAAGTACTATATAAAAATATAGTACTAAATAAAATACTATATAAAACTACAGTACTTTCGTGGTAATATATGAACAAAAAATATATATTGAAAAATATACTTTTAGAGGCACCTTCTGATAATACAGTGTTAAATCGACCAATACAAATTCATTTATCTAAACTACATCATCACTTACAAAATACCGAGAAAAATCGTGAATCGGTCATTCAGTCTTACACGTCTACATACACCAAGAAAAATACTACACTGAAATTAAGGAAAGAATATATTGTAATATATTCTAAATTGCATTCTGGTGAATTGCCATTATTTCTGAAAAAACTCTTTATTCTAAACTAATAATAAAAAAACTATTATATATTAAACCAAACTGATTAGGTAATATAGGAAATTTGCAGAAAACATCAGACATTATTATCAGATTATATACTAACTACGCTTTTGTAAACGTAGATGTAAAACTGAGTTGTCTATGCCAAAATCATCTTAGACTTACAAATCGTTCTGTGGCCATCTTCACAGACAGCCAAGCGGCGCTAAAGGCACTCAGCTCCGCGGAGGTCAATTCTAGACTAGTGTGGGACTGTGTGCGTGCTCTGAATACTTCGGGCGGACGTAGCACTGTTACGTTGGCCTGGGTGCCAGGGCACGAGGATCACAAGGGTAACGAAAAGGCAGATGAAGGGGCCAAGCAAGGCTCATCAATGCCATTCATAGGCCCAGAACCCTTCTGCGGCGTTGCAAAGGCGGTCACGAGAATGGCCACGGAACGATGGGTGGCCAACAAATCTCTAGAATGGTGGAGAAACTCACCAGGGCAGAGACAGGCGAAAAGGTTCATTGTAGAACATTCGCCAAAATTCACGGTAGACTTGATAAGCAGACAGAAAGACAGTCAAAGCTGTAGTAGATCTACTAACAGGGCATTGTAAGCTAAATAGGCATCTAAAGCTGATGGGATTGACAGACGAAGCTATGTGAAGGTTCTGCCAATCTGAAGAAGAAACGTCAGAACACATTTTATGTCGGTGTGACAGCCTGGCAAATGTGCGGTTCCCGGTAATAGGCAATGATAGGCCATTGCCAAGGAGCAACATGGAGGGTTCAGTCTCCAAGTTGCTAAACTTTGTGAAAAGGATAGGACTGGAGAATGTAATCTAAGGATCAGAAGAGGACCACAATAGATCTGAGAAGGTCGCAGTGGATCAGGCCGAAAGCCACCTCTAAGAATCTAATCTAATCTAATCTAGAAACTCGACTTGCTTAAATTTTTATATCAAATATTATAATCTAAAAATTGTCCAGCGATCACAAAACTATCTCTATCGTCTCACTGATCAATAAATTCATCTTTCCCAGATACAGAAGAGCCTTACATTATGGCACAAAATTTAATTCTTAGGATGACTGTTCTTGCCTCAAAATTAATGTAAATTACTATCAACAAAACTATTCACCTTCCATGTTACGTTAGCCTGGGCACCGAGGCACGACGCGCGACGGTTACAAGGGAAACGAAAAAGCAGACTATATGGCCAAACAAGGCTCATGAATCTCCATTTATAGACCCAAAACCCTTCTGCGGCGCTGCAAAAGCAGCCATAAAAATGTCTACAATACTGTGGGTATGCTAACAGATCTCTAAGCAAGGATTGGAAGACTGTCATAGCTGTAGCGGGTCCACTAACAAGGCATTGTAAGTTTAATAGGCATTCTAAAGCTGATGGAATTGACGGACGAAGCCATGTGCAGATTTTGTCAATCTGAAGAAGAAAGGACAGAGACAACAAAGACGATGAAAAACGACATTTTATTTCAGTGCGACAGTCTGGCAAATGTGCGGCTCTTTGTATAAGGCAATGATATGCCATTGACAAAGATCTCCCAAGAACCCTCTATACGGGTTCAATATCCAAGTTGTTTGAAACTAAAAAAAACTTTTTGGGGTAACTCTAGTAACCTAGAAACCAGAAGAAGACCACAATCGATCTGAAGGGTCCATTAGATCTCCACTTCGAGTACTGTAGATTGTTGACCAAGGGATATTGATAACCTGGGAGACCAAGATGTAGATGTTGTGTACATTATAATGATTTTTTGTGACATATTTGTAATCGATTTTGTAAAAAATGATACAACTGGGGAAAGTAGTTTGGAGCTACCTGAGAATAACCGAATATACCTTACAAGACCGATTATTTCAAAAACACGCAGACGGATGGAAGTCTTTTTTCCGAGTGTACCGACCATATACACATACATATATATGCATACGTACGTTGAACGCCAGATTTATTATGATACACATTACACGGCGATCAGCGAGAGGGCCTATAATTTATCCCTTCAAAATTAAAACTAGTGGTTTATGAACGAGCGGCCCGATCGATGGTATCGGCGATCGCCAATTTAGAAGAGCGGCACAAAGAGCGCCGGCTCGGTTCGAAGGTGATACGGAATCCGATAAGTTTAATTGACAGGACCCGGCACTCATGGCGCCAATTGCCACAGAGCGAGACGAAGAGGTGAAGAGAAGAGAGAAAGAAGTCTTTAGCCCTCGGAGTAAGAAATAAAAAAAGGAGGATATGAGGATTCTCCTTCTTCTCGTCCCTTCTGCATCCTCTTCCCTCGTCCCTTGTCCCTCGTCCCTTCTGCAGAACTTCGCGGATTCTTTTCAATATTAGATCACAACAATGTTATTTTCTGCATGATGAACGGAACACCGCGTTGACCAGCTGGTTCAGGTCAGCAGTACTCAATGTACTCATAACTTAATCTTTAATCGCTAACATCGAGCAATGGCATTTAACGCTAACGTGCGTCTGAGATATAGCTCTTGTTATTTTAATTATAAGACAGTATAAACAAAAACAACTCCTCTTAGTAGGATCTATTCATAAATTGTTTAGAAGATTAGAAAAATACGTTAAATCATA
This sequence comes from Sitophilus oryzae, assembly GCF_002938485.1. Taxonomy (NCBI): domain Eukaryota; kingdom Metazoa; phylum Arthropoda; class Insecta; order Coleoptera; family Curculionidae; genus Sitophilus; species Sitophilus oryzae. Next base: position 681,164 of record NW_022147437.1, on the reverse strand, counting down.
ATATGTTAAAACAAACCAACGTAACAAAAATATTATAGAAAATTTAGTATTCATAAGGATTTTCAAGTATTCACAATGCAGATTTTATTGAGCATTTTTGAGAACATTGAATAGATCCTAATCTTTTGTACAACACACATCCATAATGAGTCTTTTTTCACAACCTTGGTGAATATTTAGAGCTGCTTGTCCATATTTTCAGACGGTTTTCGAAATCGCCATCGTCGGTGGACCATATTAATTACTCATGACTATTCATTATTAATCAGATGTCATGCCAAACTTTTAGAAAAAAATAGTCCGAATCAGTATCTTCTCCATCCATCTCCTCAACTTGAAATGTATCTTCTAACTCGTAATATTCTCTAAATATAACACCGCTGTCATTTTGATCTAGAGAATTTTGGGCCTAATCTTCAAGTCTTAGAGTCTTAGTGGAGAACATATGATTTGAAAACTGCTCAATAATAACTACCAACTTGAGGAAAACATCGGAAATAATATTTTTACTTCCGGTACCAAAATTGCTAATCGGGATACCTCGAAGACATACTTTGTACCAAAAGCGGGAAGTAAATACAGATTTTTAAATTTGGACGAAAACATTTTTTTAAAGATTTTGTTTTGATAAAATGCTGCTTTAATTGATTAAACTACAATCGGTGTTACAACGTCCTGTTAGGTACATTTTGTATTAAAAGTATTAAAATAAAAAGTTTAAAACAACAAATAACTATTTATTCAAATTAATTGTTACATTCGAATTATTATATGCTTTGACACTTATGGATAGACCACCTTGTTGGTTGCAGCTTCTGTAAGTTCTGGTGGAGTACAAATATTAAAGTAACCTTCATTATCAGAACTTTCCGACAACATTCTGGCTTTCAATGTTATATAAATTCGAAAAAGCGAACGAGAAATACAAAACTGTCACAACCAAGTGACAGTATTGCTGTTGAAGGTTTTTATTGCTGTTGAAGGTTTGCGCCATAATAACCACGGTAACTATAGATATGGAAATGCCAAAACAGAAAACGAAAAATTTTCGCATATTTATATTTTTCAAAATAAAATACTGTCCTCCCTATATTTTAATTAATGATGTAGTTGTAAATAAAATAGTATACAAACCTCGGTGTAAATTACATTTCTGTCTCGAGGTTTGAATAAGAAGACTAAGGAGCATATCAAAAATCTTAGGTCCACCGCGATGGGCCTCAAATATGGCCGACTTAAATTCCGGTTTATCAGTGCCGTTCTAATTTTATTTAAAAAATGTAAAACTATGATGTAGGGTAGAGGTGGGGTAGACTCAATAATTTTATTTTTATTTTACGTTGTAAATAAATTTTGGTAGTTATTAAAATTGTTATAAAAATATAAAATTCTAATAAAAATAGATAAGTTATAATAATTATTTATAACCATAAACATCCGATACGCTACTGAAGCAGGTAAGTCGAATTGACGTATCTAAATTCTTTGACATCGAATCTTTGACAAGTAGTAAATAAAAGCAAAAATGCAAGAAAAAATATATAATTAGTTAATTTAAGTGAATTTCATAAATGATCGGTTTACTACACGCATGTATATTATATAGTCACTTACTAGCGAAAAATTGTTCTATTATTTCACTCGATTTTTGCCGAGATCTACCGCACGCTACACAACCAACTATTTTAGAGTCTTTTTCGATAAATCGCGATAGTGTCACTGTTAATTTAAGTTCTGCCACAATTTCCATCTAGATTTACTACCTTTATATAACTATCAGTAGTAGAATAAATAATAAATAACATAAAATAAGCTCCGTAAAAACTGACAAATCCACAAAATGTCCAATCAAATTCAAATGTGTCAAATAAATCGTCAAACAGAACTGTCAAGGATCCCCACCCTAGAGTCCTTTTTCCGCCCACTATTCATGAATACATGGATAGCATTATGCACCTTCCTTAGTCTTCTTATTCAAAGGTCTCGAGATTTATTTTAACCTAACCAAACTATAAAATCTCTTGACAGTAATGAAACACTTTCCACCTCGGTGTGTAATATACTATTTTTTTCTTGTAAATATTTTTCTTATCGATAGCGTTTTATGTCCATGATGTTTACCGAATCATGGACATCAATCAATCAATCGTTTGTTCTGACTCTTTCTCTGCCTATATCACCAAACGAACTAGTCGCATTGTAATCCGATTCAATTCTTACGACTCTTTTTTACGGCTCATTGTTCAAATTTTATGGATCCGTGCAGGCCACTATTCAATTGACTCTTTGAACAAACGAGCGGTAGAATAGATTAGATTGTTGAATTAGATTGTTGTGATCCGACTCAATTCTCACGACTCTTTTTTGCAACTCATTCGTTCAAATTTTATGGATCCTTTGAGAATTAAACTTCCTTTTGCCTAGAATTGAACAGGTGGGATTGTAATAATATACAATCCCAACTATTAATGTGTACTACGTTTTTTTTCAACTTTTTATCAATGGCCATAGCTTAAATATATTTTTTAATACTCTGAAGGCCGGTCGGCCAATCGGTATAAGACAAAAAAATACGAAAAAGCGAAGAGGAGGAAGAAGAAGATGAAAAAGAAGAACAATTTTTCGGAACGAGTCTGGGACTCTCAGTTCGAATAGGAATCTGGTTCTCGAAGCAGTTTTAAACAGGAGTGTCAAAAATACAAATAATCATATTTTCTGTTTAAGCATTCGTTTAACTTAGGTGGATGAAATTGTGCACAGAGATCCTTTAAGGGATAAAAGTGAGTATTCATAACGAGATTCATAAGCAATTTTTGTAAATTAAAAGTGTAAAATTAGAGGTAGATTGTATAGAAAAGGGGTTAATCACCACGCCTTACAGATCTATTGTGTCCCCTTTTCTTGAGTTATAACTCATCATGCAATATCAGGACTTTGACAAAAGCCAGTATATGAGACGGTTTTAGAGAGGTTAATTCTCCATCTCCGATATCAGTCGTACCAAAATTTATGGCATGAATGGTTTTCATCTCGGCGCACTTAGTGACTGGTGTTTCTCAACTTTCCCCACAGAATCTGCATTGTTGTTACTTAGCGTCAATCTACTATTAGGTGTAAAAGTTTGGAAAAAAATATTAAAATCGCTTTAAGAAGTATGAATTTTTGCACATATGTTTCTTGGTGACGTAATTGAATATTAAGAAGCGATTTCTGGAAATTTCCACCCTAAGGGGGTGGAATGAGTGTGAATGTTAATAAAAAAATTAAAATCTGTCCCAGAAATATGAAATATAGCACAGATGTCTCTTTTGATGAAAGTGTGTAATCAAAAGCGATTTTTGGAAATTCATATAAATAACTGAGAACTGGCTTTTAAAACGTTCTTCGGCGTCTTCCGATGCTCAGTTGCTCCCTATCTTGCCAGAGGTTGTCTTCGAGCTCTTGTTCTTTTAGCTCCTGGTCTATTTCTTCTCTTCAGCTCTTGCGTGGTCTACCCCTTTTGTGTCGTCCCACTGGCTGGTGTCCAGTTGAGGATCTGTTTTGGAAGCCTCTCCTCTGACATTCTTTGTACGTTGCCATACCATATTAGTTGTTTTGTCTTATGTCATGAGCTATTGTTCGATTGACACCTATAATTTTTCGTTATTCTGTTGTTCGTATACACCTTTCTGTTCTGGATTTATTTGCGGCCCGTCTCCAGAAATCCATTTCTCTCGATTCCAGGGTGCGTGCGGCCTTATCTTTTAGCTGCCATAGCAAACAATGCTTTTAACTATTGTGCTGTATATATGTTTGTTGGATTTAGAGATGTTATTATCCCCCAAGATGCCGTTTAGCATAGAGATTGCCTTTCTTTCCTGAGCGTTTCTGACCCTAATGGCTTTATCAAGAGTGCCATCCCTTGAAATTTTGGCTCCCAAGTATTTATAATTTATGCAGCCGTTAATATTTTGGCCGTTTTCAAGGGGGAGGTTTTCTTGGAATCCGCCGACGTATATATATATATATATATATATATATATATATATATATATATATATATATATATATATATATATATATATATATATATATATATATATATATATATATATATATATATATATATATATATATATATATATATATATATATATATATATATATATATATATATATATATATATATATATATATATATATATTCAGTTTTAACTAAGTTTACTTCCAATCCCCATTCATCCTGTATTCTTCGATTAGCTTTCTGGTCATATACTTGCAAAACTTAAGGTTGTCTGCAAAACTTAAGGTATATATTAACAAGATACCCATATGACTAACTTTCCGCTTCCATTGTAGCAGCCTAGCAGTCTTTTGGAAATTCATCCCTAAGATTAATATAACTAATTAGAAGTGAAAGTTTGTACAAAAATTGTTAAAACGGTGTTCTAGAAGTATGAAACTTTGCACAGAGGTCCTTTAAATGGTAGTGCTAAGAAAATCGATTTTTGGAAATTCATTCAAAAGGGTTAAAAATAAGGAGACATGTGAGAACAGATAGGTACCTGATTAGACTACGTTTTTACATATAACGTAAAATAAACTTATCTTTCATTTCATTTTATTTTTCTTCTTTCATTTTTTAAGTTTACAGTAAGATGACATGAAATTCGAAATGCCTATTTTTTTTAAGTTCCAATCATAAAAGGAATGTATAAAACATTCGAATTTTGTGCGGTCGAAGTCACGGGAAAAAGCTACTCTCACATAAAGCCTCGAATAAATCCAAATAACGAAGAAGAATCTTTCGCTCCGTACGATCTATAGTGTTGGTAGTCTTCTGGTGCGACGATGGCTGCGATGCTGTAAGCTTGGAGGCGCCCTGTGCCTGTTTTTGGTGGCTGAGCGGCGGCGCTTTTAACGCCTTCCAAGAAAGACGCGGTCGGTAGGTCGATTCGACCGCATTCCTTCCCCAATTCTCACATTTACGGCCGGTCGCGAGCCGCCGCCGCCGCACTGTGGTCCTGTAGACCCGAAAAACGCGAAAAAACGATTTTTGTAAAATTAGTCTAGACAAGCCGAAAACATAGTAGAACAATTGTTTAACATTCAGTATTCAGGCAAAATCTGTGTAAAATGCAGACACTGGCATGCTTCTGTATTACAGGAGCCATAAGAACATGCCCTACAGCCACAATGGAGGTAATTCCAGACCTAACAACAATGCACATTGTTATCGATTGATATGCCAATGCAACAATGATTAAAACGGTATGAGTACTGGAAACAGTACTGGGAGAATTGTCAGCTGGAGCTGACAGTTCTCAATACCCTCAAAAAGAATATTTCGCTCCTCCAACACCCAGTGCATGACATACCAAGAATGGACAATTTTGACAATCACCCTACTGTAGTATTGAGCAATACAAATTATTAGAAGAGAGAAACGTTTCCTCAGCAGGTAAAAGACCATAATATCATAACGTGGTGTATTGATGCTTCCAATACCAAAACAGGAACAGGGATAGAAGTATTTAGACCGAAAAGTAAATATTCCGAACCAATGGGCACCTACCCCAGCATTCTTCAGGTAGAATTCTACGCTATCGAAAGATGCGTACAACTTATCTTAGCTAGAAACTATCGGAAACAAGAAATAGACATCTTATACGATAGTCAAGTAGCATTCAAAGCGATCAATTTAGTATCCATCTTTAATTATTCATAGTTGGTAAAAGAATGCCTAGAGAAGCTGAACAAATTAGACAAAAAAATAAAGCCTCCTACTTTGGGTACCAGCTCACCAAGGGACAGAAGGTAATTAGAAAGCAAACGATCTAGCTAGAAAAAGAGCGAATACTCCACTAACTGAACCAGAACCGTTTTGCTTCCCAAGTGGAAACCAACTTAAAAGGGAACTCAAAAACCTGGAAGACTCAATCCGTAACCTGGAATAGGAATTCTCCAACGGTCTAAGATACTCGAAGAAAATTTTCAGAACTGCCGACCGACAAAAATCAAAGATTTTCCTTGATCTAAGTATGAACAATCTTGGGATTGTTACGGGGTTTTGAATACGACGCTGTCTTCTCAATGAACACCTCAGTAGATTTTAGCTAAGAAACAACGGCGAATCTTGGAATGGATGGAGAAAAACGGAAAATACATTAACATCAAAATTTTTAGTCAACTACTAATTCCCCACAATACACCACAACACTTTACTTATGCAATGAACGCCCGTATTTAACATATACAGTCTGACAAACGGATCTGAAACAACGGGGCAACGGCAAGGGGATCGCAATTTTTTAAAATCATGACCGATTTCATTCATAAAATATCCACGAGCGTGCGGGGTTTCATAAAAATATATCAGGAATTTTTATAATATTTTCCAGTAAAGTTTATAATATTACTTTACTTTAAATGTACCTACATTTTGTTTAGTCATTTGCCAAATATAGTAATATTTGTTAAAACGCGTGTACTAATTACAATAAACACAAATCAAGTTAAAGATATAAAACACAATACAATAACAACGCCACTGGATTTTTCAATGGTAGTGACAGTCACTACCATTCTACTATTCCTAGAGAGGGGCATAAAGTTGGGGGTAATGGCGACAAGACGTGCGAGAATCTCGACCAATCAGACTGGTTGAATCCGGGATGCCATGATGAATTTTGTCAGCGTTGCCAGCTTACCCTAAGCGGACGTTATCTTAACGAAATACTTTACCTTTTATAATAGGCAGAATGAACAAAATCAGTTAATTAGATAAATATACATTATTACAATAAGAACTACGTCAACATATTAGCATATATATAATTATGTATGCTGAAATGAACTAAAATATATTCAATTTATAGGTAATATCGGGCAACTTTGCTTTTCTATAATTAAACGTGACAACATCGACTTTTTTTGCCCGAATTCCTTCCGCTGTTTTAGATTCGTTTGTCAGATAATATGTACCTGACCATCTCATCAATCAAGACGCTCAGACGACTCGGATGCTCAGACGACCATAAACTTTGGTACGACTGATATCGGAGATGGAGAAGTAACCTTTGTAAAATCGCCTCAGATACTGGCTTTTGTCAAAGCTCTAAGAAAGGGAGACACGCAATCTGCAAGACCGGGGTGATTAACCCCCTTTCCAAATATACTACATTCTAAATATTCAGTTTACTGCAAAATGTTGATTGAATTGAAGTGCGCTGACAAATTTATATTTCATTATTTTTATATATTCTGATATAATTCATACCTCATTTTTACAACACTAGCGTAATTTAAAACCTAAAATAAATAGACATATGATGATAGGTGATGGTAGGTAAAATTTTTAAGAAGATCTGAGTGTAAGAGAAATTCGTAACACATCGTTTGTAATTTGCAGTACTGACAGAGATTTATGTATATTTTTTTCTAGTTGATCGCTGGGAGATGATGAGATCGGTTAAATGATTAACGAATTGCAGATTATTTAATAAGTTAATATCACCCTAGAACCATATTTTTATATCAATCATACACTGTAAAAAATCAGCCTGAGTGAACACATATTTCTCAGGGAGTGAATTTTTTGAGTGAAATAATTGAGTACATTTTTATCTAAAATAGAGTAAATTCATCATTTTACTCAAATATGATCTCTATTTAATCAATAGCTATTGAATAAGCTCATGTTCGAGTTATAACCCCTATCTTTGAGTAATGGAATAGAAAAATTCACTTAAAAACTCATGTTATGTTTTACACAATAAAAATTTGAGTGAAATCACCCAGTTTAGAGTATTTTCGCTCATTACTAATCATACGTCATACGCGCTTCTTCGATACCGAATAAGCTATTTCCCTGTTCCTCAGTTTTTAATTATCTGTTCGAGTCGTAGGTTGTCTTGTTCCTTCGAAGGTGCCCAGGTTACAAGTCCATAGTGTATGTGTGTGTGATGTAAAGTGTGACAGTGGCCGCGTGGCGTGGTGAAGCGAATACGAACTCATAACTCCTAAATATGTTTTATGTTAAGAACATTTTTTTTCACATCGCAGAAATCCGCCTAACATATATTCAAATTCGACTGCGTCTACTGATTGCCGCAATGCTCGGATGTTTCCTGGACTAATTAGCGTAGCGAAAATCTAGGTACTTTCCCTCAATCTGGAACTGGGAACTGGAACATTTGGCAGAATAACATTTTTTTTTAATTTTCAGGAGGAAAAGTATCTGGATTTTCCGGAGGATTTTCGTTATTAAAAGTTAGTTTAGAAATTAGAAATATTCGAGAATGTTGGTAGCCGAGCTGACGAATGCTCTTAATAAAGCGGATTTTTGCGATGTGATGCAACTTTTCTAGACATCTAGCTTAAAAAGTTCCTGTATTTTTTCCAAAAAGAGTTGAAAACTTTTTAAAATGTTTTTGATATTATAATAATAGTGTTATATTTGGTTTTATTTGTTTTTTTGTCAAATAAAAATGACAAATAAAAATATTTTTGAAGGTTCTACAGTTTTTTATTTGGTTTGTTAAAAAAAACGAAATATTCTAAATGATTTTTTTAAAAGCTATGTAAGCTAACTTGTTATTTTATTACAAGTGACCAGATGCCTCCCAAAAGTGAATTTTAGGAAATGGACATGTTCGAGACCATGTCCTAAACTGAAACTTACCTTTGAAAGGCACCTGCCCACCTGTTATAAAATAACAAGTTAGCTTACATATAGCTTTTAAAAAAATAATTTAGAATATATTTCTCAATACTGAGTGAAATTAATACTCAGATATGAGTACTAATCGAGTTAAGTGTAACACAAATTTGAGTAAAAGTCACTCAATAAAAGGTGTCTTGAACTCAACACTTAGTGAGTTCACTCATTTTAAAGTGAATAAATTATCAAAATCGATCAAAATCCTACTCAAGGTAAACAATAATGAGTAAAAAAGGAGTCTTTCGTCTAATCTCGATTGAGTGAAAACACTCAGTGCTTTTCACTCTGAGAATTGAAGATTCACTCGGTTCTGTAGAGTGGAAATTTCACTCAATCGGGTGTGGACAGAAATTGAGAAAGTATTGAGTGAAATCTGAGTGAAATTTCACTCATTTTTTTTTACAGTGTAGGGGTATTTTTTCCGATAATGTGATGTGCGAATTTTTTATTACACACCCTGTCCAACCAAGCAACCAAGGTAAAATAACTAAAAAAAATCCAGATTCGGACTCGTCATGTCAAAATCACTGTAGAAACACATTTTTTTAAATTTTTTTAGCATGATATTTTTCAGGAGCATGCGTTTTTCGGAGTTTGTGGACCACTGTGCACCGCAGAATAAATATTAGTCGCCCGGGGTGCGGCGGGACAGGCCGCGAGGTGGCGCAATCGCTCGGTCCAGGACTAGACTGAAACACCTTCACCAATAAAATAATAATTTAGAGCAGAATTTTTTCAATCCCGCACATTTATCACTCTCGTCTGCATAAAGGTAAATGTAAAGTAAGGTAAATTTCGAATAGTACTAGATGTAACTTCTAACTTGACAGTGGCAATCTTCGCGAAGCCACGAAATAGCGGACAATGGAATATTTCCTCTTTAAGGCAGGAAGTAGTGCTACAAAACAACTTGGGCTATCTATAAGAAAATTGACGACCGACCGGAAGAAATCACCAGTCAAAGTAACGGAACTCTGTGAAGGGGAATATCAACAAGCTACAGTACTAGATCGTACACAAAAGTTCAATTGGGTTAGCTACAATTGGATTTGGTTAACTTGAGTTTAAGTGCTACAGTCCTTTTGGATTCCATTCGCTCGAACAGAAGTAGGTTTGTCTAGACAGCTTATATTTACTGTTCTTATACATGCAGCAGACAGTTTACTGATTTGCGAAAGTTGAAGTCAGGTTTTGTCAATAACAGCCCGAGACTCTCAAGCATTTTTATTGTCTGCATGCCCAGCTCAAACTACCGTCAATTTCATCAACCGATTATAATGTAACACTTTATTTTTAACACTTCATTTGGAATAGATAACACATGTGTTGTTATATAAGCTCCGAGGGTTGGATATAAAACCTAATTGAAGGAACTTAAATAATTAGTCCGAAATAGGCATTGGAAAACATTACGAGTAAATCTATTGCGTCTACAAAGTTACCAAAGACAGGGATCAAAAATAATAATAATAATAATCATGTAAAATACACCCTCCATACCACACAGCTGGCGGTTGCAAGTTCTAGAAATCTACAATGTTGACCCCAAAATCTGCCGATTCTTTAAGGAGACCATGCCTTCATGGACGACCTCCCTCAACCTCAGGTCTGCAACCTTTGACATAACATCGCCAAAAATTCCAATTCGTAGAGGGATATTCCAAGGGGATTCTTTTAGCGCCCTTTGCTTTTGTCTAGCCTTAAATCCACTATCGCGGATAATCAATGAAACAGGTTATGGATTCTCACTACGAACGAGAAACAGACGTCATCTCATTACACCCCCACTATACATGGATGACTTGAAGATATATGCTGCAACAAAAAACCAACTTGAAAATCTTTTGCGTACCGTTCATAAAATCAGCGAGGATATTGGAATGACCTTTGGTACGAGCAAATGTCAGACTGTTTCAATCATAAGAGGAAAACTATGCGAAACACCAGAATTGAATCTAGATGAGAAAACAATTATCTCCTCAATGTCGACTGGGCCGTATAAATATCTTGGAATGCTACAAACACACAAAATAGAACATGGAATTATTAAAAACCGCCTATCGACCGCCTTCCGACTACGACTTACCTCCCTTCTAAAGACGGGTTTGAATTCTAAGAACCTCTTTAAAGCAATAAACACATACGCCCTACCGGTTCTTACATATTCTTTTGGAATAGTCAAATGGACCCATAGAGACTTAGAATCCCTAAATCGCCTGGTACGAACAACCTTAACCAAATTTAGAAATAACCACCCAAGAAGCGCTACGGAACGGGTGACCCTCCCTCGAAATCTTGGAGGTAGAGGTTTACTGGATGTTGTTAATGTCTGTCGGGAGCAAATAAAGAGCCTCGGAGAATACTTTTATACCAAGAACAGCAACCTTTACGTCACGGTGTCTTCAGCTGATGTCAAATACACCCCCTTGAACCTCAGTAGTAAACAATATGATGCTTTTCCAACTCCTACATCAATCACTAATAAAATAGCTACTTGGGGCGCCAAGGAGTTACACGGGCGGTACCCAAATGAGCTAGATCAACATCACATTGACAAGGCGGCGTCATTGCACTGGTCAACATCAGGTTATCTCTACCCAGAAACCGAGAGATTCATAGTGGCTATGCAAGACCAAGTTATTCCAACACGCAACTACCGGAAACTCATCCTAAAGGAGAATATATCAGACAAGTGTCGTAGATGTGATTCTGGAAGTGAAAACATAGAACACATTTTATCAGGGTGCAGTAATCTTGCGAGTACAAAGTATCTGGAAAGACACAACAGAGTCGCATCAATCATCTACTTGGAGATCCTCAAACAATTCAACATTGACCGAGAAATCCAAGAGCCCTATTACAAATATCATCCACCACCCGTAGTCGAAAATAATAGTTTCAAAATATACTGGGATAAAACAATCTTAACAAATAAAACCGTTAGAAGTAACAGACCGGACATCACGATTATAAATACAATTAAAAAAACAAGCTTACTAATTGATATTTCTATTCCTAACAACAACAATATAGAAAGCAAGTGAAAAATGACTTGAAAAAATAACAAAGTATCAAGATTTGAGAATAGAAATAAAAAATATTTGGCAAATGGAATCGGTCCAGGTAGTCCCCTTGATTGTCTCAGCCATTGGAATTATCCCGGTCAACCTGAAAGAACAATTAAAAGTAATTGGAAAGCTGAAAATACTTACCGCCTAATGCAGAAATCTGTGCTGCTTGATGCTGCTAACATTGTTCGTTCCTTTCTAGGTGATTAACAATAGCACCTTATCTTGTCCTCATGGACAGATAAGGCAGCTTTAAACCTGTTCGGAGCAGTGAAAAAAAAATGTAAAATAGGGGGATGAAACAAAAACCACCAGTAAAAACCTAGAAATATTTATGGAAACCCGTTTTCCGGGATCTATTGTAACCAAACCGAATAAATGGCCAAATAAAATCGACACCTAACAGGAAAAACCGGACTGGCACAGTCTCAATAAGGTAACAACACTCTAGGAAGTGAAAACAAATGGATAAATAGGTAATTCAGAGCTTCTCCCTATTTAAATCTCGAGGCATTAACGGCATATCCTAGTCTCCTGCAGTGGGGACGAGATGTTCTAATACCGCACTTGGATTCAGTCTGTGGTCTGTACCCAGCATTTTTATTACCAAACACTCTCATACATACACATAGTTTCTAACACTATTCTGCTAAAGTGGCTAAAAAGCACTCGAATGCGCTAGAAACTTTCAGGTCCAGCTTAAGTATAACAAACAACTCCTGATGAAAGAAATCATCCAGCACAAACATCTTGTCAAACTATTTAACTATTGACTAACTAAAGGAGACTTTGGCTGCCCAAACATTACAGATATATATTACCTGCATCGCCGTTTGCTATAGGATCTTTACAAGGCATTGTATAAAGACATTGTTGATCAGGGTCTTCAAGATGTGACTGAGCAGCAAGAAGGAAAGAAGGGAGTAGATGGCAGGAAGAAAAAATTAATTAATCAAAATCGTCTCTTAGGACACAACTCAGTACAAACAAAATCTTGTTATCCCCTGAATTGGGTATCGCAAAGCAACTGACGTCGGTTACTACTAGAGAATTTTTCTGACCCCAATGCAATACTCTAATTAGATACATATAATGACGTATGCCGCTCTGGAAATCTAAATTCGCTATTATATCTGTGCTGATAAGATTATCACATAGCCTATAAATGTTCTCTTATAAGGGTGGCTGCAACGACATCCCGTAATCCTGCTGTTGAAATATAACAATTGGTTTTTATATATAAAATCTAGCTGTTATATTTTAACAGCAGGATTACGGGACGTCGCACGGCGGAAAGACACAATATAAAATGTTGGACATTGACTTAAAAATAAAATTTTAAATTAAATAATTTTGGTAGAAGATTTTAATTACTTAAAGTCCAGACCGTTATATTTTATCCAACTCAAAAAAATATTTTTAATTATATGTCTGTTTGAAAAGTTTCAAATGAAGATATTACACTGACTTAATTATGGTATTCATTTCTTGTGAAACAACCTAGTTTTATAAAAAGTGGCAAAGACATTAATAATTTTTTAACCATACATATATTAGTGCAAACGATTGTTTTCACTTTAAAATAAAAGATATATATAGTCACAAAAGTTTGGGAGAACAATTATTGTATATAAGAGACACATAAACATTTTTTGCTACTAAATACTAGATTTAGTAGCAAAAAATATGTATGTAGAAAATAAAAATGGCCAAAGTTGGCCAATACTTTATATATGTCACAAGGTAGATTAAGCCTTTCTAATAACGAAACTAATTTAATATCTTGCCCCAGCTTGCCCCCCTCTAAAAATTTCCATTTAATATATTACTAATACATGCTATACTAAAATCAAAAACCTTTTCAATTCCAATAAATCAAATTATCTTTATCAAGAGTCAAATTATCTTTATTTTCTTATAAATTTATTAATATTTAATTATTAATTGGATAAATACAAAATGACGCTTAAATCAAAAACAGATACAGGGTGCTACAAATATATGGAAAACTTATAAACTATTGGAAAAAGAAAAAGGGTTAAAGTGCAGCGTTGAGCTTTTTTGTTTGTGTTAAAAATATTCTAGTGCGTAGATTTACTGTTATATTCTTTGCTTATAATAAAGTTAGTGTACAGGGTGTCCCACTAAGAATAGCTCTCGGCTATATCTCGGAAAGTATTAGCCGTGAGGCCTGCGGAAAAAAATATTCATAACTAAAGAGGCTATGAGAAATTGCTGGAAATTATTTTCAAGTTTGTAGAATGGCCGCTAGAGGGTGCAACTGCTATAGAAAAATAAGAAAATGGAGTTTTTACACAATTTTGCCTAGATAAGTGGTACTATAAATAATAGCTTCATAATCTTCAGTAAATTCTGAATATTATTTGTTAGAACCATTTTCCCCTACCTACCAAAATAAAGTGGTGGGGGAAGGTTAGATCTGTTTTTATTTAAATATTAATAACTCCGGACTGAATGGACAGAATCCAACTAACGGGGGCTCGTTTAAAAGAGCGTTTCTTACTCTATATTATACCATATAAACAATAATAGTAAGCTTTTGAACGTAGACGCTAGGGGGCGCTGTCTTACAATTTAACAAACATTGCGCGTTTTTTCAAAAAAATTAAATGCGATGGTATATGTAATTTTAGCTGACAGTAAAGAGTAACGAAAGCTTAAAAAATCAGTGAAAACCGCATCTCGATATCTTCTTTCAAACCGAAGATATTAGCAAAATTATATTAAATAGGAAAATATAAGCAGTGTACCATATACACATAAATATACACATAAATATATGCGTCATATTTTTATAATACGGTATCAGTAGTCCTAGATTTCAGTGGTAAAATCTAAAGATATTTGTTTTTAAAAGAATCAAAACTAAAACATTTCACGACAGTTTGGCAAAGTTTATTAGCATTTAAAAATTCTAAGATTTTTCCAATACATACTATATTTTTAGGTCACCCTGTAGATGGTTTGTAATGAGTCAACCACTTTCTTTCATTAAAATTTAAAATTGTTCTGTTTATACATTATTACGGTATATAAAAATCATTTTTTCGTCCTTTGGATTAAAAGTGTTGAGAAGAAAACCTCATGTCCAACCGCTCCCATAAGCTCGTTCCACTGTGCGTCGTTGCAGCCACCTTAAATCATCTACCTGGAGTTTTATTAAACAAGTAATAGGTAAGCAATTTTGAAAATATGCCAATTTAATAGTGTTTACTGTAATTGCAATAGAATTATTGCGTTGATGTTGCATTATTGTTTACGATTGTGATATTTCAAAGCCCAGTTTTTACAAGGTAAGTTGTAAATTTACTTCTGAGTATTGATTTCCTTTATCATAAATAATAAATTTCTATAATCTCTATTAGCCTAAATTATAGGTTGCATATTTTGGTTGACTATATCTAAACAGAGGAGATGATCTGGAGATGAATGAAGTTTTTAAGGATAAGGACGTATTCTCTATAATGATAAACAAATAATAATCGTTGCTATTATACCTGTAAGTAGGAACTGAATCATTTTTCATACAATCTAGTGTTCATTTCAAACCCCATTAGCTATCTCCATGATTCAATTTTCACTATCGAAAAAATACGTTATGCAAAAATTAGGAGGCCGTCATAAAAAACGATAATATTCATGTAAATGCGTAGAAAACAAAGAAATCGTCGGCTATCGCTCCGCGCGCTAATGTACTTTGATAATTTAAATTTTATGCCTTCGAAAGTTGCGATAGTGTGCGCAGTGCAGAACAATTTTCTAGCATTAACTTTATATGAGCTTAATTATTCTAACAGTATAAAATATTATCGCGACAGAAAAACAGTTAGTTATCCGACCAGAAACACTACTACAATGGGAAATTTGCAATTAGACGATTCTTCGCTCCAAATCGCCTTAGATTGATACCTTGTGTCGCTAAACCATCGACGGTTGATAAGGTAATCGCACCGTTCTGTTCTCTAAATGGCATAAAGACGTCTTGCACGTCTTAGATAATGATGATAGATGAGGCGAGAACACAACTCGAAAATAATAAAGTGCATACTGATACATTGTTGCAATGAAGTGTATGGCGCCTTCTGATTATCAAATTGGTTAACAGAGGTTTATACTATCAAATACTCTTTTCTATTATACATGGTGTATAATAAATTTGAGAGTGACCATTGAGTTTTTGGAAACCATATGAGATTATGACTAAGAAAATAACGTTTTACAAATTAAAATATGACAATACTTCTAAAGGTATTTAAAAAAAAACAAAGTATTGTAAAATCGATTTTAATTTTTCCGAAGAAATATTTTTTGAAGAGATACGAGTATTTTAAAATAAAATGTCCTTTAGCATTATCACTTTTACTTTTTATTTTCTTCTAACTGTTCCTATCTTTTTATGAATTTAGCGACCACGTTTGGCCATCTTATCTTGTTCACTGCAGCTCAGAATAATTCATTTGATCCATTTTCTGTGATTGGGAAGCCAAGATATACGCCTACGACCAGAAGCACGCTTGCCCTCAATTTTGCCTAGCAGGATTAATTGTAAAAGTCGGTATTTACCATTCTGCATATACATATATACATATACCGCCATTACTCGCTGGCTGACGAGTATTTGACACGCATCAGAAGATGGTCACGCAAGGCGTTTTCTTTCAGGAGCTTTTCTGTGACTGAAAAGCCCGATACGTGATGGTATCTATCTACCGCACTCCAGACCTTCAACAATCTCATTGCTTTGTTGCCTCTTTACTTTTTGGTTGTCGCTGTTAATTGACATTACAATTCTTCTCCATTCCATTCTATTGTGAGCTGCCTCTTCCCACTCATTCTGCTTGTTAATTCCCTTTATGTTTTCGTGGAAAATATCCTTTGGACTTTGTAATCATAACTTCAATACTCTCGCAGATAGCTTTTTCAAGGACCGATGCGTTTGAGACATGATGGAACCATTTTATTCTTAAGAGTTGTCTAAGATGTGTCTGTTGTAACTTGTTTAATGCGTTCACGTGTCGGCGGTACGGCACCCAGGTTTCGCTTCCATATAACATGGTGGGAATTATTATCGCTCGGTACACTGCAAGTTTCGTTTTTGTGTTCCAAGTCATGATTGTAGAAAACCCTGTCTTTTAATTTCCAGAATGCTCTTGAGGCGCTGCTAATCCTGTGCTGAATTTCAGAGTCGATATTGGCCGATTTATTTATTCCGAAATCAAACTGCCGAGGTAATTAAATTCCGCTACATATTCCAACAGCTCATCTCCGATTTTTATAGCATTGTTATGATCTTCCGGGGGAGTGCACACGATTTTAATTTTATCGATGTTCAGCTTAAATCCCAAGGCCTCGTATGCCCATATATATGTGTTCAACATTTCTTGCAATTGCTGTAACGTATTTGGAACTAGAGCACAGTTATCAGCGTATTGAAGTTCTGTGATGAATTATGTACGTTTTTTTGCCCTGAGTCTTTTTATATTGAACAGACCGCCGTCGTATCTGTATCTAATGCCCAAACCTCTCTCCTGCAGTTTTCTGTCCATTATAATGTAGAGCGCTGGCATGAATATATTGAATAGGAGAGGCGCTAAGACACATCCCTGCCTAACATAAATATTCTGCATAATTTGGCTAAAATAAGCCAGTTTTCCGTTTTTTTGCAGTAGTAAAAAACTAATGTTTTCCGAGTCTTTCAAGAATCACTATGTTAATATGGTGTGCTTATGGGCATGCGACGGTAGCACCACATTTCGAATACCTCTAAGCGTTTGGTGGCAACTTCTGTAAGACTCCAGCTTTCTACTACCATAAAAGAGGACACTGAAGACGTAGCATCTGAGAAATCTGCGTGTAAAAATGCGTATATCGATATGTAGCGTAAGAACTTTTTTAAGACGGTTGCAAAAGCACTTCTGGCCTTTTCAATGAGCGTTCTTATTTCGTAACTATAATTCCATGTAGCGTTGATATTGCACCCTATAGATAATTTATTTTCTCTACTCTTTGCAGTGGTGTATTATTTACTGCAAATTGGGCGTTTAAGTTGTAATGTTAAGTAATAATTTGTAATGGAACCGATAGACAGCTGAATTTCTTTCTCAATCACCCCGTTTCTCAAAATAATTCCATCAAGTTCATGATTGAGAAACTTCTGTATTCCCATTTTGGATACTCTTTTCAGTAGAAATAGTAATAATCCATTAGCATTATCTATAATCCATTAGCACTTCTGTGTATAGAAAACCGAGACGAGATTCCAAAGTGACCAAAACAGAAATAATAATTTAAATAGGAAAGAGTAAAAGTAGAGCAGGGAAAAGTAACGGAGTTCGGCCATAGGAACATTCTGCTTTAAGAATATCAGAGGGGAGTATGCATTGACATCAAATGGAATACTTAGAGTAGCCGCAAATAAGAAAATATATTATCTGATGAAGACATAATCTGTTTTAAATAGTTGTTGATATTTCATGAGTAGTAATTTCTAGAACTCTGGAGTTAGTGAAATATTTAGAATAAAGCATTATATGCTTATTAGAGTTCAAAACCGGGAAATCCCACCCGGTACCAAAAGTACCTGGAATTCCCCTTTTGAGACATCAAAGAACCGGGACTCGAAATAAAAATCCCTGGTTCTTTTGGTACTTTCGGTACAGATTTATTTTTTACTCGTTATTAAAATGTAATTAAAAAATTATTTTTTGTTACATGCGAAAGTTCATTGATACTTTTTAGCGGTCGAAATCAAACCCTTCTAAATAAATAGTGATGTTATCTCTGATTGTTCTTACTTCTGAAGTTCTTTTGAAGTTCTTATAATGTTAACAATTATTGAAGTTTAGATATGTTGTTTTATTATTAAGTATAATGTTGCTCAATATATTAGTTATATTTTATGTTATGTTTTTATAGGCATTTGCATTTTTAATAGAAAATGTATTTTTTTTTCAAATTTTGTTATAAGCCGGTTTATGTTGTTTGGAGTAAATTTTAAAAGTTTCCTATATTTTTTCGTTTTTACCTCAGTTGTGTTTATTTGTGTTAATTAGGCTTCAGAAATCCGCTTCAGATTCGGGAAATCCCGGTCTCGAAAGTATCATAAATTTCCGGTCCTTTTGAGTCATCAAAGAATTCTGACTGCTTTTGTAACACCGCAGAAGTGGTATGAGCCTATGAATGACATCGATAAGCCTTATTTGGATATTTCATCTGCCTTTTCATTACACTTGTAACCCAAGCACAAAAGAGTACAAAAAGAACCTAGTACGCATGATAGTATGTGTTGTCACTGGAAATTGCCCCACGGTGGTAAACCTCGTGGGATGGAAGATTTCAAAAGACGACTGCTGTTGAAAATGCGAAAAGGAAAAAGAAACCATGAATCACTTGCAGTGCTATTGTCGACACTGGAAAACCGACACTACAAAACTGTAAGGCACGGTTTTTTGAAGGAATTACAGGAAGCAGCAGAAGCCAACATCAGCGACATCGGGAACTTTGCAAAGAACTGGAAATTATTCAACGCAAAGAAAGAACAAGAGGAAGGGTTGGAATAAAAGCATGCAGGGGTATTGCAAAGGACCCAAGACCTCCAGGTGGGAGATCAAACAGAATCTCAAACCCCAGCAACTTAACCTACCCTTGTAACCCCCGTGCCCTGGAAAAATACCGTAACATATGCACCATGATCTTAAAAATGGCCTTTATGCATTCATATATTCTTGCATATGCTACGAATTATAAAAAACGCCACCGGACACAATACTATCTCTCCGAATTTCTCCAATCTTTCTACACCGTCGCCGTGGAAAATGAATCGCGCGAGACCGTTTTAAATTTGCAAATCCTCCGCTGCCGGCCGACGCGACTTCCGCACAGATCCGGCCTTAGTAACACACACACACACAACATGTGCGAAGTATAATAATCCCTCGCTTAAAATTCCGCTAAGCCCCATACAATTAATTAACATACTAAGCCAGTAATTACTACGGGGAGATAATTGTTGTTATAACGTTTTCCGTTCGCCGTGCCGGCCGAAGCGATAGGACGCATGTCAAATTGGCAAAAATTATTCGGTGGGCGGGGCCCGACATCGAAACTTGATGCGCACAGATGATTTATATGAGAAATATGCTAATTGACAAAGGGAGCTTCTTCAAATAGATGCACAATAAGTGGTTTAATAAAATTATTGTTAAGAGTCCATTTAACTTGTCCGAAAAAGAAGCAAAATACGCGTTCGGCATTTAACGTTTTATGTAATACTGGCTAGGTATTTTTACACAAGTGAAGAAGGAAATTAAACATATGGGTTTATACTATATCTGTATTGTAGCACATTTTTAGACACCTTTATCTTTAAGATTTTGAGGATCAAACATCAACAAAATATTCCTTATGTTTGGACTAAATTTTCTCGAAAATAACGACATAATTCAAAATTCCGTTACAATACGGAAATAGAATGAAGTTGTTTGATTACAGTGATGTATAATTTATATAGTTTTGTAACAAATTGTTGGCTTTTTTACGGCAAATGCTGAAGCTCTGCAAACCTTAATCAAGCCTAAAGCTTCATTCAGAAACTCGCAATTAGTAGAATAAATTAGTGGTTTCAATTAGCGTAGAACTTTGTTCCTTTAATTTCAATGTAACCATTCAGAACGTCAAAATTAGTGGTAGATGTCTTCAATTAGTAGAAAAAGTCATCAAACTTTTAACTTTTCCACTAATTATACTTCAAAATTTACAACAAATATTATTTTGGCCTTTGATTATCTTCCGTCAAGAGAAATTGTGGTTAGAAATCAAAAGTTGATTGTTTTATAAGCTAAATATTAGGCTTTCTCTTTGGATACAACTGACTAACGCAAGCTAGGGTATTCTATTAATTCTAATTGTGTTTTTTAGAACTTTTGAATGATCGTAAACTAAAAAGTATAAAGTTTAATTGAAACCACTAATTCATTCCACTAATTGCGAGGTGGTTGCCCTGCCCACAATGCCCGTATTGTTCAAGAATATTCGAACAATACTGTTCCCAACCGTTTAATTAGTGGATATGGAACTATTTTGTGGCCCGCTAGATCACCAGATCTTTCTCCCAATGATTTCTTTTTGTGGGGTTATGTAAAATCCAAAGTGTATGGTCATAATAGGGCTAATAATCTGGATGAGCTTCAAGTAAAAATACGAGAGTATACTTTCCAAACTATTAGCCCTAATATGTTAGCAAATGTCAGACGGGGATTTTACGACCGCCTAGGCTTCTATCTAGCACAAGAAGATGGTCTTTTTGAACACTTGTTATAATTTATTTTTATTTAGAGTAATATTTTAGTTTTTTTTTGGGTTTAGAGAATTTATTTATTTTTAGTTTTGGCTTGTAAACACACTCAAATAATAAATATTTAAGTATTTTTATTTTAAATGTTACCTTAAGTGAAGGTAAACACTTAAAATGAAAATAATAAATACTCGGCACTCCTCGCGTCGTATTCCTAGCCTGTCACGACCGACCCGTCCAAGCACAACTGCAACTGCGTACTGCCTGACCAGCCGACTAGCCGGCAGTGAATCTCGTGTACGAACGCAAATCGGGTAAACGTAAATTCGTCCGGCAATTTGCTATGTTACTAGTAGCCTGGTCTTCTCTGTATGTGTATTTACTACTTAAACTGTTTGTTGCGATTCTGAATGAAGCTTTAATCAAAGTACGTGTGCTTGGAATTTTGGATGTGGCTTAACACGACAGGATCGGGCTAAGCCTTAGGTAGATTTTTAAAATATTATATATATATATTTCCTTCGGCCACACACCCGCTTTACCCGACCCCTGAGAGCGAACCGAAGAGTACAGCGTAATTGACTCTTAAGAAATGTCTATAAAGTCTATCTAGAGCTCTATAGTGCGTGAACGAACTATTTACAATGAACTATTTCAACCATGGAACAAAAGGAACTAGTTCCTTAGGAACTATTCACTTCCTTTTTGGAAATTTAATCTACTAGCTATGTTGCCATATTACCAAGAAATTATGTTTTTTAACTATGAACTAAAAAAAATATTTTTTTTTTAAATTCTAGATTTTCAATTTTTTTTCGCGAAAGAAAACTCATAGACGTGTTTCGGGGGTCAAAATATACTATCCCTAAATATATTTGCACTTATTTAAGTCTCGCCCTGTATAATCCTTTTATTTCTATTCCGTATATTTAATTTAAAATTAAATTTGTAAGGAATATGTTTGTCCTATAAAAACTTCATAAAAGTAAACAATGGAATTACAACCGTCTTTATCTTTATAGCAGGTTTACTGCAATTTAATTTTTATTATCCTTTTGAGAATTACTTACTTAAATAATAATATAAAAATCATCTTCTCTTTTTTATTTCTGAATAGTTTTCCTTAATCACTGGTTAATCCGTAACATACAAAGAATAATAACATATAAAGAAATATCGGAAACATCACCAACTACGTCACAGGTATGCGGCCGATCATATATAAAATGATAAAAATTGCCGATAGTGCGACAGTGCATTTCCGAATCGATATTAATTGTGTATGGCGACCATAGTTTTCAGTTGTTTGGTGTTTGTTTTATTTATTTCATTGTCCATTTACATCCATTTATCTCTCTTTGTTCGTTGCATTTTATTTTTTATTCCTTTATCTATGATTTTATACGTTCTGTAGCATACCTGTGACGTAGTTGCCGCTTCGATCCTATTGGTCCAAAAGTTTCGAGGCAACCTGTTTAATATAGTAAACTTGGATTTAGAGTGACAAATTGGTTATGCAAAATTTAAAGTGACAATTTTGATTATGCAAAAGAAATACATATTTTATGAGTTTACTGGTTGCCTAACGATTAACATTAATTTAAAAATAAATCCCCAAAATTAATAATGAACAAAACATTTAAAGAAAAACAGACGACAGACCACACAAAACAAATTGTTGGTTAGGAGCAGTTAGTAGTAGTCAGAGATATACAGGGTGTCCCAGGCTGAGCGTGCATTAGAAGTTTCTAGAGAACCACAATATTTAGATCGGTGATTTTTGCACATCATTGTTCCACAACGAGATCTATCGATTAAAAATATTTTCAATACGGCGGCACTTCCGGAAATACCGGAAGTTGACAGCAACTTTCTTATTTTAAATGGGTGACCCCATTTTTTATTGGATACTTAAATTATCCGTAAAATTTTATGAATTTTGATGATAAACACTCTATATCTAACATTAACCGTTTTTGAGAAAAAAAATATTTAAAATTTTTGGACGAAAAAAATTGCTTGTCAAAAATATGTGTATAGCCTACAGGTCAAAGTTAGTGGTTACCACAGCCACTGTGTCATAAAGAGAAGACATGTGGTTATCTATTTCAAAAATTAAATTGTTCGAATGTCATATAGTAATGACGTTAGCTGTCATGGAATTGAGCGATTAAAAAATTATCATAAATCATATTTTTCAAATGGAAACCCGCTTTTTTTTTATTTCACTAGTGAAAAGGTTTTCCAATTCGTTACTTTTTGAATATACATGTTCCTATACCTAAAATAAATCGTTTTTAAGTTATTTAAGATTTAGTTTGAAAACGTATATTTTGCTTGATTTTATCTAGATTCCTTTGACAGTAAATGTCAAACAGTCAGACAATGTATTTCCATCTATCAGAATACAAATTATTTGAATTTTCTATACTATAAATACGGCCTGCTTAAGAATTTAAAAAGTCTATTTATACAAACATATCTCGTATTTTCGCTCTTTAGTGATATGTAATAGCTGATATTATTAAAAATATACCCTATGATCGAAAAAAAAACAGTGCAAATTGGCTTGGAAATGATGATCGATAACATACTGCTTTTTGAACAAAGTGTCCTAATATGACATGGCCACATCTACTAGACGTTTAAAGTCACAATCTCACATCAAGTCAAAATATACGCTTTAAAACTAAATCTTAAATAACTTAAAAACAATTTATTTTAGGTATGGGAAATATTTTTAATCGATAGATTTGATTGTGAAACAATTATGTGCAAAAAATCTCCGATCTAAATATCGTAGTTCTCTAGAAACCTCTAATGCACGCTCAGCCTGGGACACCCTGTAGATGTAGTAGTATTTTGGTTTAATGGTTACAGCTGCCAGGGCTATCCGGCCGAGTGATGGAATTATTGTCTTTTAATAAAAATTTAAAAAAAACTTTATAAAATTGTAAAGCTAGAATAGCATACGGTTTTATATTAACTCTAATTTTTTGCAGTTTATAAAAAAAATATAAGTTTCCGAAAAAGAATGAAAAAAATTTCTCCTTTTTTTCTTCCAAAAACAACTTTGATTAGGTTACCTATCTAATTTCGGTATGAATGTATGTAGTATAACTGCCTATAAGTAATTATAGGTTTTGGTAACTGAATTTCGGGAAAAGCTCGGAAAGAACTGCGAGACTCGATTTCTGAACTATTTATAATATGGACCACAGATAGCATCCTATGTTATCTGTATATGTCCCTACAAATTTGTAAGGAACCATGGGTAGGCAAGTCCGACTCGGCATTTGTCCGGTATCTTAATTCTACCAAATAGTATATCTGGAGCGCGCTAAATAACGAAACACCATCCTTAATATCGTCGCTGATGTCATACAGTGTCCGAAAAGGCAAAGGTATTTACCTTATTTAAGCGAACGAATTTGAATTTTTAGCGAGAACTTAACATTCTGACTTTGTGTTTGGCCTTTTCGTGGAATTTAAAACGACCCAGAGTGCATTTTCTTTTTGTCGCACCTCCCAATTTCTACGAAACACAAATAAAAATACGAACGGGCATTTAAGGCCACCAAATTTCAGCAAAAATTTACATAAAACGGATTATTAAACATTCTACAGGGATATCCTTAATCGGGATTTATATTAACGGTAGTTCATACTTTATGGAGAATTTTTTGAATATATTTAATAATAATAAAGAAATATTGTTTTATTGTACAAAAAGGCGAAATACCGTATGATAGAAAAAAAACGGCGTCCAGTTGGCTGGGAAATGAACATCGATGACATTTCCCGTTTAAATTTACATATAAAATGACAGCGATCTTCATTCCATAGCCATCGCTGACGCCGTTTTTTCTCGATCATACGGTAGCTTCATCGACAAAGCATTTAAAAAAAGCACAAAATATACAAATACAATATACAAATAATAAAAAAAATATCATACAATACAAATCATACAATTCAAAAAAAAATTAATTATGTCATTAAAATTACAAATAGTTTGGGTACCTAGGTCGACTCTTGAGATTGGGATTCACAATCCTGAGGTAATAATAGGCGGATGAAGCGTAATGCTAGCCACATTACCTTCCTTGTATACCGAGCGGCTCTAGCATGGCAAGCTGTACCTTGCTACTCCCAAGGCGTTAAACGCTATATACGGGAGCTGTTATTATTATTATAAAATTACAAATAGAACATATATTGCAGAACACAAAAAAAAGACATATCAATAAAATTTTACAATAGAAAAATTATAAATGGATATAATCATTTTAAGTGTTATAAAATAATAAATACTAGACTTTTAACCAGTGTGTGAGATAACCAAAATTTTAAAATTCAAAATTGTTCAAGATTAAACATTACCGCATATAGGGCTCTCTCCGGTAAGTATGATTTCAGAGCTTTGCGAAATGCGGAAAAGAATGAATGCGACTTGATATCACCCAAAGGCAGATGATTGTAGATTTTTTGGCATTGTACAGTATTGAGCCTTTAACTAGTTCTGAGCTTGGGGTTGGCAGATAAAGATCGTGCTCCGCATTCCGAAGTGGATAGTTGTGAGGTGGCCTTTCGAGAATAGCAGATATGTATGTGCTTTCGGATTAAGCAAACGGATTCAAAAATGAATAAAGAAGGAAGAGTCAGTATTTTGAATTTTTTAAAGAAATTCTGGCAGTGAGTTCTACTGTTCAATCCCAATAAATATCGAACTGCTCTCTTTTGAAGTTTGAAAATATGATCAAATTTTGTTGCGCAGCTCTAGAATGGAAGGGCATAACGAAGATGCGACTCAAAAAAGGCATAATAGACTATTTTAGAGGTTGATAAGTCAAGTTCCTTAGAAACTGATCTTAGCGCAAAACAGGCAGCGTTTAGTTTCTTTGATAAAGCTTCGATGTGCAAGTCCCATTTAACGAGTTGACTACAAGTCTTAAGAATTTCACGACGTCATAATAGTGGTGTTATTAAGTACAAAACGTTGGAGAACTTTTATATGAAAAAAACTTTAGTTTTTGATAGGTTTAGGCGTAAGAGATTAGAATCGCACCAAGATTTAATGGTGCGTAAGTCACTGGATATGTGCCGTAACATCTGGGCCGCTCCAAGTGAAACTAATATCGTCCGCAAAGAGGCAGATTTTACCGCTAATGTCTAGATTTGCAATGTCGTTGATAAACACCAGAAACAAAATAGGGCCTAGTACTGATCCCTGAGGGACTGGGGGTTTATAAGAAATAATTTAAATTAGCCTATTATAATGCATAATATTTTTTCTGACAAAAAAAACTGACTGAAACTGACAATGGCCCAGTGAAAATTATTTTTAGCTGTCATTTCAACTAATCTGGTAATGTTAGAAAAAACTAAAAAAACCTTGTTATATTTTATATATTCCAGCTAGGTATATTGGTTTTCCTTAACATTTAGGATTAATAATATAATCATTTCAATAGGTGAAAATAATGTTCATTTTGTCATGCTCATTTTTTCCCTTACAAAAAGGGAAAATAAAGTTTCTAATCCAATAATTCGAATTGGAGACAACCATCATCAACTTTTTTAATTTAAGTATCTACTGACTTGGATTTTTTATTCCATGATCAATGCCCTTCATAACTACAAAATATACTGCGATATAAATGTCTCAGCAAAAGTCTATAGCAAAAAAGTAAGTAATTAAAAAAATCTAGGATATATCTAAATAAATAACATAAACTCGAGTTGGTTACACCACTTATAACTGAAAAACGTCTAAACCGATTTTAATAATCTCTGATTTGTTGGAATTTTCTCAGCCCCAATAACAGAATAAGTATTAAAATATCGAAAAAGTTAATGAAAAAAATATATACAGAAAATTAATTTTTAAATAAATTAGCTTTGGAACTCCGTCATGTTCGGCAACTGAAAGTTCATGTCACAAACGCTTCTAGCGTATTGGTAATAATTGATGTCCACTGCAAATCAGTGAAATACTAGACATTATGAAACAGAAACTGAAGGAAAAATAATGGGAAAATAGCATTAAAATCTAGAAAAATATTGAAATATAAAACACTTGAATCGAAATGGAAACAAAAGTAAGGGAACAAACGACAACAACTGTCAAATCTATTGGTCTCAATCATTCCAGATCATTCGGTCAATCAGTCATCCTTACCATAAGATTGACACAAGAAACTCACATCACTAAACTGTTCGGCGGTACGAAGAACCCAATAAATCTTAATTACCTAAGCTCAATTTTGCACATTGTTAGTTTCCCAAATGAAAACCAACTTAAAGGTTGATTCTCACTATACATTCCATTTCCGTTCCATATCCTTTCCGTATACCTACCGTATAATTTAATTATATTAACACTATTAAACGTAACCATGAAGGTACGGAAACAGAACGGATATTGTGTATTGTCCTATTCATTTACATGATAATATAATATTTTACGTAAAAGGAAAGGAAACGGAAGGCATAGTGAGAATTAACCTTAAAGCGGAATTGAAGAACCTGGAAGACTCCATTCGTAATCCGAAATGGAAATCTTTCAACGATGTAAGACACTCGAAGATATTTCTGAGAACTTACGACCAGGAAAAATCAAAGAACAATCTTCGGATTGTTACGGGGTTTTTAACAGGACACTGTCCCCTCAACGAACACCTCAGTAGGTTGAGGCTAAGCAACAACAGCAAATGCAGATTATGTGGGGAAAATTGGGGAAACACCAGAACACCTCAGTATTGAGTGCACCGAGACGATAACCATTCGTGCCATGAAGTTTGGTATGACTGATATCGGAGATGGAGAACTAACCTCCGTAAAACTGTCTCTGATACTGGCTTTAGTCAAAGCCCTGAGACTGTATGATGAGTCATAACTCGTTATAACTCAAAAAAGAGGGACATACAATAGATCTGTAAGGTCGCGGTGATTAACCCCCCTCCCATACATTTTACATTCTACAAGCTCTATTATTAACGGTTCCCGAATTACGGCCGATATCCTCTATTATTGGATTTCCCTGTACATTATGATTTGTCAGTTAATTATTTGAATCATTATTTGCAACAAAAAATAACCAACTTAGAGGCAATCGCACTGTCACCATAACGTATTGCAATAATGATTTTTCTTCATGAAGTTTCTAAATGACTAAAATTTCCATGAAGACAAATCAAGCAACTCATGCAAATTGGTATAAAACATAAGTTAAATATCTTTAGAACTCATTAAGATGTATCAGTTAAATGACGAACAGGTTCAAAAAATAAATAAACTTCTAACGGTCCGGCTGCATTCCGATCTTGCTTCATTCATCGTATCGAATAACAAAAACAGCTTTTGCTTCCAATAGGTATACTACCGCTAAAGGAAATTTTTCTCGCAACCCTTGTTATAAGATATCAGTTATATCAGTGGCGCGGCGGCACGTGGTTCTCTAATTTAGAGGGTTAGAAAATCAGATTATCATGCGACCACGCAGAAAAATGACTCTTTTTGGGCTAACAAATAGTCAGAATTTTTGTAGTTCGTGAAATTAAAAGAGCCAATACCACGCGATGCCGATAATTGTAGGGGTGGCTGCTACAACCAGGCAGCTCCACTTTTTTTCGAAAATGAGGTAATATTTATTAAAACAAATATATATAGAGATATAAATTCGGGTCAGAACGTCCTACGACGTTGTCCGATGCCTAACTTCCACACTGTGCGATTTTCCCATTGATTTTCGGTCAGATTTAGTTTACCAGGTGGTATCCAATGAATGACTTGTTTTGGAATTCTTTCATTGTGCATTCTCTGAACGTGGCCGTACCATATTAATTGTTTTTGTTCTATATCATTTATTATTGTTCCCTCTATTCCCATCTGTTGTCTAATGTCTTCATTTCTGACATTTTCTTCATCTTATCCCTCGTGGGTTTTAATAAATCACCCTTTAAAAAAATTGGCCGATTGTTTCCTGCATCAGTCAGTTCTCTCAATATAACAGTACATAAATGGCGATGTTAGTTGGAGCTGCCTTGCTCTGGGTTTGCAGCAAGAACCGAGCAGCTCTTTTTCGACTTCGCACAAATTTATTAAAATGGAACTGCCTGGTATTGCAGCCACCCCTTCAATTCAAATCGTAGGCTGCAAATGCATACGGGCTAGTCAGGAAAAAAGGGTGCGGGCAGCAAAGGATTTACTAATTAAATATAATATTTCAATGAGGAGTGAATATAGTTATCAGGTGCCGAGGCAGTTGTGCAATTGACACGTTACGTTTATTCAGCATATAGCCATTACGGGTTTTGTATGGAAAGTAATAGATACGTAAGCCTTAACTTCTTCTTCTAAGGCAAATCAATTAATGGATGTTTGCAATAACACTTTCCATTACTTCTCTATTCCTGGCGATGTGTATTGACGACTGTAAATCGTGTAGCCCAGTCCACTGTCTGATATTCCTCAGCCAAGACATTTTTTTCCTTCCAATACCTCTCCAGCCTTCGACATCGTAATCCTCCAGCCTTTGGTTTCGCATTATACGCCCCAGTATGTGTTTTTTCTTCTTAATCAACAATTCAAATTTGGTTGACTTTGTTTGTTAACACGTCTTACAATTTCTTACAACTTCAGTGCCATCTCAAAATCTTCTAGTTTATTAATGGCAGTTGTTTTCAGTGACCAATATTTCATACCATAAAAGAGCACCAACCACACGTAGGACTTAACGAATTTTAATGTAAGGCTCAGGTCAAAATCGAAATCTCAAGAATGATTGTCGGGTTTGTTCGATGCGACATTAATTCTCTTGTCTGATGTTCAGTCTATGAAAAGCCAGATGCCCAAGTACTTAAATTTACCTACTGTTTCTATAGCCCTTCTCTTAAATGGCAAATTAAAGCACTAACTCAACAAAATACGCCAAAACGCTTTACTTTTGCACTGGACGCATGTTTCGCTAACCATGTTAGCATCATCAAGAGATTATTAAAGGTAACTATTAGAGTTAAATTAATGCAAAAGTAAAGTGTTTTGGTGTATTGTGAATTAGTGTTTTTATTTTACTGTTGTAATACCAATTTGTGTAATGTTATAATTGAGTTTTTAAACATATCTGTGTTTCTGGATATTATATTGATGTTGATGTTTAAACCCATTGCTTTGCTCTGTTGTCCTACCCTGTTGACCAGTTGTAGGTCGTGTGTATTATCCGCGATTAAGTCCGTATCGTCGGCGTAGTTATAGAGTGAGGATATTCTTAATCCATACTCCATTAACCTTGGTTGCAATTTCCATGCACGTCCTCCAGAGCCTCTTGGAAAATAGACTGAATACAAATGGAATAGGAATGGAGACAGTACCCGTCCCTGTCGCACACCCCTTCTAATCTGTATGATATTGGACATATTATTGGATATATGTCAGGTAAGAAATACACCGAAACGTTTTTGTTCGTGTGGGCATATGCACTTATCGATGAACCGCCACTGTATTATATACCATTACTGTTATTAAGAAATATGTTAATAATTGAAGAATGCAACAAGCAGCTTTTCTACTATCTTCCTATACGTCCGCTTATAAGAATGTTCCAGTATTATCCGCCAAAGTTGTCATGTACGCATATTCTTGTAACGTGTCGGCGAATTTATGCACGAATGCACGCTGACAAGCTACGGACGGATTCTCATTTCACCTAGTTAATGCAAAAACGGAGAACGCCATCGAGACATTCCTCGGTTCAGGCGGTCAATCAATCTTTCTTCGATTTTAATTAGATTAGAAGATATTTGGAGAACGCATCAAAACCTTTAATCAACGACAACATTAAAATTATCCATCAAAAGGGTTTTGATTTTGGAATTTTCCTCCTACCGGGTGTGTCTCAAAAGTCAGCCCGATAACTTTTTTATTTTTTTTAGTTAAAAAACGAGATTTGGTATGTTAGTGTATGTCATAAATTAGGATTGGTTGACGTATTCAATTGTTTTCGGTCAGTTCCTGTTTCACCGGAAATGACTACAACTTTTGATTTTTAAATAGCACCCTCGGTCTTTTTTACATTATTCGATAGAAAATAACACTCTCACTAGAATGACATATCATATGTCAACTTTTGACATTTTCTCATATGGTTTATTTGAAATTATAACTTGCGGTTCGTAACGAAAATTTGACTTGAAATACCAAGTGTGTGGTATCAAATTATTCGTAATTTTTTTTTCAAATATGCTAATGAGCCACCCTCGTTCCATTTGAAAAAATTGAGATATGATTAAAAATACGATTTGAGCATTTTCTAAATGGCCAGGACAAGACACTAAAAACATTAGACGATAATATCTATTTTTCCATGGCTCCTTGATTAAGAATTAGTGTTTTTAACATAGCCATGGCACTCTAAATTGAATTTTAAAATAAGATTTTTTATTAAGCGAGAATGTCAAAATTTGACATATATGATATGTCATTCTATTCAGAATGTCATTTTCTATCGAATAAAGTAAAAAAATACCGAGGGTGCCATTTAAAAATCAAAAGATGTAGTAATTTCCAGTAAAACAGGAAGTGACCAAAAACAATTGAATATGTCAATCAATCCTAATTGATGTCATATACTAACATACCAAATCTCGTCTTTTTTTACCTGAAAGAATAAAAAAGTTATAGGTGTGAGCCGCTTTTGAGACGCACCCGGTATAAGAAATATTTAAAAACAAATTAGGAAAAACAAGCTTTTAAGACATGGACTAAATCTGACGACAGAGGATATACTGGGTGGTGTATCGGCATTGGAAATATAGGAAATCATATGCAAATTTTGAACTGTCCAAGTATTGGCTTCTCTATTAATTTTACAATTTTACAAATTTGAACAACTTTTGGACAAGCCTATTTTATTTAAACTCCATCTATTTTTAAATTAAAACTGAATCGGTGACAATGCAAACCCAGACAAATATCAACATGTCTTAAGTTATTAACCTATGACTTTATCATTGTCAAATGTAATTTGCTGTGTTGTCTTTACTACTACGTTATAGTACCTACTGTTAGTGTCTCCGAAATACATTTTTAATTTAAAACTTGTGCAAATTATGGCGCGTTTACACAAATGAAAGTGAATTGATCACGTCACTCGAATTCAACTGTATCGCTATTTTTCCTGGGCTTAAGCTATAAACTACTCTTCTCTTCCTAATTTTGTGTTTAGGATTTTATATGTTTCATATAACCCAACTCATATTTTTCATAAATATTGATAAACATAACAGCGTTTTCTTCTGACCACCTTCTGGCAGCCATTTAAAAAACACCACTTGTGAGTTGATATGAATCAACTCACTTGATCAACTGACATGATTTGTCGAGTTTAGACAGTCATATTGCATTCAGGCGAATTGAATAATTTAAGTTGGTTCATTAGACATTTTTTTTGAGGAAAAATCAACTGAAAAGTTAGTTTCCGTTTGAACGAATAATTTTACGAAAAATATCTTAAAAGACTTGATCAAGGTGGATCGATAATAAAATAAAAAAAAACGAAAAAAAAGGGGAAGTACCCAATATCGCTTGACACAAAGTGAACTCCTAAGTACAAGCATTAAAGTATTGTATTTTATGCTGAAATAATCCTTTAGTGATGGTACTTCTTCTAAGTGCAACCACTAAAGCATTATTTCAGGCGTTTGGGAAAATAGTTGTTCAGTACATCTTATTGATTGAACACATGAATTGTACTGTTCGTATGGCAACCATAGTTCAGGGTTGCCGACCACCTGGGTCGCCGCACTTGGTTCCACAAGGGTAACGAAAAGGCAGATGGATTGATAGGTTATACAAGGCCTGTCAATGCCATTTATAAGCACAGAAGCGGTTTACGGCAACAAGAATTTCTTTTCTTCAACAAGCATTTTCATTCTTTAATAAGCATTTTTCATTTTGATGAACAAGCATGGACAAGAATGGTCAACAACTCCCTAGAATGTTGAATAAGACAGACAAACAAATTAATTACGCCATTAACATAAATTTACGGCATATTTGATAAGAGAAGACATGAAAACTGTCAAAGCTGTAGTGGGTCTAATAGCATTGTAAGCTTAATAAGAATTTAAAGCTGATGGAATTGACGGACGGAGCTATGTGTCGAGTTTATCAATCTGAAGAAGAAACGACAGAACAAATTTCATGTCAGTGCAACAGCTTGGGAAATGTGCGATTCTTTGTATGAGGGAATGATAAGCTTTTGATAAAGAGCTATTTAGAGATTTCAGTCTTCAAGTTCATAGTAGAATTTTTGAAAAGGAGAGGACTGTAGAATGTAATCTAAAGATCATAAGAATAATAGTTTATCTGATAAGAGATCTGAAAAGGTCGCAGTGAAACAGCCCGATAGCCACGGCAAAAATATATTCTAATCTATAAGTCAGGTTCTACAGAGTGATCCGCCTTCCGGTTCCTTGCCGCCATTGCCTTCTGTCTATCCAGCATCGGCTTGTAAATTGCGTAATGACACTGCCTTTGCTACCCCTCTTAACCATGTTTCTCGGGGTCTTCCTCGTTTTCGTTTTCCAGTTGGGGTCCATTTCATGATATTTTTTGGTAGCCTTTCTTCTCCCATTCATGTTTACATGCCCATACCAGATTAATTGTTTTTTTTTTTGGATTTCTTCTACGATGGTTATCTCTTTCTTTGTTATAGTTCTTATTTCTTCATTTCGCACTTTTTCCAATTTTGATTTTCTTGCCGATCTTCCGAGGAAGTCCATTTCATTTGCTAAAAGCTTTCCCTCCATGGACTTGCTTATCTGCAACACTTCAGCGGCATATCTGATGATATATGTAAATGTGCTCTTAACTACCGCGTCATATATGCGAGTTTTTGTTGCGATGTTTAAATTTTTTTGCCAAAGAATAGAATTTAGAGCCCCTGTAATGCTTCGGGCATCTATTGTGTATGTTTGTACCTAGTACAAAGTTACTTAAGTTAGTATGTGAATTCAGTACATGATTTTATTTTGCTTCCGTTTTCCATTTCTAGGTCTTGTCCTTTGTTGCCCATGCATAGATATTTGGTCTTTTTAAAATTTATTTGTAAACCCAAAATCAATTATTTACTACCTCAGAGTGAAACAAAAAACTAATCTATTCTAATCTAATGTTACTAAATTAGTGGAATACTGCCCGTACATACAAAGAAAATTCAATGATCAGCGAAGATATTTTCATTAACACAAACAGTTCCATAAAAGGAAACGACAACATACCGTTACCTTTTACTATGTATTCAGGGCAGCTTGGCGCATATTTGTTTATATTTTTCCTTCAATCGACTTGTTAATCATTGTCTCGTTTCCATTTACTTTATTCATGCTTTTTTCTACAAACAAATTAATTCTTGACAAGGCCGGTCGTAAATCGTATCCGTAATATTTCCCCTTTCTATGCACTTTTTTTCTACTATGCCATTCAACAATATATACGATATTCTGCGGAAGTTGCGCAACCGCACGCTCATTTTATGAATATCGTTATTAGTTATTTAATTGAACGCGGTTTTTAAAAGGACAATTTGTGTGCGTCGTTACGTAAAAATGTTGTCGGGTTGCAACAGCCGGCCGTCGACTATAAAATTGCAAAGGTAAATATTGTTTTTTAATTGAAAAATGCCTAGGAAGGATAATAATCTCGCGATTCGATTTTAAAAGAACGGGGCCGGATAATTAGAGGAAGTTAGTAATTACACGGGCCGGCAAGTTTCCGAGATACGATACACTCACCCCGTTAAAAAAGAGAGAAGATTTATTTCTATACAAATTTTATTTTTTTCAAGTTACATACCTGGTGGAGCATGGTCCTTAGAGACATAGGAAATCTCATCCAAATTTTGAACTGTCCAAATATTGTCTCCCCTATTAATTTTACAGCGAGTCCTAAGCAGATTTTTTAAAGATTTGCAAGCATTTGCTGTAATTTAAGAAAAACTGCATCTATTTTTAAATTAAAACTAAACAAGGTAACAATGCAAAACCACGCAAATGCCAACGTACATTAAGTTGTCATCCTGTAATTTTGTCAATGTCAAATTATATTCTCTAAGGGTGTATTTATGTTCCGTTTCTATCGGTTTCCTGGAAGTTTTATTATTACGGAACACGGTTTCTGAAAAATTCGGTTATAACTGTCACCAAACTAACCAGCGCGAGAAGGCTGGTTTTTCTGGTTTTGTTTGTCAATCAATGTCATTTAAGTAACAGAAATCAAGCAAATATTGGAATTGGTTCGAGTGAAATTCTCATTTAATTTCTAAAATTTGTAATAATATTTTGTATTTACATCCGAAAGCAATGGAGGTAGGCAGTAAGGGTAAATAAATTTCATTAACTAAATATAATGGCTTTTTAGGACCATTTAAACTTATCATGCAGCCATTGTTCCTTAAAGTCAGGAACATTTAAAGAAAACACGAAAAACAAGACAACAAGTAATCGTGAATGTTTTGTAACTTATCAAAATATAAATATTGATTAGATTTGTTTATTTATTATTGATCTGTTTTAATATTGGACCTGCAAATTTTCACTTGAGCTGTCTAACGAATTTAACAGTTTATTAATAAAGAACTTTTCAATATTAAACTCCATTGAACAGAAGAAGCAAACGTAAAAGCAGAGAATAGGTACATTAAAAATGCATGAAAAGATAAATTTTATAATAGAAGTATTGAAATTTAGAAAACGTTTTTTTACGTTTCCAGTATTTTACCAAACCGTTTCGTATCAAACCGATGTTTTTCAGGAACCGCTCTTTACCGTAGTTTACCGGTCTGGCTTTTGCCTCATTCGGTTTTAAATTACAAAAATTGATTTCGGGGACACTGTAAGAATCATAACGTATTAGTCTAGATGGCACAACAAAATACATTTGACAATGATAATTTTATACGTTGATAACTTAAGGTATGTTGCCATTTGACTTGTTTTGAATTGTTACCTGTTCAGTTTTAATTTAAAAATAGATGCGGTTTTTCTTAAATTATTCAAAATCGGCTTGTCCAAAATTGTTCAAATTTTGCATGTATATCCAGCATATGCAGATCTTCAGAAAATCTACTTACGACTTGCTGTAAGATTAATAGGGGAGGCAATATTTGGACAGTTCAAAATTTTCATGGGATTTCCTATGTTCCCAACGACGATGCACCACCCGGTATAACATCAAAACTTATTAAGCACATTTTCTTAACCAAATTAATATCGTCGGCTAATGATTAAAACTGAGATGAAAAAAAATTCAAATAAATTTATTGTTTTCCCGGTGCAATTAGTGTTTCCATACAAGTTCTTGCGAATTCCGGACAAGTGAGCTTTGAAATCGGATAAAATCCAGAGCTGAAGGAGGAGTGGAAGGGGGTTTAAGAACCGCGACCCTAAAGATCTATTGTGTCCCCATTTCTTGAGTTTGGTTTGGTTTGGTTTTATAACTTATCATACAGTTTATAACTCATCATATATGGAGATCTTCCTGTTTTAGAGGGAACAGGGCATTTCCAATCCTCTTCTGACAACATATTAAAAGTTTGTCTAACGAAAGAATACCTGACAGTGAGAATTGTTTTCTGTCATTTTGATTCACAGGTAAATTTTATTGTATTTTCTGTCATTGTTTGGATGTCGTCTGTCGTTTTTAAAGAGAAAATTAAAGGAAGTTGAAAAAATATTAAGCATTCTCATTTTACCTTTCTAAGTAGTACTAAGATTAGCATTGCATGCGTTTCAAATGACTTCAGAATTGGATTATCTATGCTTTTTTAATAGGTCAGAAAGCTTTGAGTACATTATTAATTACTATACGCTTTCGTTTTGGCATTATTGGGTATTAATGCTTAATCATACTGCCGATACTACCGTAACTTCCAAACCAATTTACCTGTTGCATATACAAATTTTAACAGATCACATTCAAAAAATTACAAAAAAATATAATTAACTTGTGAAATAAAATGTCATGCATATATCCTTAGATGCAATTATATTCATAAAGCGCATGTAATCATAATAAAATCAGGACAAATTAATTCACAATTCACGCATTCACTAGTGCACGAAAGACGAAAAGATTGTGTGACCTGATAGACATAGGTACTTTCGAACAATGACGATTTAGTAGATATATGTGATACCGTAACGATTAAAGTATTCAAAAAAGTAAAGTTGTACTATTGGAGTATTTTAACATGAAGAAAAAAATGCAATATCATTGTATTGTATTTGACTAAGAGTGGGCCCTAGGTGGGAACCTCCACTACGGCCGCGAGGGCCTATTGTGGCTCAGTTTCTACAAGCTCTTTAATAATAATAAAAAGAGCATTAAAGTTCACCCTCAAGACCCAGCCTTTTAACATAGGCCGTTATGTTCGAGGGTGATATGTCTTCTAGGTTTGATAGGTCTAGCGTGGGTTCGCCAAACACCTGAAACCTGGTCCTGCCCCCAGCGGGACAGGTACACATAACGTGCTTCATTGTTTCGTCATCTTCCATACAGAGTCGGCATTCGGCGTCTTCCACCAGTCCCATCCTCTGTAGATGTGATCTCAGCCGGCAGTGGCGCTCCGTTCCTACCAGCCTTTAGGAATTCATCTGTTCTACGTTTGGATGGCCCTGCTAGGATTGTCTTGTCATGTTCCATTCCGGGACTGGTATGACAGTCCCCTAACCCATTCACCGAGCCTGTCTCTTGTGAGATTTTATGGTACGCTAAATGTCGGTTCTGGGCCCACGAATGGCGAGCCTGCACCAGTTTTGGCGAGGGAATCAACACGTTCATTTCCCTCTAGGCCGACATATCCCGGTATCCATATTAACGACACTTTGCTCCTATCTCCTAATATATTGAGTAGTTTCTTACAATGAAGAATCGTCATAGACGTGCTTTTCGTTGCCTCAAGTGCTTTCAACGCGGCTTGACTATCCGAAAATATGCTTATTGTTTTCCCGGTGTATTGCTGTTCTACCAGCAGTTGCACACAGGTTTCAATAGCATATAGCTCAGCTTGGAAAATTGTGGTGTGTTTTCCAAGACTGTGTTAGATCTCAGTCTTTGGACTGCTGCAGTAAATTCCTGCGCTAGATCCTTTATCGTTTTTGGATCCGTCCGTGTACCAACACATTTCCGCATCTAATAAGCCGTTTCTCGGCTTATCCCATTCGTCCCTATTCGGAAACAGGACGTTGTAGGTGCGCGTCAAGAATTGGATTGGTGGTGTGAGATCCGACACCATTCCCAGAATCTCATCCGATTGTAGTTCGTCTACTAGTCGGTTTTGTATGAACATGATTGTTCCTTGGCTCTCTCGTGTCATATTTAGAAACAGCAATTTTGACAGTTTATTCTTTGCCGTTGTTTGGTTGGCTTTCTGCCACCAGGCAACTGCGCCATACGTGATAATAGGTCTGATGGCTGTCACGTATAGCCAGTACATATTTTTGGGGTTTAATCCCCAGTTTCTACCACAAATTCGGCGGCATACCCATAGAGCATAGCAAGCTTTTTTTGATATCTTTTCCAGATGGGAAGTCCAGCTAAGTTTTTTGTCCAGGTTTAATCCTAGATACTTAACTTCCTCCGCAAACGGAATTGTCTCACCAAAAAGAGTGGGCGGTTTTAGTTTGTCTATTTTCCTTCTTCTGGTGAATGGTATGATCACGGTTTTCTATCCATGTGGTCATAGTATTCGATGTTAAAAGCTGCTTTAAAGGTCTACAAAAATATAGATATTGCGAAATATAGTAAGCTATGTGCCATTTTGAAGAGTGTATCGAGAGAATACAAAGCGAATAAAACTGCAATATAAAAAAGTGCGCCAACTGAAGAATTTTTGACAATGGTTAGCGATAAAGACTATTTGATGACTAAGGTGACAACTTTTTCTTTATAGGCGTTATTCGATAGGTCTAGCGTCGTATATGGTCTTGCAGATCTAACGTTAATCTTGGTCTTGGTTTTGCTTTTTGGACAATACCAAGATCAGTCCCGCTCATCACTAAATACCTGTTATTAAATATTTTATTTTTATATACTTAATTGCATGCGTCACTATATATCTAAAACAACGGTCTTCTTTATCTTCTTTTATTCCTGGACAAAAACGAAATTCTTTCAAAAACATCAAATAAAACTCAAATTTTACCGCACAATCCCGAATAGCCGACTCCCACCTAGGCTGTTTACCTTTAATACATAATACAAGCTAGTTTATTTCCAGCCTGTGGGATACTTTTTTTAGAAATCGTCTCGGCTATTTTGCGCGTTTCCCCGATATGACGAGGTACGCGCGCACGCGCACCAAAGGGAATAGATGAGCGCGGTGATGATGTCTGGCGGCCGAACGCGCTAAAAATACCCACTCGAGATGTACAATTAAACACTGAGGATATAAAAATAAATTAGCGGCCGCTAAATTAAACCGTAAACGTCTTAAAATAGAACAATTTGCGATGATTAATTAATTTCGTTTAATTCTGTCCAGTTGGAAACGGGGCATCGTTGCAGTTTAGTTTTCACACGACTTTCAGAAAGAACTCTTTAAGCATGCATTTCGTTACGTCAAACGTATTTAATGAGAATAATAATTGTAAAGCTAAACAAATTGACATACAGGGTGGTCCGAACTGTATTCTGGTAACTTCGGCAGCATATTCTGCAGATAAAAATAAGTATAAAAGTTCGTATAAATGTATGTCATAAAATGCTTAGTTTCGGAGATACAGGGTGTAGAAGCTTAATTTTAATTTCGATTTTTTTCAAATAATTTATGAAGTAATGTCAATATTTGGATGAAAATTGGTGCCTGAGAATTTTTTGATATGAGAAATTTGATTTTGATGTCAATATGACTCCTAATTGTAGAGGGCGCCACCTACATTTTTTTAACTGGTTTGAAAGGCAATAATATTAGTACCTGTATAAAACTACTGAGTAAAAAAATATACATTTACGACGTTTTTTACGTAAAAAAGGGCTCTTGATAAAAATCGCTACTAGTAATGTATCTCGAGATATTTGGAATCGAAATTATCAATATCTGTCATCATTGACATAAATTAAACATGTTGACTAGATAGTTATTAGACTAAAATCATAAATTTGAAATATTTTTGTGTCAAAAGTTCAAGAAAAACGATTTTGCCATCATTTTTTCGCAGAAAAGTTTATGATTAATTTAAAAAAATAAAAATTTCTGAAATTTACTATTTCAATCGAATAACTATCTAATCAGAGTGTTTATTTTTTGTCAGTAATGATATGTATTGACTATTTCCATTCTAAAAATCTTGAGAACGGTTGCTCGCCGCTCATTTTTTTCGTAAAAAGTCACGGAAATGTATATTTTTCACTTAGTAGTTTTATACAGGAACGGACGAAAAATTATTGCTCTTCAAACCAGTCAAAAAATATGTAGGTGGCGCCTTCTACAAGTAAGAGTCATATTGATACCAAAATCAAATTTGTCATATCAAAAAACTCCCAGACACCATTTTTCATCCAATTATTGACATTACTTCAAAAATTATTTGAATAAGAAAAATCGAAGTAAAAATTAAACTTACCCTGTATTTTATACGAACTCTTTTACTATTTTTATCTGCATAATATGCTGCCAAAGTTTCCGGAATACAGTTCGGACCACCCTGTATTTTACTTTATTATTATTTAAGCATTATACAGAAGTCCCCGTTTTACGCGTCATATTTATTATGCGTTTAGATTTTTGACAGTTATTACAGCAGTTATTTACTTTACGCGGTTTTATTAGTTCCATATTAACTAGGAAATGTTTATATGTATGTAACTCAATAAATGAGAACAAATCGACATTTTTGAGTTGTAGATATCATGAAAGATAGGAACTATGGGGGAAACAAGAAATAGGCATCTTATCCGCGATAGTCAAGCAGCACTAATAGCGATCAACTCAGTAACCATCAGTTCGAAGTTGGTTAAAGACGAATGCCTAGAGAAGTTCAACAAATTAGGCAAAGAAAATAAAGTCCTCCTACTCTGGGTGCCTGCTCACCAAGTGATAGAAAGCAATGAACAAGCAAACTCCTGAAAAACTCCATCCGTAATCTGCAATGGAAATCCTCCAACCCGCCGGTCTAAGATTCTCGAAGATATTTCTCAGAACTTGCGACCGAGAAAATAAAAGATCTTTTTCTCTCAGTTGTCTTCTTTTTTCTTTTTGTTTCACATCTCAGTAGATTGAAGGTAAGAAACAACGGCGAATGTAGATGCTGTGGGGAAAATCGGGAAACAACAAAACACCTCATCATTGACTTCATCGAGACAACAACCATTCGTGCCATGAAGTCAAGGTACAACAGATATCGGAGATGGAAAACTAAC
The DNA here is from genome assembly GCF_002938485.1 of Sitophilus oryzae. NCBI lineage: Eukaryota > Metazoa > Arthropoda > Insecta > Coleoptera > Curculionidae > Sitophilus > Sitophilus oryzae. Next base: position 639,664 of record NW_022147437.1, on the reverse strand, counting down.
CTCAGTAAAACCGTCCCAGATACTGGCTTTTGTCAAAGCCCTGAGACTGTGTGATACTAATGACGTTATAACTCAAGAAAGGGAGACACCATAGAGCTATAAGATCGCGGTGATTAACCCCCTCCCATACATGCTACATTCTACAACATACGATGAGAAACGACAACGTAAATATTGGCCACATATTCCGTCCGAGAAATTCCACGCGCTGGTGCTTGGTAACAGAGATCAAAGAAAAAAGAAATTGCTGATTTAGGAAAGCGGTTGCCTGTAAAGGGATTTAATGATTTGTATCAAGAAGATGTAAACGATCTAATTGAATCGCATATTGTTGAATTCACTTGCTAGTCTTCTGTATTCCCTTGATATTGATCCAGCTATAATAAATATCTATGTATATATCTTTTTTTAGTGTATCTATAATAAGGGAAATTGTACATATTTTTATTCTTGTGTAGTATTTGATGGTCTTGTCTGGATAGACAGACTGTTATAACAATGTGCTATGTGTAATGTCTTCGAAATTGTACCCATACTCTTGGTAACAGAGATCAACGAAAAAAGAAATTGCTGATTTAGAAGAGCGGTTGCCTGGAAAGATGATTTAATGATTTGTATCAAGAAGATGTAAACGACCTAAAGTCACATATTGTTGAGTTCACTGAAGAAGCATTTATGACATAAGCATAAGCCACCACTTATGTTTACGCGTTTCAAAAAAACCTTTTAGCTGAAAATAGCCTTAATAAAGACGAGCATAAACGTCGAAAAGTGGGCAATTAAAATAAAAGGGATTTTCATTTCCTGGTTCTAAACCTGCTAACGGAATTTCTAACGGAATTAGGACATGTCATATCTACCAAACCAAACAAACTCATTAGATATTGTGTTAATTTAAGAGCTTAAGATTGCTGTACTAAAATGATGATGTTTGCGTTACACTTGCATTTTTGACGTGGTTATTCGCTTTCTACTACTTTACAGATGTATTATGACCTTCATTATCCTTAGATTAAATTCTCCATTCGTATTAGTTTAAAAAGTCCAATAATTCAAAAATTAAACTTTCCATATAGCTCTATGCCCGTGGCATGTCATTGCCTATTTCAAAGATTTGCCAAACTACAGCAAGAATCTGCTCATGGATTCTTCTGTAAATGCCTTAAATGCCTTGCCATAGCCATAAAGGTCTATTGAATTTGCAATGTGGCTGTACTAGACCTACTGCAGTTTTAATAGTTTTCTTTCCTTTCTTTAGCAGGTCTGCCATAAATTTTGGCAAACTGTTTCGCCTGCCTCTGTTCCAGTAAATTTTTTCACCAATCAAATCTTCTAGCAACTCACTGTTTAGTGGCCATTTTCGTAATTACGTTTGAAGCACCGCAGTGTTCTGGGCCTATAAATGGCATTGATGAGCCTTGTTTGTCTATTTCATCTACCTTTGCATTGAGTATCTCAAAATAGTTTAAAAAGGAGAACACATAAAAAGGCAAAAGAAAAACATAAAATATACTAAATATCAATAACAATCTTGAATAATATTGAAAAAAAAATCCTAGGTGTGTCTGTTTACTACACTGACATAATTATATGCGTTTAGAGCCTTATTATTACATTATTTAACAATACGCAGTTCATTCATGTCTTTATATTTTTCAATTCTGCAAGTTCCGGAAATAGTGTCAGGAATTGTCTAGGAATAACGTCAGAGCTAAAGAATTGAAAATCAAAATATCAGTATTTCCTTGGTTAAGGTACTTTGTACTCAAAACAAACTAAAAACTCATCTCTATGGATCGTGAACCAAGTGACTTTTTTCATAAAACCAAAAGTTATTATTTTAAATATTATATTTTAACGGAAGAATATACAATAAAAACATCTGCAAAAATAAAGAAAATACTTATAAGTATTTAATCTTGCCTAAAAGATCTTTCTGTCATTCTTGTGTCGCTTTAATAAAAATTCTAGTAATTAGAGACAGATATAATATCATTATATAAATTTAGACTTACACAACTCAAAACATATCCTCTGACATATCTCTCCGTACGAATCGAATTTTTCTTGGTCTCGTCTCCATATTCCCATAACCCAAAAATATTAAATTTGGGGGCCACCAAAGCCGAAACGGGATTTTCAATTTTAATTAATGATTGGTGATAGGAGGCCCCAACATTGTCTGTATTAAAATTCCGAGGCCACCCCGCATTCAGATGATATCACAGAGATATTTTCGACGTTGCCGCTGTTAGAACAAAGAATTCCTGCTTTAATTATAAGCGAACGCATAATGGTCAATATGTTGTGGTCACTACTAAATGTATTTCATATTTTATTGATTATTCAACAATTTAAAGCCAAATTTTTAACAAAATTTCCATACCGTTTTAGAGAAAATTTAAAAAAAATATGAAAATATAGTTGAATTCCTAAAAGTCAAAACGCGTTTCTATGATTAGGTTCGATTTCATTCTTGATAGATTGTTATTGATAGAATTTTAATTAACGTCATATATATTTTTTGTTGTTTTAAAATGTTAAAGAAGCACAAAATTTATTTAATTCATTAGAAAATGTGATACTTTAACAAATTGCTTACTTAACAAATATTTAACAAAGCAAAAATATGACTCTGATTTGATTATTAATCAAAATTAACCATAACCATCTATCAAAGAATGAAATCGAAATTATATTACCACAGAAACGCGTTTCAATCTTTAGAACAGAAGAAAATCAACCATATATTCATGCTTTCGTTAATTTTGTCTAAAACGGTATGGAAATTTGGAAAAGTATAAATGGGATTAACCATTTAGGAACAAGCAAAATTTTTTTATGAAGAATGCATTTTTCTTAAAATGTTAATAACAAAAAGGTTTTTTTTCTTGTAAAAACAATCCAGGGACATACTGTAGATATATAAAAAAATATGTAGATATTAAAAAAGTGCAAGACTGCACTTTTATAAATAAAAGAATAAGATGATTAAATTAGAGAAAAGTTCTGCCTTACAACGTAGCGATGGGCAAGTGCAAGACCAAGATCAAAAGAGTCTTGGTCTTAGTCTTGCTCTTGCACTTGCTCATCGCTACGTTGTAAGGCAGAACTTTTCTCTAATTTAATCATATTTGTACCTCTTCTGATTTACGAGTTCCTATTCTTACACGACACATCAACCAAAGCAGGAACATGGATAGGAATGTTCAGGCCCAAAAACTAAGTACTCCGAACCAATGAGCACCTATTCCAGCATCCTTCAGGCAGAAATCTACGCTGTCTGCGTACAACTTATCTTAGATAGGAATAATCGGAAACAAAAAATAGCCATCTTATCCGATAGTCAAGCAGCATTAAACGCGATCAACTCAGTAACCATCAATTCGAAGTTGGTCAAAGAATGTCTAGTTAAGCTGAACAAATTAGGCAATTTATTAGAAAGGTAATAAAATCCTCCTACTCTGGGTGCCAGCCCGTCAAGGGATAAAAGGCAATGAAAAAGCAAACGATCTAGCTAGAAAAGAAGCGAACACTCGCCCACTAACTGGACCAGAACCGTTCTGCTTCCCAAGTGAAAATCAACTTAAAGCGGAACTCAAGAACTTGGAAGACTCCATCTGTAACCAGAAATGGGAATCATCCAACGGTCAAAGACACTCGAAGAAATTTCTCAAAACTTGCGACCGAGAAAGATCAAATATTTTTGTTGATTTAAGTAAGAACAATCTTTGGATTGTCAGGGGGTTTTTAACAGGAAACTGTCTCCTCAACAAACACTTCAGTATTGAAGGTAAGAAACAACGGCGAATGCAGATTCTGTGGGGAAAATGGGAAAATACCAGAACACTTCATCACTCAGTGCGCCGAGACGACAACCATTCCAGCCACGTAGTTTAGTACGACTGATATCGGAGATGGAAAACTAACTTTTATCCATCAGTCCCAGATTCTGGCTCTTCTCAAAGCCTTGAGATTGTATGATGAGTTATAACTCGTTATAACTCAAGAAAGGAGAACATAATAGATCTGTAAGATCCCGGTGATTAACCATCCTCCCATACGTTCTACAATCTATATGCTACATGAAACACCATGTATACAGGGTGGTCCGAACTGTATTCCAAAAACTTCGGCTGCATATTTGGCAGATAAAAATAAGTAAAAAAGTTGGTATAAATGTATGTCCTAAAATGCTTAGTTTTGGTTAGGTTAGGTACACGGTGTAGAAGTTTCATTTTTATTTCGATTTTTTTCCAAATAATTTATGAAGTAACGTCAATAATTGGATGAAAATTGGCGTCTGGGAGTTTTTTGAGATGAGAAATTTAATTTTGATGGCAATATGACTCCTATTTGGAGGGGCCACCTACACAGTGTTTTACCTATTTTGAAGAGTAATAACTTTTCGTCCGTACCTGTATAGACTACTGAGTGAAAAAAATATACATTTCCGTGATTTTTTACGTAAAAAATGTCTCTTGGTAAAAATCGCTACGCGCAACCGTGTTCAAGATATTTAGACTGGAAATAGTCAATACTTGTCAATATTGACGAAAAATAAACATGTTGAGTAGATAGTTATTTGACTGAAATGATAAATTTAGGAATTTTTTATTTTTTAAAATTAACCATAAATTTGTCTTCGAAAAAATGATGATAAAACAGTTTCTGTTGAACTTATGGCACAAAAATATTTTAAATTTATGATTTCAGTCTAATAACCATTTAATCATGTTTCATTTATGACAATGATGACAGATATTGATAATTTCAATTCCAAATATCTCAAGAACCACTACTCGTAGCGATTTTTACCAAGAGACCTTTTTTACGTGGAAAACGTCGCGTCGTAAATTTATATTTTTTACCCAGTAGTTTGTGATATATATATATATTTTGTTATTTCGTCCATACCTGTATATATATATACAGGTATGGACGAAAAGTTATTACTCTTCAAAACAATTAAAAAGATGTAGGTGGTGCCCTCTACAAGTAAGAGGCATATTGAAATCAAAATCAAATTTATCGTGTCAAAAAACTTCTAAACACCAATTTTCATCATACTTCAGAAATTATTTGGAAAAAAATGAAAATAAAAATGAAACTTTTACACCCTGTATCTCCGAAACTAATCATTTTAGCACATACATTTATACGAACTTATTACTTATTTTTATCTGAAAAATATGCTGTCGAAGTTTCCGGAACACAGTTCGGACCACCCTGTATAACAAAAATGAAATAAAAAATGCATAAAACCGTGTACGTAAAAAAACTATAAAAAGTACTAAACGAGGGCTTAGAAAAATTGCACCGCCTCTTCGGTAGTACCGCCGTGCATTTGTCAGCTGACGTTTGGCTAAAATTGGCAACGCTCGTCCGTCCGGAACCCCCCTCGGGCCGAACCGACCTGGTACGTACGCGTCGTCGTCATAAAAAGAATTTTTAATTGCTCTCTTCCGTCTCTCTCTGGTCTGCGGCGAGGTCCGATAGCGTCGTCTTCGTCGGGTGCCCAGCAGTCTAGCAGGATTCGCAGCCGCAATGGATGACCTAAATTCCGGCCTTGCAGACGTCGATTTTTATAAATTCTTTGTACAGAGTGTTTGAAAAATATTCGTAAGAGTCATCCGACTCACGAACCGGTACAGCTGTTTGATAGAAACGATAGATAGATGCGATCATCGACTTTCGGATAGTAACCAACTCTTGAAGATGGTTCTTTATAAAGTACTATGTATAGTTCGGTGAAATTAGTCAGTTGTGGCAGTAAAACATCAACTATAATTAATGAAAATAGTAATGAACAAAGACAAAACCAAGACTAAAACTAGCTTAGTCTTGGTCTTGCAGGGTCCAGTCTTGGCTCCAGCTCTCTTTTTACACACTCAAAAAAAAGATGCAAAAAAACGCAAAAGAAAAATGATGAGATGCAAAAAAAAATGTTTCGTCAAATTTAAACTGTTATATTTTTGTTATTTTTAGCCCTATTTTCATGAATTTTTTAGGAAGCTGTATATAATTATATCACCTTTTATTCATAAACTCAGTTTTTTATAAACTTTAGTATTTGTCATATTTTACATAGTTAATCGAGGGGTTGTGTTTTTTTACCTTAACTTTAAAACACTCTATGCAATAATTTCGTGTGTAAATTTTCCTAAAATATTCGACGGCGTCACGACAAAAGGGCGTAAGCGCCAAAATAACGAAAATGAGATTATGGTTCCAAAATGTAATACTAATAAATGCACACCTATCTATGAAACGGCATAACCGAAAAAAAAAGACAGTTTTAGTTTCTAACCGCCAATGCCCCTCCAAACCAGACTCAACGGGAAAATCAGTAACCGCCGCGCCGTTCACACGTGTTGGAAGGTCGCTTACGCCTGGGATGAAAAAATACCATTTTCCATTCAAAGGTACGTAGAAAAACTTATTAATAAGATAGGTCTTATTCATATTTGGTTGCCAAGATTGTTTTTTGTGCTTCAATCTAATTCAAATAGTAAACACCAACATTTATTTGTTATTGTCGGTTACGCCTTTTCGTATTAATTTATTTGGTTTGCCTAAGGTGATCGTAATGGCATATTTTTTTGCTTTTAATAAAAGTACCGTTCAGCAGATTTCAAAAAATTGTCAAATATCTAAATTGTATACAATATTAATTTTCAAAAAAACCTTTGTTACAAGTCAAAGTACTTTTTCTTGATTGTAATAATTGTTTGAAATTTGTTTTTTTTGATGTCGCTTAAGCCTTTTTTATATTTTTTCTTCAGAGTGTAATAATGACTTCCTGCGGGAAGAAAATCAGAGATTTGGCATTAAAATGTGGAAATCAAGAGGTTCATGTTGAGAGCAATATCATATAGATAATGATCTTCTGGCAGAAGCATTGCAGCATGATGCGCTGTTGGAGTCAGAATTATTCATGTTAGAAGCACCACCTTTTGCCACCAACGAGGAATACGGATCAAGTTTACCCGTGTTTTGCTCAGAATATTAGTTAAATTTAATTTTCCAGTTATTATTTCAAGCCTAATGAGTTTGAAAATATTGAAAGTATCAGTTTGAGTATTTTGTACTATGTTTCTATTAAAAAATTTAAAAGATCCAAGCGACATTTTTAATTTTATTTGTAAAACTCAAAAGGCGTAAGTGCCCCTAAACGACAAAAAATTACTAGAATAATAAGACACAAAAGTCTTAAACGCCTTTCAAAAAGACGTAAACGCCAATCGAGCCTAGAAAGAAAGGCTTAAGCGCCAAATATTAAAATAACTAATTAACAGTTTAATATTTTATAAGCAAAAATTCTTGAAAAATGTGCCATATAATCTGTAATGCTGTAGCAAAAAATAATTCACAAAAAAAATAAAAAATTAAGATTTTAGACGTTTTTTTCGTCTCCTGAAAGAAATGACGAATGGCGCTTACGCCCTTTTGTCGTGACGCCGGCGCTGTCGATATGATTTTACGGTCATTTTATGTCTCCTGAGCATTTTGTTTTTTGGATCATGTCAATACATGCCTTGGTAAATTTTCAAGAGCGAAATAAGCTTGCCACCTACAATTTGCAATATTTTGAATTATCATTTATTTTTTGAAGTTATTTTTTACACTTTTCAGTGTGACACGGCAGCTTTGGTGATTATTGTAAACTATACCGGGTGTTGCATCGCCGGACGGGACATATGAAATCCCATGTAAATTTTAATGGGGTCAATTATTGGCTTCCCTAATTATTTTAGAGAATAATTCTATTTAGGTTTATTGAAGAGCACTAAAACCCACATTCAAAAGAATAACTTTACATATGTTTGATTAGCTCGTTTACGAGTTATCGCCGATTTCTTTTTAAATATTTCTCCTTTCTTATCGCCCTGTATTTACTTATGAGCACCAGTCAATGTAAAAGATAACTGTCAAATGAAGTTGTCATTTCAGAAATTTACCTATTTAGTGCTTTATTATTATTGAAAACTTATTACTACATCGGAAATCTTAAAGATGTATTTATAAATACAAATTAATATGAATTAAAGTAAAATAAGGTAATCAATTACAAGGTTAATTATAGTATTATTACAATATTCAATAACTTATTAATTTAGGTACTATTAAATTGTTAGAAATTTAGGATTTAAGATGTTCAAATATTCCTCCATCGACTACTAGACAATAACCCAGGCGATCATAAAATTCTCTTCTTACATTCGCTAGTTGGTAAACTGAAATTCTATTGCATTCGGCAGAAATAGCATTTTTTAACTCGTCTAGATTTGGGTATTTTTTATCCTTGTATATCCTGTTTTTTAAATGGCCCCAGAGATAGAAATCATTTGGCGAAATATCAGAAGACCTTGCCAATTTACTGTATGATTTAGGCCAATAACGATTTCGTTAAAACTATTGTCTAAATATTCCCGAACAGCCAGGGTACTATGTGCCGGGCAGCCATCCATTTGGTACCAAACTTCCTGATTTTCCCTAGCGGCATCATGTAAAGCAGGTAAAATATGAGTTTCGAGTAGTTCCAAATAATATTCTGCATTTAAATTTCGCGTAAGAAATAATGGCCCGATAATATTGTGTCCGCAATAAAATTTGCATGGGATTTTCTGTTTCCAACGACGATGCACCACCCGGTATATTCCATATACGATTTGAAGTTTAACCTTCAATAACTTTCAAACGAGTTGATTAAATGAAAATTCATATTAGACCTTTTTCGAAGACCGTTCAATTTCCTACAAGAATATATGTTGATATTTACAAAACGCTGACTCGTTAGAACGCAATACATTTCCAAAAAAAATTGTTTCCTCGTGTTATTTAAATGGGAAAAAATATATTTATTTTGCATTCATATGTGTACCCTACTGTGTATAAGAATCTCGCACAAAAAGTTAATATTAATGTTAACCAATTAGAAATTTACATTTTTCAGGTTTCATTCAGAAAACTTGCTAATAACTTCACTTTTAGAATTATTAGAATTTGTGTAATAATCATAGACAAAGTAATAATCTAGATATGAAAAAAAATATCTGTATAATACGTTTTCTGTCTAAAATGGAAGTGACAAAATTACGAGTTTTATTTGCCACTTGTCAAAAGTCAAAGTAAAATAGTAGCCGTGACAATAAGTAATGTACCTATGTAACGTGCATTACGTAAAATATTTTGATGACTTTTTTTAATTTTTCTATAGCTCGCGTTTTTCTTAAAGGTTGAATTTTTTAGTTATGCCCAATTTTAAAAGCGAAATGTTCCTCTGTACAACGAACAATCCCACGATCGGCATGAACGAAAAAAAAACTATGATCGAATAAGAAAGAACACGTTAATAATATCGATGCGCTAGCTGTAGCCTATAAATCCGTCTTTCGCTTCATAGGCATTTAGATTTCTTCCGTAGAAGAATCCAAGGTCGGTATTCAGGTCATATACGTATACCGACATACGTGTACACCGTTCTTCTGTTCACATCCTGCTAGACAGCTTGGCATCGCAGCCCGAAAATGATCGAAAACCGTCCACGGTAGGGACGGATTACTTTATGAAATATCGATATTCTTGAAATATGTAATACCCGCCACATAATACCCCCCACGTAATACCCCCCACATAATATGAGAAGAATTATTGACATGCTTTTGTGATGCTTAATTATGACAAGTCCATCACTTTTTTCGTCTTCAAAAATTCTCGAAAATAATTTGGTGTATATCTTTTATCTGTCAACCACTTTGATTCGTCTGACTGGAAAATTGGTAAATTTTTTTGTGCTACAAATTACCATGTTTTTTTTCACCACATTATTAGATCAATGTCATTAAATCTTAAAAAGTTACCAAATAACATATCGACAACTTTTAAAAGAAAAAGTATTAAAGTTCACCCTCAAGACCCAACTGTGTAACATAAGCTGTTATGTCCGAGAGATATATCACCTAAGTCTTATAGGTCTAGCATGGTTTTGCCAAACACCTCAAACCTGGCCCTGCTCTCAGGGCCAAGTTTGGCATCATCTTCCATACACAGTCGTCATTTGGCGTCTTCCACCAGTCCCATCCTCTGTGATTTCAGCCTACAGTGGTCCGTGTAACAGCAGTAAGCGTATGCGCTCTTTAAGACTTCTCCAGTTCTGCGTTGTTATGGCCTTGCCAAGGTTTTCTTGGCAGGTTCCATACCGGGACTGTCATGCCAGTTCCGAAACGTTATGCCCCTAACCTATTCACAGAGCCGGTCTCTTGCGAGATTTTTAGAAAAGTGTCGTTTCTGGACCCACGAATGGTCAACATGCACCTGTTTTGGCGATGGAGTCAGCACGTCGAATGGGGTAACTTTTAAGATTTATTAACACTGATCCGTTTTTCCAGGATTTGTTTATTAAAGGATTTGAAAAACTATGGTAACTTCGTCCCTATAAAACACATTTTCTAATTTCAGTCGAAATCGAATCAAAGTCGTCGAATTCATGACTACAGATAAAAGAGACCAATCCGTATTTTTAGCAGAGGTAAAATGTGGTAATCTCCAGTGGCGTGCATTTAATGTAGGCAAAAAGAGTTGTTTACCCCAAACAGAATCATAAAACCGTGTTTTTTATATTATACATTATAACGCACTAACAAATATTCGCACTAAACACTGTTTATCTCTCCTTTATTCATCAAATCGACTATTGCAGACTGAAGACTGAAGACCGCAATAACCTGGAAGGCCTGTGTGTAAAAAAGCCCTATTTTGTTTCTGGTGTTTATCAACGACATTGCAAATCTAGACATTAGCGGTAAAATCTGCCTCTTTGCGGACGATACTAGTTTCACTTGAAGCGGCCCGGATGTTACGGCACTATATAATACTATATCCAGTAGCACTATATAATACTATATCCAGTATTACAGCACTATATAATACTATATCCAGTATTAGAATCGCCCATTAAATCTTGGTGCGATTCTAATCTCCTATGCCTCAACCTATCAAAACTAAAATTTTGTCATATAAAAGTACTATACAACCTTTTGACTTAATAACACCACTATTGGCGTCGTGGACTCTGTGAAATTCTTAGGACTTGTTACTAGAACTCGTTAAAATGGGACTTGCACATCGAAGCTTTATGATAGAAACTAAGCGCTGCCTGTTTTGCGCTGAGATCAGTTTCTAAGGAATTTAACATATCAACCTCTAGAATAGTCTATTATGCCCTTTTTGAGTCGCATCTTCGTTATGCTCTTCCATTCTGGATTACTTGCTGCGCGACAAAATTTGATCGTATTTTCAAACTCCAAAAGAGATTCGATATTTATTGGGACTGAACAGAAGAAATCACTGCCAAAATTTCTTTAAAAATTTCAAAATACTGACTCTTCCTTCTTTATTCATTTTTGAATTCGTTTGCTTAATCCGCAAGCACATATCTGCTACTCCTGAAAGGGCACCTTACAACTATCAACTTAGGAATGCGGAGCACTATCTTTATCTGCCAACCCGGAGCTCAGAACTAGTTAAAGGCACAATACTGTAGAATGCCACAAAATGTACAATCATCTGTCTTTGAATATCAAGTCGCTTTCATTCTTTCCCGCATTTCGCAAAGCTCTGAAATCATATTTACTGGAGAGAGCCGTATTGCAAACCAAACGACTTTTTCGTTGATGTTTAATCTTGAACAATTTTAAAATTTTGATCATCTCACACACTGGTTAAATATCTAGTATTTAATATTTTATAATAACTATTAAGTGATTATAACCATTTACAATTTTAAAATTGTAAAATTTTTATTGATACGTTTTTTTATGTTCTGTAATGTATGTATGTTCTATTTGTGATTTTATTGACGTAAATTTTTTGAATTGTATCATTTGTATAGTATGATATTTTTTATTATTTGTATATTTTTTTCTGCTTTTGTTTGTTTTTTAAATGCTTTGTCGATGAAGCTAATTTGGCTTTTTGTACAATAAAGCTTTGTTTATTATTTATATTATTATAAGACATCTAATAAGCAAGTATGCTATTTCCGAAGCCAACTGGAAATAATACGAGTTTTATAACTTTTCTGCTTTTGAAAGCGCTGACTGCATCTTCTGGGGACTAGAACCTGTGACCACGCAGTTCATTCTTAATTTTAGGAAAATTAAAAAAATTGTTAGGATTTAGATCGGGACTGTATATACTGATATGGACTGTATGGATAGTCCAACAATTCGACGTTTTCTTACTTTAAAAACTCAATTGTTTTTCGAGCTGTGGGGGGACCTGCATTCTCTTAGTGGAGGATCGTTCGTCATATTGAGGCTTGGTTTTTCAAAACTCAGCAATTACTTCTGGCAAACAAATATATATATGTACCAATCAGCAGTAACAGTTCTTGGATCTTACAAAAAAAATTGCTACATGACCCGCTTTTGAGACAAATATCGCCACCATCTACGTGGAAACACTTCAAGAAAGGAAAACTTTGGTCAGTTTTGGTTCTTATCGTAAGACCCAAAGAGCCGATTGGCGTTTATTTTCGGGTTCATAATAGTAAATCCAGGGTTCATCACCACTGACAATACTGTATATATGTGTTGAGTTTCCTGTATTAAACCAGTGTATAGAGTATTTGCACCAACTGACTCTAATTGTTTTTTCTTTTTCAGTTTTTTCGTCAACAGATGCGGTATCCAACGAGAAACAGTTTTTCACGTAAAATTTTTAAATTGAGATTTTTGAAATACCCATCGATCCCACTACATGTCGTTGGATCTTCTTGGATCAGCTTTCGTACAGCACTGACGTTTTCTTGGACGACTGCCGTTGTTGGTGGACCTGTTCTTGGTTCGTCGCTAAGACCAATTTATTCGTCAACATTTAAATTCTCATACCAACGAGAAACTGTAGACTGATGTGGTGCTTCATTCAAACTTACTTGGCAAGGATTCTTGATGAGACAACTGTCTTCGAAAATACAAGATTTGTTATATAATTTGGTTTCAATATCAATTTAGAATGAACAATAATCATATTCATTTCTTAATTAATTACTTACGCTAATTTTACTTCATTCTTTTATGCTAATTTTTGCTTACCCTGCTTTGATTTCCACTGCACGCCACTGATAGGCTCGTCATAATTAAGCCACTCAAAATGTTACAAAGGTAGTTTAATAATTTGAATCAGACAAACCAATTTTACTACAAATTAAAATGTTTTTCAAACAGTAAAGAATCTTTACTTTCTATTTGTACGATTACGATAATCATACCACTCTTCTTTAATATTTTTATTATTTTATTACAGTTATAATAAAAAAAATCTATAGATAATTATTGTTTATGTAATAACTATTTACAGCTTTAATTTATAGATATAATTTTATTGTGGCATCACTCATTAATCTGGCAAAATCAACGAAATATCGCGTAGTCGCTCGGTTTGTTAAGATATATTGATTGATAAAAAGCCAGTCAATTTCGTTGAGTTTAAGATCTTCTCTTTCACTAATTTTGTGTATGGAAAGTATTATTATTATAAAATGGCCAATGCTAAAAATATATGGTGCGAGTATATTGTGGAAATTAATAGGAAAATAAATTTATCTTCGGTAAGTATTGTTTGGCTATTTCTTAAGTCTATCTATGTTAGTTTGCTACCATCAGTGATGTTGTAGTTGATACAAATCACTATTATTTATACAGAGTGTTTCAAAAAAATGTGCCATCTCTCGTAGGGTTAGGTTAGGAACTTCCGTCCGAAAAACTCCTCACGAAAAATGAAAAGTATCAACATTGGTCCGATTCTTTGTTGCTTTGTTTCCTAGCTATTGATGGTTAAAGTCTTCATTTTTTTAGATTTAATATAATTTTCTTCCAAGCGCTTTTAGTAATTCGAATAAAATTTCGAGGACAAAAGTTATTATAAGTCATATTTTGTAAAGTGTCGACAGATTCGCCGGAGACATGCATATGGGTTATGACTAGAATATTTTTCTAAAAAAAAACAAGTGCGCCATTGACTTTTTGAAACTATTTTTTAAGTGAGGAATTTCCTCACGAGAGATAGTACATATTTTTTGAAACACCATGTATGTTGATATTAATATACTGAATATTTCGACATAATTGATAAAAATAATTTTTTAAGTTGATCACAAATTTTTACTCTATAAAAAATGTCCACATTTCTGCATATTGGTAATAAACTAGTGGAAATTTAATAATATCGTTATTTGGTATAAAGAATTAAGAGTCTTTAAAAATGTGAAATTATTCGAGTAGTTCAGTTATTTTCAAAATAACGCAACAAGTTTTTTTAGACGATTAGTAAAAATTAGATATCGAATTTAAGATATTTTTAACCCCCTATATAAAAAGTATATTTAATGTTTATTTTTTCACGAACTTGTATTCAGTTAGTAATACATAGGTATACAAAAAGAATTTAAAACACTAGACGAGTATAGAATTCAATTATTTAATAGTAGTGATGATTAGTGATGTAACCAATATCAATTTTTTAATTTTTGCAGATGAGATCAACCGATATTTAGAATATAGATAGTATTTCGATATTTTAGAACATCCCTAGTCGGATGAGCGGCGAAAAATTGAGAATTTGAAAGTAAATAAACACATGGCCGATAAAATATCTTTTAGAAAAAAATTTCTTTGTGAACGCGTTCGACATTTTTCAATTCTCAGAATTGGCGACTTTCGTTTTGCGCGAATTGTCGCACGGGTCTATTTGACAAATGTGCGCGCGTATGTGTGTTTGTGTTTAATTCTACAATTTCTCACCAAAAAAATGTTTTAGAAAGAATTTACGTTACGTATTAAGTATCGTAACAGAATGGGTAATCTGCGTTTCAATTCTATTTAAAAAAAAATCAAAGAAAATATATTTCGATATTGCTACAATATAGCAACGAGAGGGTCAGTTTTTCAATCACTGGAATATTGCTTCACTTAAACCCCCTAGATATACGGAATAGAGTGCACCAAAAAAATATATATTTTTTTCCTTTTAGTTACCGTAAAAATATCGTTCAGGATGATGAAAAAAAAGCTCGAAAAAAAGTCTGGTAAAGTTTGAGCTTGATGAGATGCTTGATATGATACTTTGAATATTAATATAAAGAGGTATTTCATTGTGATTTTCTATTTCCCATTTAAATAACAGGGGGAAACATTTTTTTTTATTTTGGAATTTTATTGTGTTTTAACTCTAATCCGCGTTTTGTAAAACTCAATACATATTCTTGTAGAAAATTGAACGGTCTTCAAAAAAGGTTTAACATGATTTTTTATTTAATCGACTGGTTTGAAAGTTATTGAAGGTTAAAATTCAACTTCAAGTCGTATATGATCCACTTCCACAATTTTTTTATATTTTATCAGGAAATAATCACCCAAATATCATACTTCTTCAAATATCATACTAATGTTAAATAGCTGAAGGATACAACCCTTCTACATCAGAATGATCCAGTCCCGCAATGTTTTTTCGTTATAATTTGGTATTATTATACAGGGTTGTTCACCACATACGACACGGAGTATTGTAGCTAAACGGTGAGATTTTTACAAATTGTAAGTTTTGGGTTCGATGAAGGACTATTAGAGGTACAATTTAAAAATAATTTTACAAGATACAGAGTGTCCCAAATAAGTAAAAAATATCAAAGTTGTATTTTTTTAAACGGAACACCCTGTATATTATTACATTTTTAGTTTCTACGATTAAAATAAAGGTAAATTTGATTAAGATTTATTATACTTAAACCTTACCGTTTTTGAAATATTTTCAATTTTGTGAAATTGCAGTAAAAATTTTAAGGCTTCATTTCTCCAAGGGTATCAAAGTTTTTAATACTAAATATTTACTGAAGTTTAATTACTGATCAGTTATTGTGTTGCAATAATAAAAATAATACTACCTTATACAGAGTGTCTAAAAATTTATTTTAAATAATTGTTAGCTTCAAACGGCAATAACTTGTTTAATTTAAATGGAACACCCTGTATATTTTACGAGAATCAGATGCACAATTTAATTGTCTATCAAATTATATTATACCATTTTTTACCTATTTCTTTAAGTTTCCGTAGAAAATGCATTTTCTTGTAATTTAGAACTTATTTATCAATATACCCATGGACTATTGACATTTTAGATTATTTTTAAAGATGTACAAAATTTTTAAAGAGTACAGATACTATTATTGTCGATATAATTCGTTTATTTCATTAAAAATAAAAAAACTGTTTAAATATTTGTTAAAGAGGACCAATTAATATGATTCCAGTATTCAAACTACATTAACTGACTGTTTGCGTTGATTAATAATAATTGCTCCAAATACTAAAAAACTGAATTTTGTATGGGCATTAGACAGTGTGAAAAAAAGTAACACCTTAAAAATTATATTTAATTTTTTAATAAATGCTTATTTATAACAACAGAGACTTTAATTTGATAACTTATTATTATATTGATTTCTGACTCAAATCCACATTTCTTTATAATAATTTATTAACAAACACAATTAAGTATGTAATTAATTAGTATATGGGCGGAAATAATGGTGTTATATTTAATTAATGGTATACTCTTTTATAAAGATTTAAATAGTTTTCTTTTTGCTAAAGTAAGCTTTTTGCTTTTAGTAATATTATCGTTTTGCTAAAAACGATAATATTACTAGTCTGTACATTTTGTACATTTGTTGCTTTAAAAACAATCTAAAATGTCAATATTCCATGGATATATTGATAAATGAGGTCTAAATTATAAGAAAATGCATTTTCTACGAAAACTTGAAAGGATAGGTAAAAAATGGTATAATACAATTTGATAGACAATTTAATTGTGCATCTGATTCTCCTAAAATATACAGGGCATTAAATTTAAATTAAAGAAGTTATTGCCGTTTGAAGCTAATAATTATTTAAAATAAATTTTTAGACACTCTGTACAAGATAGTATTATTTTTATTATTGCAACACAATAACCGATCAATAAATAAACTTCATTAAATATTTAGTATTAAAAACATTGATACCCTTGGAGAAATGAAGCTTTAAAATTTTTACTGCAATTTCACAAAATTGAAAATATTTCAAAAACGGTAAGGTTTAAGTATAATAAACCTTAATCAAATTTACCTTTATTGTAATCGTAGAAACTAATAAAATGTAATAATATACAGGGTGTTCCATTTAAAAAAATACAACTTTGATATTTTTTATTTATTTGGGACACTCTGTATCTTGTAAAAATATTTTTAAATTGAAGCTCTAATAGTCCTTCAACGAACCCCAAACTTACAATTTGTAAAAATCTCATCGTTTAGCTACAATACTCCGTGTCGTATGTGGTGAACAACCCTGTATATTCTTCTGGCGATAATAATTATTTGCCATATCGAACTTATGCCTACAACCCAAAAATCACACTTCTTCAGCTAACGGTAAACTGCTGATGATATACATACTTCAAAACGGCCCAGCCCCGCAAGGTTTTTCGTTATAATTTGGTTTTAATATATTCTTTTGATGATAATAATAATATTCCAGGTATTGAATTTATGCCCCAGCGAAAAATTTTACTTCTGCAGTTAATAGTAAACTGATTGTAGGCATACTTCAAAAAGGTCCAGTTTTTAGTTATAATTTGGTTTTAATATATTTATTTAGTGGTAATATAACAAGTCAAGAGTGTAACCATCATGAATCACTGAGCGATCCCTTCCTAACAATTTTTTTAAATAGGAGTTAGAGAGGGATGTGTCTTAGCGCCTCTCCTATTCAACATATTCATGGCAGCGCTCTCCATTATAGTGGACACCAAATGGCAGGAAAGAGGAATGGGCATCAGATACAGATACGACGGCGGTCTGTTCAACATAAAAAGATTCAGAGCAAAAAGACGTACAAAATTCATCACAGAACTTCGCTGATAGAATACGTCGATGACTGCGCTCTAGTTGCAAAAACGTTACAGGAATTACAAGAAATGCTGAACACAGATACCTGGGCATACGAGACTTTGGTTGGAGTTAACATCGATAAAACTAAAATCGCGTGCACTCCCCCGAAAGATCAGAACATTGCTAAAAAATCGGAGAAGCAGGGGAATATGTAGCGGAATTCAATTACCTCGGCATCGGCAGTTTGATTTCAGAAAAGGCCAATATCGACTCTGAAATTCAGCACAGGATTAGAAGCGCCTCCAGAGCATTCTGGAAATTAAAAGGCAGGGTTTTATACAATCATGACTTGAGTACAAAAACGAGACTTGCAGTGTACCGAGCAATAATAATCCCCACAATGTTATATGGAAGCGAAACCTGGATGCCGTACCGCCGGCACACAAACGCATTAAACAAGTTGCAACAGAGACATCTTAGACAATTGTTAAGAATCAAATAGTACCACTATGTCTCAACATCGTGGTGACTGCGCTACAGCTCGAAGACTATGGCCAGTGGTAGATAGCAAAAAGACGAAACAACTACTAAAGCACAAAAAGAACCGAGTATGCATAATTGTAGGTGTCATCACTGGAAACTGCCCCACGGGAGTAAACTTCGCGAGATGGGAGATTTCCAACGACGCCTACTGTAGAGAATGCGGAGAGAAAGAAGAAACCATAGAGCACCTGCTATGCCATTGGAATACCGACGCTTTAAAGCTTTAGGGCCAGGTTTTTGGGAGGGACTACAGGAAGCAGCAGAAGCCAACATCAGCGACATCGGGAACTTTGCAAAAAGCTGAAAGTGCTTTAACGCAAATAAAGAATGAGAGGAAGGTTTGGTACAACAATAACAGGGGTATCGCAATGGGCTCAAGGCCTCCAACTAACCATATCTCAAACGTATCGGTCCTAGAAAAAGCTAGTTGCGAGAGTGCTGAAGTCATGATTACTAAATCCCGCTAAGAGGGCTGGTCCCGTATGTAGGATGCAAGAAAACCGCCTACACAAATCTCTCCTTTCCAGTGAGCTTGCAGACGGTAAGACGAAACCGGGTGGACAATTCAAAAGGTACAAGAATATTTTCCACGAATACTCGTCAGCGAGTAATGGCAGTAAGTAACTAAGTACGCGGTGATAATAATAGCTGGCTTTGCTTCTGCAGAAAATGGTAAACTGCTGATGATGTCCAGCTCTTTTTTTCGTGATAATTTGGTTTAATATTTTCCCACATACAGACATAATTCTTCATGGTCCTGAATTTAACAATTAAAATAAATATCATACATAAATATGGTTTAATAAACAGCTTTTAAATTTGAATTTTCAGAATAGTGATTTAATTTTACAATATTACTAAATTCCTGATGTATCCAATATAAACAAATGTATTCTTTGTCGGCACAAAAACGAATATTATTTATGTGTTGTAGAAGACGTAAATTGGTTTTTATTTATAGACTGAAAATAATGTTTAATGTAAATCATCGTAGTTTAATGAGTCATAAAATACGCATGTATCGCACTAACAACATTCTGATAATGTAGGAATTAACGTCGTGAGACCTTCCACGGTACGTTTCTTATTCAAAGATCAGTTACAAATTTTTATCATTTTACGCGAGTCGTGAAAGTGTCGAAATATTATCTGTGGTAATAAAATTTGGGGATGGAACGGCAAAGAAAAATGTTAATGTAATTTTCGGCATTTATGTGCGTAAAGTTCTGCAATAAAGTACGGAAAATATAGTAATACTAGCTGACCCTGCTAATATCGTATCCGCCCAATTGTAAAATTATATTTTTTCGCCAATCTTGTGGTAATGATTGACATAGTGATCTGGAGGGATTGAGATCCATGGATTTGACAGTAATTGTCAATTATTCTCTATATTTTTGTTTTGCACGATTCAAGTAAATTCTATACAGGGTGCTACAAATTCGTGGTACGAGCATTGGTATCTTGGTAACCGTAATAGATACGAAGATGGTTAAATTGGGGCAAAGTTGCTCCTTGGCATGTTCACCAAGATGCCATCAAAAAAGTTTTAAAAATTTCAAGGATTGCTGAGTTTTTTGGTTAGGTTGTACTCAAGAGTTTATTGTGCTCAAGAGACCAAGTTCTTTCAAAACCTGAAATAAAAAATGCAGGTCCGTATTTAAAAAAAATTAAGTTGGCCTCAGTATCTCACAAATTATCAGCTAATTTGAAAATCTAAAAATACTCTCAGATAGCCCTAATAAAGTAGCTATGAGAATATGCAATTAGTATTTTGATTTTCTAAAAAGTAACGACAGGAAAAAAGCAAATTGATTTTCAAAAAAATTCGTTTTTTCCAAAAAACTCAGCAATCCTTGAAAACTTTTTTGATGGCATCTTGGTGAACATCCCAAGGCGCAACTTTCTCCCAAATTAACCATCTTCGTATCTATTACGGTTTCCAAGATCCCGATCCGAGATTTATAGTTCAGTCATTGGGGATTTTTGCTTGGAAAAAATCCGGAAGTTTTGCAACTTAACAACTTATTTTACAACAACAACAACAAACTTATAGGTTTTGGGGTCACTAACTAAAATCCATAAAATGCACATGATTGCCAAGATGGCGCCCAAAATCGGTATTTTGTGAATATCTCGAAAACTATGCCTTTTTCGCGAAAATTTGAGGATAGCAAAATTAAAGAGAATAAAATTTCCTATCAAAATCGGTATTTTGTGAATATCTCGAAAACTATGCCTTTTTCGCGAAAATTTGAGGATAGCAAAATTAAAGAGAATAAAATTTCCTATCAAAATCGGTATTTTGTGAATATCTCGAAAACTATGCCTTTTTCGCGAAAATTTGAGGATAGCAAAATTAAAGAGAATAAAATTTCTTATCAAAAAGGATTTAAAAAAATTTTGGCACAAAATCCCTGGAAATTTTACAATTTTGCGTAAAATATGATATACTCGTATTATGTATAGGTAGTCGATTTTCCGAAATCAAATGTCGATTAGGGTTCACTAAAACTAGTTTTAGTTTAGTTTCTTCAATTTTGTCATAAAACAGTGGCGTATCATTAATTCGCTCATTAATTTATGAATAATTAAATTTAATTATTGAAAATGTGTACTTGTTTCCACAAGTCCACACCACTCAAGAGGTAAAGTACATGGCGCGTTTATTTTAACGTGGTCTCCCCGGAGGCCTACTCCACTAGGTAAATTAAAAACTCTAGCTTATCTGCACAAGCCCGACGGATCTCACTCACTGATGTCAAAGTCGATCGTCTCTGCTGTGCTGGGCTTATCAGGGTGGTCTCTCAATACGTCCAACTCTTCATCTTCAGCGGTCATCGGATTCGTGGAGGGGCACTTCAGTGACGTTGTCACAGGATTTCCCATTGCAGTATGCACAAATCATTGAACATTTTAATCCTCCTGCTTTTCCGCATCCGCAGGCTTTACCACAGTTGTTGGTTTTGCATTTACAGGATAAAAATGTCAATAGGGATTTTGGAGCTGGATCTTTCAACGTTGTGACTGGAGTAATGCCTGTTTTTGTTTTCTTCCAACCCCATTCTGCGGCATCTTTGGTACAACCAGACCAATGCTGAATCTGGTGGTAAGTTCGCAATGAATGCTGTCCAGCACGACAATTAATTACATATTCATAAATTATTAATGAGCGAATTAATGATACGCCACTGTTTCATGACAAAATTACAGGAAACTAAACTAAAACTAGTTTTAGTGAACACTAATCGACATTTGACTTCGGAAAATTGACTATATGTATATCACACTTTACGCAAAATTGTAAAATTTCCAGTGGTCTTGTGCCTAAACGGTTGACTTTAGCGAAAAATTTCGTAACTTTTTTATAGGAAATTTTATTCTCTTTAATTTTGCTCTCCTCAAATTTTTGCGAAAAACGCATAGTTTTCGAGATATTTACAAAATACCGATTTTGGGCGCCATCTTGGCAAGATGGGGGCGCCGGCGGCAAGCCGGTAAATGTGCATTTTATGGATTTTAGTTAGGGACCCCAAAACCTATAAACCTGCAAAGTTTCAAAACTTCCGGACTTTTTTCCAAGCAGGTTCTTTTTGATCCCCAATGACTCACTAGTTCGAAAAAGTAGCAAAATAAGCGTTCGGCATTTAACGTTTTATGTAAAACTGGCTAGGTATTTTTACACAAATGAAGAAGGAAATTAAAGATAAAGGATTATACTATATCCGTATTGTAGCACATTTTTAGACAACTTCTTTATTTTTAAGATTTCGATGGTCAAACATCAACAAAATATTCCTTATGTTTGGACTAAATTCTCGAAAATAAAGACATAATTTAAAATTCCGTTACAATACGGAAATAGATTGAAGTTTTGTGATTACAGTGATATATCGTCAGTGAAACGTGATAACCTGCTAACTCCATTTTTTATGTTAATACGTTTTTTTGTACTATTAGAAAGAGAAAAAAATACTCTATAAGGAGGGAAAGCAAATATATTTTTTCCCATTAAAGAAAATTTGCTATTTTAACTCAATAATATCTGCTAACTCCCACTGATCTAAAATAGCCACCGAAATGCTGCTATCTCCGTAATTTCAGTTACTATCACGCTAAAGCAAACACACGGATTCTTATTCGTATGTTTCTTTAGTACAGTACGTCGATCCAGGGTCGAACTAGGCCAAAGGGGCCCGGGTGGCAATGTAAGGAGGGGCCTGTGTGGATTTTTTTTGCGTATTTTTTCGCCTTCCGTTTTGGTCAATTTTTCCTTGTTATATACAGGGTGAGTCTTAAATAAGTGCAAATATTTTTAGGGGTAGTATAATGTCGACCCAAGAAACACGATTATGAGGTTTTTTGAGCGATTTTTTTTTTTAAATTTGGAATTTTTTTAAAAAAAGTTTTGGATTTTTTTTTAATTTTTAGTTTAAGAACATACGTGAACATACTTTGTAATATGGCAACATAAGTAGTAGATTAAATTTACAAGAAGAAAATCCAATGATTCTCAAAATTTTAGGAAAAAATTGGAAATTTTAAAAGTGAAATATATTATGTTTCTTTTCTCGAAATTTACCAGCCCTGAAAATATTTGCACTTATTTAAGACTCACCCTGTATAGAAATTAGGGAACTACCCTAATGCAAGGTAAATCAATGCAATGCAAATGCCATAATGCATTGCAAAAGCAAATATTGTTAAGAATAAATAATAAACTATAAAGGGGGCCCGCGAAGGCTGGGGCCCCCCTAATAGTTATCATCATCATCATGTAGCCATCGTTGTCCACTGCTGAACGTAGGCCTCCTCCATATTTCTCCATGTCTCTCGATTTTGGGCCGTCATCATCCAATTTCCAGCAATCCTCTTTACATCATCGGTCCAGCGTGTCGGTGGGCTGCCTCTGCTACGTTTATCTGCTCGAGGTCGCCATTCTAACTATCTTCTAGTCCACCTGTCTTTAGATGTTCTCGCCACATGACCTGCCCATCTCCATTTCATTCGAAGTACGTGTCTTTAATTTTGGTTTTTTGTCTGATAGTGTTATTAGGAATTTTGTCTCTTTTAGTTATTCCAAGCATGGCTCTCTCCATGGCTCTCTGGGCTACTCTTATAATTATATAGTTAATAATAATAGTTATACCTATATATAATATGGCCAGTCCGATCCTGCGTCGATCCGTTCTGTAAATACGGGGTATCCGTAAAGGGTAAGGGGAAAAACGAAATTCTCTATATACGAGCAATTCATCGGCGTGCTATAAATAGTTTAAATAACCATTACTTACTTTGTACAAGAATATCCATAATACCTAATCAGTTTTATTTTTTCAACGTTTTTCCACGTAAATGTTACATAATCTTTATAAAAATTAAAAAAATAAGAAGAAAAGTAATAAAAATTTAATAAAAATCATGCTGTTTTCATCCTATAATGACCGCACTGTTTTACAAGCTCGGTCTCTACTACCGTTGCGTTGTAAAAAAATAGGATAAGCATGGACCATATCTTCTAAGAATTATAAGTTTAATTTTTAAATTATTTAAAGCATTATAGCAGCATTTAAGTCCAAAATGCTGCTACTTCAGTTCTCTAAAAATGCATTAAAAATTTATTCGTTTTTGGACTTGTATGTTTTGCTTCTAGACCGACCATATTATAAATTATGTTATAAATATATGGCTATGTATATCATATTTTTTAAATTTAATTTGATTATTTCTAAATCTCCTTGGGTAATATTCAATTCCATTTTCAAAATTTCAAAAAATAAATGTTGCTATCTCCAAAAATATAATTTTGTTTCTTATTTCTGGAAGACGAATATCTGCTATCTCCCTATTGTGTCTGAAAAAAATTAAGTAACACGAAATATTGAGTTTTATCCTTGTATATAAGGGTTTTATTGTTCCCCAGCAAATAAAATTCTTATCTCTTTATTATTCATGAAAATACTTCCTACATGTGTACATATTTTTTTGTGCCGTTTTTATGCTCTCCTGTGAAATTAGGAATAATGGAGTTAGCAGTTTATCACATTTCACCGACGATATATAATTTATATGGTTTTGTAACAAATTGCTCTTTATGACAAATGCTGAAGCTTTGCAAATCTTAATCAAGCCTTAATCAATCTTAAGCACGTGTGTTTGGAATTTTGGGTGTGGCTTGACACGACAAGATCGGGCTAAGCCTTAGGCAGATTTGTGAAATATAGTATATATTTCCTTCGGCGACATACCCGCTTTACCCGATCCCTGAGAGCGACCCGAACAGTACAGCGTAATAGACTCTTATAACGCTTCGGAGATAGATTTCATAAGCGTATGATTGATAGGACAAACTGTTTAATAACTCGGTTAAAATTTAATATTTTTTGATGATTCAAAGTTCATTTAAAATGTAGAATCAACAGCTATGACATTTTGGAATTCGTTTGAATTTTGTCATATTTTATTATAAAAAACACCGGGCAAGCATTCCTTAGCCCAATTTTTTTTTTCAGGAAGTGAAAAATATTTAAAAAAATTATGCTCAAAGTATGCTTATAGCCTAAAAAAATCAAATTTGTATCTAAATTACATCTCAAAATAATATTAATTAAACGTTTGTTTAAAAAATTCTCTATGGCACTTAAAACTGTTGGCGTTTCTCTACACCTTGTAGATATAAACGTTCAGATTTATTGCTATTATCAAATCCCGTTACATAAATTCTTAAAATATGAAATAAGAAGTTGACATCGACTCTGCATGAGGTCTAATTATGTGTATACATATTCTGCAAGTTTTCCACGCATCTAGTTTTTTCTTTCTGAAATGGTATGTTAATCTCAGAGAGAAAAAGATTCGATCATAGTAAAAAAGTGTCAGTAGACAGTCTGTATAAAGTGGAAAATATTCATAATTTCTGTATAAATTTTCTTGAAAAAAAATCAATTTGAAGTCATTTAGCCATTAAATATGGCAGCAAATAAGGTAAGATGCTGTATATTTTTTGTAGTAGGTTTAATTTTAGCAGATTTTAATATGTATGTTCCTTGTGTAGTGTTATTTCCAATAAAATGTAAATACTGTCCAGCAAAATAAAGGAAGATTTCTTTTTATGAAAAAAATAAATAAAAAATAAAGAAACTGCACTACCATTTTCTTAATATTTGCTATTCGGAAGTTAATAGATTAGAGAATTATATTAAAGATCTTAAAATATTTTAAAAAACTTGTCTAACTAAAAACAAACCACAACGGAAAAGAAATAAATTATTTTTACTATTTTTTACTAAACATAACAATAGTATAATACAGGACTTTTTTTTTCTTCTTTATAATATTCGAGGAAGCCTAAAAACTAAATACTTTAAAGGCTTAAAAAATTATCACTTGTATTGCATTTTGAATAAATAGACCCGAGGCAAAATCTATTTAAGCATTTTGCGTTTTGTGGGTACATCTGTTTTCCATAGGCGTAGAATCAATTATTAACTAAATTTTAAACTTATTTTAGAACAAATTTAAACAGTACCATCAGTACCATTAAAAAGGTACGAATGTCAAATAATAAAAAGTATAAAAAATTGCTTTCAAATATATTTCACCAACTTGTCAAGAAAATAAAATATCTGTTATAAAAAAAAATAAACCGTACATGAAAAAAAAATAAAAAGTAAAAGAAGTTACTTAGTTAATTTATATTTCAATACTTAATAGTTATAACATGTGGTTTTATATAGTTAAAAAATATAAAACCTGAAAAAAAGTATTAAAATTTGTCTACTTTATGTTAGCACGTACAACTTAACAAGTATAGCTAGAGACGTGAGAAATATAAAATAACACGCGACCGGTGCTATCCACAAGTCTGTTCCTATATTTGGACAACTGTAGGTGTGATATCCATATTCTATGACATCGTAGTCTATCCCATGAGAGAATATACAGTAGATAGTGATAGATGGTTATCTACCATTTTAATTCAAAAATAAATGTTTTTTTGTCAGTTTCTTTATGAATCTGGATATGTCATAAATGACAATAGATCTAGATAATACATATTTAAGTTATAAATTCAGCTAATCAACTTTTACAGTATGAATGAGATGTTTATTTCGAAACCAGTGCTGTAAAAGTTGTTGCAGACGAATGACGTACAATATTTTATTTCACCCTGTTTGAATAAAATCTATAGTTTTTTAAATAAGCGAATATTTTTTAATCCGCTTATGTATGTTTTGGATACTATTGTATTTCATCATCATCATCATCATCATTTTCAGCTTATTTAATCCTTTCCAATTGTGGTGTAGCATCCCCCACAGACCTAGATACTCTCTTTGTAGTTGGGTCCATTGTTGTCTATTGTTGGCTATGCGGGCCCAAGTTATCCCTGCTGATTTCCTAATATCATGGTCCCCCATCTCAGGTTTGGTCTTCCTCTAGGTCTCTTGATTCCTTCCTCTGGGTCTCTTGATTCTGGGTACCATGCTGTAATTTTTGTGGTCCAGCTGTTGTCCGTCCTTCTTGCCAGGTATCCTGACTATTGCCACTTGAGGGATTTGATTTTGTGGATGATATCTATTACCTGTGTTTTTATCGTATTCACTCTATTCTTTTACGGTCTCTCTTGGTTATTCTCAGCATATTTCGTTCCATTGAGCGTTGTGCGACCTGCAGTTTCCTTATAATGTCCGTTTTAAGTGTTCAGGTTTCGTATGCATAGGTCATGACTGGTACATGGCACATTAGTCGAATGTTTTTTTCTTAAGATAAAGTGGCATTCTAGATTTGAATATGTTTGAGTTTCTTCCATAAGTACTCCATGCTAACTTAATTCTTCTGTTAAGTTCTGGTAATAGAGATCCCGAGCTGTGTATTAGTTGCCCCAAATATATATATTCTTCTACTTAATGTAGTGTTATTTACTTTTTCTGTCTACCAGTCCGTTGTACATTATTTTAGTTTTTGTTAAATTCATTTTGATACCTACTTTATTGCTGGCTGTATTTAGTTCGTTAGTTTGTGTTTGTACTTTTTCAGGACTATTGGCAATTTGGACTTATCATTACTTGTCAAGGACTTATTGAGTATCACCGAATCTTAGATGGTTAAGATATTCTCCATCTATTCTTAATCCTTTGTTGGTCCAGTCGAGTTGCTGTGTTAAAGAAATGATTTTTTTGAAAACTCTATTTGAAAACAAAAATGATTCCTTTAAAATTCTAAAGTATGTTAATCTTCAGAGACCCATAAGGTCCCAATAGCAGTTGTTTCTTTAATTAGAAGCATAATAAAACATATTTTACACTATTTGTCAGTGTTAACTTAGAGTTGGGAAAAAAATACATCAAAGCATTCAATTATGTACATCTTTCTGCAGTTTACCTCTTAATTGAAGAAGTAAAGAATCGATTAAGGCAAATCGATAAATAGTCGAAATAGCCTGCGAGGTCGACTACGCTACTGATTCCAGAAAATGCTAACGGATGCACATTCCTTTCTTTTACCGAGTATAAGAGTACTAACATGCCGCGTCCGCTATTGGTTACGACCGATTTTTAGACAACTATTATTTCTCAATGGAATTTGAAAGCTTTTTCACGGCGGTGAACTTTAGAAAACAGTGAAAATGTTATGGTTCAAGATTTTGAACGCCGAATATTGTTGTACAGGAAAGACGAAAATTAACATCAATGAATGATAATCATAGCATAAAAGTATTAACAATTACATGAAATTTTATTAAAAAATAGTTAATTGTAGCTAGTAGTATCAGTATTTAATTTATCGACATGATACATGATGACAGTAAACAAGGCCGGCCAATGCCTCTAATACGCACACAACCCTTCTGCAGGACTGCAAAAGCAGTCACTAGAGTGGCTACCCAAGAAGCATTTTTTGTTTTATAAATGTGTCAGGAAACTTCCCAACACACACCATATTATACAACCTAAACGCATCTAGAATGGTTGTCGTGAGTTATTGGTAACCATTATATAACACTTATATGCCCTAAACGGTCCATTTTATAACTGTTCCTATGGTAACCCTTAACACTCAAGGTGTGCAACCAAAGTCCTGAAAACTTTCTCAACACCTTTATATATCCTATCGAGTTACCGCTATAAAACTGAAAAGGGGGATATAATAGTTATATAGTGGTGTTGAGAAGGTTCCCAGAGACTACCTCCATAGAAATATCGCGTATGCGCGTTTTTTGAAAATATACTTGTTTCTTTCTGACTAACTACTTTATTATTTGCCTCTTTTTTTAACATAAAAAGCAGATATAATCTTATTGCTCCAAGTTGTCCTACGCAGATAATCCAGACCAGAAACAAAAGAGACAAAATGACGCCATTCCTGTCATAGCCTACAAAAGCGTTTGCGTTATGCAAATGACTTTATAGAAATTACTGGCTTAATAACATCTATTGTGCCTATCCAGAGTACTAAATACATATGCGATATTAAATTTACTGTGTGAAAATCAATTTTACCTCCAAAAAACACATGCGCCCCCAAAAGCAGAATTATTTAATAGATTCTTTTATAAACAAAAAAATTTGGTAAAATTTTTGTAATGAAAGTCAAATTTATTAATATAAATAATAGAACATACGACTTTTTTAATACATAGAAATAACTGGCAACTGGCCAAAATATAGTTTTGTACCAGTTTTTAACGTTATCTTAGAAATACTCATTGAAGCCAAAAATGAAGCATCAATAATAATGGCGTCCATTATATTTAAAGTGCTATATATTACTTTAGGGTCTATAATATACTCATCAACCATTATATAAATTTGGTTACTTAAGGTTGCGTAAATGAGTTTGGGTTATTTAAAACAACCATTTTAGTGTTTTATACAACTAAAGGTGATACAAATCACCATTATAAATGCCGGGGTATTTATGGCTACTTTTGGTCACCCAGAAAACCTTTATGTAACCCGAGGTGTCGACTGTAGCGACTCCCTGCGAACGAAGTTTGACATTACAGCAATTTGATAGAAAATGTGCAGAAAACAAAACACAACCTCATAAAATTGAAATAATACTGTTTTGGTTCAATTTAATCTATATTTAAAGTGGTAGGAGTTTTCAAAAGAGTTCTAGGGTCCTTTGGTATTTTGGTAGAACAGTTATGAATGAATTGACTACAGAAAAAAGCTCTTTAAGTGCAGAATGTGTAATGTTAAAGCGCAAAGCTTATTCTCTTATGTTATGCATTCTTTAATGCCTTAACCAGGCATCTTCCTGTTCCTGATCGTTTTGGCAACTTTCTGTTGGAAATATCTCAGGTTGATCCTGATCTCTGCTTGTGGATGGTAAATTTGCATGTTGGCTTTCAATATTGGTAGATGTAGTTTGAATGAGGTTTGGATTATTCCTATTTTTTTTTAACTCTGAAGAACCTTTCTTTTGAACGTAGATGTATTTTTGTGTTTTGTCCAGTTTATTTTTTTATTATTTATTATAATACCGAATTGCTTTGCTTGCTAATATATTATTTGTTTCGATTATATTAAAAATTTAAGGTTATGTCATTGGGTTTGATATTCGGCAACTACAGGTTATATAAAGCATGCAACCATTTGAAAGGTGCAAAAAAACGATTTGAGGGCACAATTATATAACTTGTAGTGCTATTGGTTACATAATGGTTCTTAATAACAGCTTTAATTATATAGTGTATATCTTGCGTACCTATCTAACACCTAATACCAGAAGTTATATAAAATAGATATGAACACCTTTATAAAACCTTACTATGAAACCTTTAGTAACAAGAACCTCTAGTTTTATAAGGAAAATGATAAACAACATTTTAAGGTTACTATTAGTGATAAGTAACCAACGCTACACTTATATAAATCAAAACACTGTAAGATACCAATGAGACATTTATTAAACCTTTATATAACTAACCTTGAGAATATATAACCTAAAGGAACTTAAAATGTTACTTGGGTACAAAACAGAGGGTGGCCAACAAATTTCTAGAATGGTGGAGAAATTCACCAGGACACAGACAGGCAAAAAAGTTCAGAGTGGAATATTCGCCCAAAGCTGTAGTGGCAGTAATGGGTCTAATAGAGCATTGTTTGGGTCGGATTTATGCATCTTAGTCTGGTGGCATTGACCGTCAAAGCTATGTGCAGATTTTGTCAATCTGAGGAAGAAACGACAGAACAACTTTTATGGCAGTGCAACAGAATGGCAAATGTCCGGTTCTTTGTATGAGGCAATACTAGACCATTGATAAAGAGCTATTATGGAGAGTCGAGTCTCCAAGTTGTTAACGTTTTTGAAAAGTATAGGACTAGATAATGTAATCTAGAGACGAGGCTAATACTCACCTCAAAAACTTCCTGATCTAACCAAGTCCGCAAAATATCTCCTTGATATTCGTCACTGGAAAGGTAAAAGGTCTAAAGCGACAAATAGGGAGGTTTTCAGGGGAGCGTTTTAAACGGGGAACGTTTAACAAATTACTTCGTATGTTATTACTAGGTTTGAATTGACTATCAGGAAGATTGATTTTTTTACAAAATTGGTATGACAATTAATTTCTCTAAGACTAAATAATTCAATGAGTAATTGTCGCTTAAGTCACAAATTTTGAAAATGCTGTATGATTTATGATTACCATATTTATAGCAAAGTAAGTACAGACCATCTAAAGTAAATATCTAATTTAGTTTTGATTTCAGGACAGTTCCTGTATTTTTAATAATGTTTTTAAGAATGAAGAAACTGTCGAAATTATGTAAAAAAATATGTAAAGTGATTTGAAAGGAAGCCAAAAATGTAACAATATACGCAGTGTTCCATTTAAAAAAAAATCATCTCAATCCACTCACTTTTGTCTCCCCTAAAGTTAAAATATTTTCCTGAAATACATTCTAGGATCCTAGTACATACTTTAGGTTTGCACTTAAACAGAATTCCTAAGTTTTTTATTCTAGAAGCTACAGATCAGGTTCGGTAGTAGTTAATTAAGAAGTAATTTACCTGATTAACTTCGTGTAATTTTTCTTAAAAACTACGTCTTTTCCCGTTCATTAACTACCTGAAAACTACATTAATAAACTACCTATTCATATTATGAATAATTTTGCTTTGTATGAGGAGGTCTAAATAATATGATGTGAATGGTTATATTTAAAGCCATATTTCTTCTGTTTTCTTAAATACATTATGTGTTTTCTAAAGCTTCAACTTATTATAACCTCACCTCAAATCTTTGACATTTGAAAGTTACATACATATGTTACATAAACTACACCCTCTACATAAACTATATTAACTACATGTAATGTAGTTTATGTAGTTTTAAAAAGTGACATGTAGTTTTCCGAACCCTGCTACAGATGCCCGACGCATTATTGCCGGACCCTGTATCTATACTAATATTTAAATCCTTAAGTGACTGACATACCGATTAATCACCATCCTGCTCAAACCACTCAACATAAGAAGCTCAATTTTGGCATACAGGTTGATTCTAGGGTGTAGAGGTTCGATAAGAACGGATTTTTCGAAATTCCATTTCAAAGAGGGTGAGAAACCACCCCCCAAATATTACAATATTTTTTATTTAAAAAACGGTCAAGTTTCCGAAAAAACGCTTAAACACGTATATTTTATTTTGTTTTTTACATATTTTAAGATTTTTTAAAAATGTATATAGGGTGTTTCAAAAAATCTGATCATTGATTAATCACGATCCTGCTTAAAGCGCTTGACGTAAAAGGCTGATTTTTGGAAAACAGATTGACTTTAGGGTGTAGAGGTTCGATAAGAAGGGATTTTTCGCAACTCGAATTCTAAAAGGGTGGAACTATCCCTCAAATATTAAAATATTTTTTATTTAAAAACGGATGAGTTTTTCGGAAAAACTCTTAAAACGTATATTTTATTTTGTTTTTTTACATATTTTAAGATTTTTTAAAAATGTATATAGGGTGTTTCAAAAAATCTGATCATTGATTAATCACGATCCTGCTTAAAGCGCTTGACGTAAAAGGCTGATTTTTGGAAAACAGATTGATTTTAGGGTGTAGAGGTTCGATAAGAAGGGATTTTTCGAAACTCGAATTCTAAAAGGGTGGAACTATCCCTCAAATATTAAAATATTTTTTATTTAAAAACGGATGAGTTTTTCGGAAAAACTCTTAAACACGTATATTTTATTTTGTTTTTTTACATATTTTAAGATTTTTTAAAAATGTATATAGGGTGTTTCAAAAAATCTGATCATTGATTAATCACGATCCTGCTTAAAGCGCTTGACGTAAAAGGCTGATTTTTGGAAAACAGATTGACTTTAGGGTGTAGAGGTTCGATAAGAAGGGATTTTTCGAAACTCGAATTCTAAAAGGGTGGAACTATCCCTCAAATATTAAAATATTTTTTATTTAAAAACGGATGAGTTTTTCGGAAAAACTCTTAAACACGTATATTTTATTTTGTTGTTTTACATATTTTAAGATTTTTTATAAATTTATATAGGGTGTTTCATAAAATATGACCATTGAGTAATCACGATTCTGCTTAAACTGCTTGACGTTTAAAGCTGATTTTTGGCAAACGGATTGACTGTGGGGTGTAGAGGTTCGATAAGGAGGGGTTTCTCGAATCTCAAATTCCAAGAGGGTGAAAGAACCCCTAAAAAAATTACAATATTTGTTATTTAAAAAACGGTTAGTCTTTCGGGAAAACGCTTAGACAAGCATAATTTATTTGGTTTTTTTACATATTTTGAAATTTTTTAAAAAATCATACAAGGTGTTCCAAAAAGTTGGGTAATTTCTTAACCACGATTCTGCTTAAACTGCTTGACGTAAAAAGCTTATTTTTGGCAAACGGATTTTTTGAAAGTCAAATTCCAACGAGATGAAACTACCCCTCAAATATTACCAAGTTATATAATAATATCGTCATATTGTTTTTTCCCATGCTGACATAAATGTGAGAAAATTTTATCCAGTTTGTATATTAATAGAAAATTTTGCTTTGCTTTATCATCACCATTACAAATGATTAATTCGACGCGAACGAAGTCGCTGGTACACGCTAGTTTATATATATATATATATATATATATATATATATATATATATATATATATATATATATATATATATATATATATATATATATATACGCCGCGCCACTATCACGTAGGTATCGTGGTAGGAGGTCCCACGTTGTGAATGAATGAACGACTGAGCGAAGCGCGGGGGACGGCAGCGGCGGGATGGTGAGCGGGCGGAGGGCTCGACAAGGGGGTCAGGAATTCGACGGAGTGCCCCGGGCGCCGCACATTCCTGCGCTCAAGACGTCGTCTGCTGCTGGCCGCCCGCCCCCTCCACCGACGGCGTCGCAGAGCACTGTTCGCTCAGCTGTTGAACGGGTCGCTGATACGGGCGGCGTTGCCGTTGTGACGTCAATTTCTTTGTACACCCAATTCGACTTGTGTGTATTCATCCCCCGTATAGTGTCGTAATAGAGAGAATGTTTCGATTCATGAGGAGGGAAGGACTCTTATGCGGGAACGTTTCCTTATAAGAGCAAATGTATTCTCTATATGTTTTACTTTTTTTTAAGTGATTCTATATTTTTGAGTCAAAATATCAAGCGTTTTACAAAAATAGAATTTTCACTAATAATACCACAAAAGGGTAAATTATTTCCGGACTTTCTGAGAGAGAGAGACTGTCAAAATTTTCGTGGATAGTAACAAGGCATTGCAAACTCAATAGGCATGATGGGATTGACGGATGAAGCCATGTGCAAATTTTATGAAATGGCAGAACATATTGTAGGCCAGTGCGATAGCCTGAAAAATGTGCAGTTGTTTATACCAGGCAATGATATAAACCATTAATAAATGACTATGCCGGGTGCGTCTCAAAAGTGGCTCACCCCTATAACTTTTATATTTT
This sequence comes from Sitophilus oryzae, assembly GCF_002938485.1. Classification (NCBI taxonomy): domain Eukaryota; kingdom Metazoa; phylum Arthropoda; class Insecta; order Coleoptera; family Curculionidae; genus Sitophilus; species Sitophilus oryzae. Next base: position 605,227 of record NW_022147437.1, on the reverse strand, counting down.
TTCAGATAAAAAAAGAGATTTGGTATGTTAGTATATGTCTATATGACATAAATTAGGATTGATTGACGTATTCAATTTTGCTTTTGGTTACCTCCTCTTTCACTGGAACTGACTACAATTTTTGAAATGGCATACTTGGTATATTTCTACTGTATTGGATAGAAAATGACACTCTGAATCGAATGATATATCATATATGTCAACTTTTGACATATTCGCTCAAAAACAAATTGTATTTTAAATTTCAATCTAGAGTGCCACGGCTGTGTTAAAAACACTAATTATTTTTAAACAAGGATCCTTGAAAAATAGATTTTTTTATCTAATGTGTCTTGTCTTGGTCGGTTAAAAGATGTCCAAATCGTACTTTTAATCATATCTCAATTTTTTCAAATGGAACGAGGGTGTCCCATTAGCATCTTTGAAAAAAAGCATTTTTTACGAATACTTTGATACCACATACACGGTACCTATTGAAAATTCAACGTCCAAGTTAATAGACTTTTTAAAATAGCTACGACTGAAAAATAAATAAATTTAACCTAGAAATAGACGACGAAGAGGACTAATATATCTGTAAAAGCCGCAGTGGAACAGGCAAGCTCTAAAAATATAATCTAATAATAAGACTCTTAAGAAAATTTGAATCATTAAAATATAATTATTTGTAAGAATGTATGCTTATTGAAGTCGACGTCCAGACCTAGCTAGATAGATAGATTTTTGTGGTGGCATCGACCTGTTCCATTGCGACCTTTTCACATGTATTATATACGATCCTCTCCTGATCTCCAGGCTACATTCTCTTGGACTTGGAGACTGAACCATAGCTCTTTATCCATTTCTGATCATTGCATAATACAAAGATGGCACATTTATCAGAGTGTTGTACTGATATAAAATGCAGTACCGGCTGGTGCTGAAGGGTTCAATGGCTGGCGCCCACCCAACCGAATATAGAATGGTATGGGAGAGGAGTTAATCACCGCGATCTTACATATCTATCCCCCTTTCTTGAGTTATAACTGATCATACATACTTTTGATTGACAGAAGCCAGTAACTATAGAACGGTTTTACAGAGGTTAGTTCCCCATCTCAGTACAGTACATATGCTGGATCTGTGTCTATGAAAGGAATACGGACAAAAAACATTTAAATAAACAGCAATATATTTTATACGTCGACTTGACGAGACTTCACCGCAATTGATGGAACGCGTTGTCTATTTTTTTACGAAAAACATCGAGAGAATATCGTTTCCCCTCTCACGGATACCCTGTAGCCACAGAACGGACAGACGTACTGTACTGGTACTACCCAGTCGTACCAAAATTCATGGCAATTCATGGTTGTCATTACGGCGCACTCAGTGATGGGGTGTTCTGGTGTTTCCCCATTTTCTCTACAGATTCTGAATTCGCCGTTGTTTCTTAGCTTCAATCTACTGAGGCATCGTTGGGAAGACAATGTCCTGTTAAAAAAAGACCTGACAATCCGAAGATTGTTTTTACTTAAATAAAGGAAAAATGAGCAATGTTTTTCCTCGGTCGTAAGTTATAAAAAAATTCTTCGAGTGTCTTAGGCCGTTGGAGGATTACCATTCCAGGTTACGGATGGAGTAGTAGTCTTCCAGGTTTTTGAGGAGATACCCCTGCTCTCCTCCTAAATATCCCGTGACAATCCAAATATTGTTCTTACTTAAATCAAGTAAAATCTTGATCTTTGGTTCAGTCATTTCTTCTAGATATTAGGTTAAGTCATTTCTTCTTCAGGTCGAATATGTCAAGACCTAATATCTATTTTTACCAAACTCGGATTCAATTAAAGTTACAAGGAAATTTAATATAAAATTTCTGACAGAGAATTGCCATTTCACTCTTTTTATTTTAGCAGTTTTGATCATTCCATTATTACTATTCAGAGTGCATACTTTCGTTGTTGCTATAGAAACACGTCTCGAAATAATTCCATTCTTCTCTTGAACGAAAGGAATCCTTCCGAGGAGCACTTGGCTCGATAAAGAGAGTTTGTAGCGCGTGTTTCATAAGAAGTACGACCAATATTTACAGAGAAAATGTTGACACTAAACGGTGCCCGTTCTTCGTGTTTTCCTGGATGCGTCGCGCTATCGGCTGGTAGCGGCGACGTTGCCGCTTCTCCTCCGCCGGCCGACTTACTACGGAAGAATGGAAGGTCATGGTACTGAAAGAGTACGGTCGCTGACCTCCGGAATCTATACACTACTTCGTCATTCCGAAATTCCAGCGAGTCTGCCGCTGCCGCGCTGCGCCGGCCGTGCCGTTTCTTTCTGTAATTGGCGATTAGCGACCGGGCCAGAATCCGCTGCTCGTCCGTCGCTGACCGAGATGCTTTAAATAATATTTCTATGGGCTCGCAGAACAAGTTGTTAAACATAAAGTCCTATAACTAAAACAAAGGCGGATTAAGCTTTATTCAGAACTAGGGTTTCTTCAATACTTTCGGTACTGACTAATTTTTGTTCAGTGGTAGTGCAGTTCATCAATCAGAAAACAAGGGATTGTTTTTCAAAGTAAAATGGATAAAATATTGAGATTTTTAATGAAAATAATATCAAATTATTAAGTCTAAGAAAATAATATCAAATTAGTAAATTAATCAGTCATAAAAAATTAACATGAACACAAATAAAGAAAAAAGTATAAATAACTTAAATTTCATATCAAACAACATAAACCAACTTAACTGAATTTGAGACAAACGTCCTAAAATATTGAACTAGAAATGATGTCAATATCTATTAAAACATAACACAATAAATATTATAGGAACTTCAAAAGAGAAAAGAAGCAAGAACAATAAGAAACAGCAACATTTCTTATTTCGAAGAGTTTGATTTCGACCGCTAGAAAATATCAAAGGACTTTCTCACTTAACAAAAAAAATAATTTTTAATTATTGTTACCGAGGCCCTGTGATCTGAACCCTAATTGGTAGTATTAATTAGAGTTTCCGGAACCGTATTAATATATTTTCGTTCAATGATTGTGGAGTTCGTCAATTAGCAAGCAAGGGATGGTTTTCAAAAGTAAAACCGGTAAAAAATTGAGTTTCAAATAAAAATAATATCAAATTATTAAGTCTTGAGAAAGTAAACATGAACACAAATAATGAACACAAGGGAAAAAATAGAAAAGAATTGGTAGCTTAAAAATTACATCAAACAACATCAACCAACCTCGAAACCAAATTAACTAAATTTGAAATAAAAAACATTTTCAATTAAAGATGCAAATGCCTATAAAAACATAACAGAAAAAAATATAACTACTAATACATTTACCAATATTATACTAAATAATAAAATAACATATTTGAACTTCAATAATTGTTAATAAACATTATAGAAACTTCAAAATATCTTCAGAAGTAAGAACAGTATAAGAGATAGCATCACTAATTATTTAGAAGAGTTTCAATTCCACCGCTAGAAAGTATTAAAAGTCTCGATATTATTATCGAGTCCCGAAAGTACCGAAAGAACCGGGAATTAATTATTTTCCGGTACTTTCGGTACCGGGATGAACCCTGTTCAGAACCTCGAAATTAGTGGTTTCAATAATTGAGGCGTCAAGTTGCAAAACCCGCCTATATCCATTTTTTTTTAAAATAGCCCCTCTCTCCAATCGTTCCTCATAGCTGAGGGTCACTATTATATGCTATGAAAATACTTTTTGATAATCTGTCTTCAGCTCGATGGATAGCTGAGTGGAGGTGTAGACCCGTTGTTTGTCTGACTTGGTCGATCCATCTTGTTGGGGACCGACCTCTACTATCTTTTTCCTTGGACATCACCAGTTATAATAATTTTTTCCATGTTGTCGGCAGGTCTTCGGGCAGCGTATTTCCATAATATACCATGTAGAGAGCATAGGGTCTCTAAGCTCCGCCTCCAACCTTAGGTTAGCATTGAAGATGTCTTTAACGCGGTATAGAATGGAATAGGACAACGCGCCAAATGTGGTATAGTATGGAGTCGCCTTCTCAGCGTTACGACGTGATATATGTCACATTCTTAGTCACTTCTTGTATTATGGCTGAGCAATGTACGTTAGAGATTATGTTAACAAATATAAAATCTGAAGTAAAATTGTCGATATAAATAGTAATTCGGTTTAACAAGAGACAACAGCTATTCACCAAAAAACAGTGCCGTAAGTAAATAATATTTGTCGGGCTGGAAGAATTTAAGGAAGACAGTTTTGAAGACCAACATGCTTTATTGAAAACAAATATAGAAAAAAGTACTAAGTACTAGGTTTAACACAAAAATAGAAAAGTAATCAGATGCTAGAAATATTAACACGGTTTAATAATGTCACATCATATTGACACAGTGCAGCAGTTAAAAACATTCCTCAAAAATACTACAATAAACTGTAGTATATTAAAGTACAACCAAGAGCTTTATCCAGAAGAATTTGCTGTTTGCACTCGAAAAAAAGAAGGCTATCAGTAAGGCTATCAGAAGACTAAAAAAATAGTGCTTGAGGAAAAATACTACCAAAAATACACTAAATGCCAAAAGACATTAATATTTAATACTTTAAACTAAACAATACAATCTAACAGGAAATAACAATGTTTATTTTTATTATTTTTTAAGTGGCCGATATTTAAAAAAAATTAATATAATATACATTATTTAATAATTCAAAAAATTTTAAATGTTATTTTTGTTGATATTTTCTTTGTTTTATATTTTGTAGTCATGTTTTTAATGTAATGATAAAGAATAAATATATACCGCATGATCGAAAAAAACGGCGTCCAGTTGGCTGGGAAATAAAGATTGATAACATTTTCCATTAAATTTATATAAAAAATGACAGCGATCTGCATTTCATAGCCATCGCTGACGCCGTTTTTTACCATACGGTATTATTTTACACAAATGAATATTACTTTTTATGCTATCAAAAATAACAGAGAGACATCTTTACTGCTGAACTAAGCTTGTGGGCGGGGCTTAGAGACCTTATGTTCTCTACATGGTACATTATGGAAATACGCCTTCGGGCAATGTGTCCAAAGTACTCGAGGATGCATTTCAGATAGCCGACAATCGGGTGCTTATGTTAAGCTCACAGATTCGTTTTTCTAGCTATTCAAAGTATTCTCAGCATACGTCTGTAGCAGCACATTTTAAAACTGACATGCGCCTTTCCAATGATTTGATGGTCCAGGATTCCACTCCATAAAGAAATATTGAGAAGACAATTATATGCAGCAAATTATTTTTTGTGTGGGTTGTTATTATTCTGTTCTGCCATATTCTTGTAAGGCGCGTTGTGGCAGTTTTTGCTAACTGTATTCTGGGTCTAATTTCTATTTTACAATTGCCTTCGTCGTTTATGTTTGATCCGAGATAAACAAAATCATGAACCACTTCGACATCATTAAGCTGTAAACTGAACCCACTAATTTATTCCACTTATTTCGAAGTTCTGAATGAAGCTACTAAATAGAAACAACTGATGTATTTCACTAATTTTGAGATTCTGAATGAAACTTAAGAGTTGACGATCATTCATAATTGTTAAAAAATATAATTAAAATTAATAGAATACCCTATCAACAGCTTAACTCCCCTCCTAAACATTCTACATAAATATGAGTGCTGCTTTATATTTATTATTATAGCTTCAGAATTATAATCCAGTGATATGGTAATTCCATTGGCAAAAATTTCATATAACTAAATACTTGGAGAATAAAAAAAAATAAATAAAAAAATAAAGGAGAAGAAAAATTTGGAGAATATATTTAAAAATAGGCTTCCTAGAAGATGATTTTTATCTAGACGATAATCTAGTGTAACTTAAAATTTGAAAATTTTACAATTAATAATTTGAAAAATGCTGATTTATAAGTAGTAGTTTCAATAATTTAACCTTCTGTCATTGTTTTGAGAAAAACAAGAATAATTTATGTTAGTTATTATGCGTTATATATAAATTTATTTCTTAGTATTACCAATTAAAGAAATAACTACTTAAAATGTTATTAACAAAAAACTTCTTCATTATTTTTTTCAAAGAACGATCTAAAATGTATAAAAATCGTATAATAATCGAATTTATATCGATTTCCAAGAATAGCAGAAATGTATTTGTGTTGCACAAATGTGTTGTTTTTCATACTACAAAAAGAAAAGCTGTAAAACAAACGATTTTTTTAGAATACAGAAAGTAATTCTCACATTCTTACTAAAATTTTATTTAATTATAATAGTACCTGCTGGCGCCATCTAGTACTAAATGCCAATACCATTCTTCGCAGGAAACGTTCCCATTACTGGTTTCTGTACCAACTAGTTTCAAAATTAACAGTGTTGCCAGTAGCACAGAAAAGAATTTAAACATCTTGTAATGATGAAATACTTTCTAAATTTTACAAACATCATTATTAGGTACATGATATCAATACTATGATTATAAATGATTTTTTTAATAAAATTTAATATTTTAATGCTACATTAAAAAAAAATCTTGAAAAAGGAGAGTTTTATATTTAAAAATATAATCCAATTAGTAATAACTGGAGATAACATGTTTGAAATTATTTCTGAATAAGGTTTCGAAAAATTAATTTATCAACAAGTTCTATGAAACCTCACATATCTTTGAAACATCTATTTGAAAGTTATTCTAATAAATAACGTTATTTCAATGTCATTTAATTTAAGAGGTACACAGACAACGTAATAAGTAATAAATATATTAAATATTAGATTACAAAATATCGAAAAATACAAATGTAGTAGCTACGTAGTGGCCCCTAAGTGTATATGCAATTGGTTGGAAACTGGAGAAGCGATAACTGTTATAAAATTACAGAGATAAAATAATCAATACTTAAGTAGTCCATTCAAATCAGATATGGAGGAAAATAAAAGTCAGGAGTGATACAGACTGCACACTGAAAAACTAACAAAAACTTTAGTTTTTGTCAAAAAATCTCATAATAATTGCCAAAAAAATTTGTATTTTCTAAATGTCCTATATTGTTTAAAATAAAATTTAATTCTTTCTAAAAATCATTGTTGTCTAAGCCTATTTTTGCATGTGTAAAACTGACTTTATTACTTTATGGCAAATGACAGTTATCACATGCAGGGTCGGACTGGGCCAGAGGTCAATTTGTCCCTATATTGATTTGTTGTTAGTGTCTGAAATCAGGAAACTACCCGTAATGCAATGCAGATGTAAATATTGTTAATTAAAAAAAAAGTTTTGAGGATATCCTGAGAAAATTACCGTAATTTTTTTCTGTTTCATGTCTACACTGAAAAAAAAACATATAAAAAAACTACAACACTTTGTACTTAGATTTTTGTAAACATATGACGCACAATTGTTGTTTAGCTAAGTTATTATTCCTCCCCAACTTAGTTTACAATAGTGCCTCGTAACAGCTAATTGTGTCAAAAAAATATAGTTAGTAGTGCTACAATTTGTAATAATGATTTTCATTTAAATTTCCACGAGTACCATCTGAATATTCTTTGACACAAATTGTGAGAATTACAACCACACTTGTTCGCTATTTTCGTATAAAATCAAGCATATTTAACTATTTTGGAGATCTTGTGATAGAAATAAACGCTACAACGTGATGCCTAGTACTTTTATATTTAGTGTAAATATGCACATTTAATATCAACAAGTTCAGGATCTGAAATTTCAAACCCCAAATTTTTTATATAACATTTTTGGCACGCCATTTTAAAAATTCATGAAAGTGGAGGTAAGCTTCCCAGTAATATTTTGTTTTCAAACCTAACCAAACGACCTTGATACTTCTTTTATTTTTTTTTTAATTTTACGAGAAATTCGACTTAACTTTTATTTTTCATCAGATTGCCTTTTTTCCATCTTCTTTCAGGGTTTCTTAGAATTTGTAATGAGCTTGAATAACTTCTAATAAAAATGTCGGTGATCCAAAATTATTCACAATTTTATTTCTGTTGGATCTCGTGCTGTTTATAGAGTTGATTGTCATATTTTCTGCATTTAAGATGAGAGATAAAGTAAACCCATCCGGTTTAGTATACATATATAAGTTTTTATATGTATTAAGAGTACATTATCATTTTTCAGAACTATTTTGTACCGGGTGTTCCACTAAGAATAGCTCTCGGCTGTATCTCGGAAAGTATTAGCCGTAGGGCTTACGGAAAAAATATTTATAACTAAAGGGGATATGAGAAATTGCCGGAAATTATTTTCAAGTTTGTAAAACGGCCGCTAGGTGGCGCACCTGCTATGGAAAATAAGAAAATAGATTTTTTACAGAATTTTGCCTAGATAATGGATACTATAAACAATAGCTTCATAATCTTCAGTAAATTTTGGATTTTTTTTTTGTTAGAACCATTTTCCCCTACCTGCTAAAATAAAGTGGTGGGGGAAGGTTAGATCTACTCTTATTTAAATGTTAATAATTCCGGATTGGATGATCAGAATCCAACAAACGAGGGCTCGTTTAAAAGAGCGTTTCTTACTCTATATTATACCATAATAATAATAATAATAATAAGATTTTGAACGTAGACGCTAAGGGGCACTTTCTTACAATTTAACAAACCTAGCGCGTTTTTAAAAAATAAATAAATACGATAGTATGTGTTATTTTAGCTGATAGTAAAGAGTAGTAAAAGCTAAAAAATTAAGATATTAATAACAGTGAACAAGAAACGATGATTCAGTGAAGTCATGGTAGGCTTTGGAAAAAAGTTGCTTTTCGCGTAATAGTATAAGCGTCAAATTGTTATTAGATCAACATTTTGATAGTCTTAGCAGCGTTTTTTTATCTTTTAAATGCTTTTTCAAAATGCCTTTATTATTTGAAGTAGTTGAAGTTGTTGGCATTTTGAAAAGCAATCAAAAGATAAAAAACGCTGCTAAGACTATCAAAATGTTGATCTAATAACAATTTGACGTTTATACTATTACGTCAAAAGCAACTTTTTTCCAAAGCCTACCATGACTTCACTGAATCATCATTTCATGTTCATTATTATTAATATATTAATTATTAGATATTAATACATCTGGTATTATGATATTCTGGTATATCGTCGATTTTAAAATAAACTAACTGTTTCTATCTTATTTTTAGGTTAGAATGGGCATAATCAAGAGGGCTACGATACCGTGTTGTAAAAATAAGGTAATTAAGGGCTTATTTTTTGGTATTTATTATAATTTTGCTAATATCTTCGGTTTGAAAGAAGATATCAAGATGCGCTTTCCGCTGACTTTTTAAGCTTTTACTACTCTTTACTATCAGCTAAAATTACATATACTATTGCATTTATTTTTTTTTTAAACGCGCAATGTTTGTTAAATTGTAAGACAACACCCCCTAGCGTCTACGTTCAAAAGCTTATTATTACTTTTTATATGGTACAATATAGAGTAAGAAACGCTCTTTTAAACGAGCCCTCGCTTGTTGGATTCCGATCATTGAGATCTATTAATATTCAAATCAGTCAAGAGTTATTAATATTCAAACAAAAACAAATCTAACTTCCCCCGCCACTTTATTTTGGTAGATAGGGGAAAATGGCTCTAAAAAAATATTCAAAATTTACTGAAGATTATGAAGCTGTTACTTATAGTACACCTTATCTATGCAAAATTGTGTAAAAACTCCATTTTCTTATTTTTTGTTGCAGTTGTGCCCCCCTAGCGGTCGTTCTACAAACTTGAAAATAATTTTCAGGAATTACCCATTTTCCGCAGCCGCTACGGCTAATACTTTCCGAGATACAGCCGAGAGCTGTTCTTAGTGGGACATCCTGTACATAAAGTGCATAAAATAATTCTATAAAATGATTACAGTAAGTTAATTTTAATTAATATATGTCTACTTTACGTCATATAATACTAATCAGTTAAATAAATAGATTCTATCTATCTATCTATTCAGTCTTCTTCGGTCCATCGTTGGACATAGGCCTCCCCCAATCTCTTCCACTCCTCTCTCTGTCGCCGTGCTCATCCATATCGTGCTTGCGTGTTTCCTCAAATCGTCCGCCCATCTCATCTGAGGTCTTCCTCTACTGTTCTATTCTCCCAGGGCCTCCAGTTTACGATGCATTTGTCCCATCGATCATCCTTCTGTCTGATATTGTGACCGGCAAACTTCCATTTCAATTTTGCTACTTCACTTCTAACATCCCTTACTTTTGTTTTACCTCTGATCCACTCATTCCTTTTTCTATCTGCCGGCCTAACATGTAGCATTTGTCTTTCCATAGATCTTTGAGCTTTTGTTTTCTTATCCATGTTTGACTTTGTTAGTGTCCAGGTCTGGGATTTGTAAGTACAGGGAGTATATATTGATTATAAACTTTGGTTTTGAGGTACTGTGGATATTTTTTGTTTTTTAATATGTAACTTAATTTTCCAAATGCTTCCCAGGCCAGTCTTACTCGTCTCTTTATTTCAGCTGTTTGGTTTTCATTTTTCAGTTTAATCCTTTGTCCCAGATATATGTATATATACTCTTCATAAATACATTATGTATTGTGAAAAAGCGCGTTGGACGTTCTCACTTTGGTTTGATTTAGATACTTTATATTAGTTACTCTTAGTTACTTTATTTTTCTTTTTTCTTTTGATGATAAAGACTAAACCACCAAAAGTTTAATGGAATGCTCTGGAATCTGACATTAAAGTCATTAAATAGTATAAAATTTTCTTACTATACGTTCATCTTTAATAAAAATAAATCATTTTTTTTTCTGCTTGATCTGTAATATTACCTTGAAATTTATTCTAATCTGATTTAATTATAATTAAATTAAAATGAAATGTACGCTGTTAAATACTAATTTTAAATAAAAGTGTAAAAAATCTTTGTTTTGACCCGACAATCCGTTTGTTTATTTATTGGTTGATTTGACCACCGTTTCAGTATATTTTTTTTCAAAATTTGATAATGGGGTAGTTTCGTGATCGTTGTTTCCTCGCACAGAATTTTTCTAACTTTGATAAAAAAAATACCAGAAGAAGTCTCACAAAGTCAAAGCACAATATTTTCATAAAAAAAAATAAGAAAAAGATCAAACTAAATTAATAAATGTAAACCTCGTTTAACTTCGATAATTGATTACGTACTTTAAATAAAGACGATATTTTTACGATTTAATTACAAATGTACAGTTTGCAGATTTTTCTCAATATTTGTAGTACAAGACGGTACCACTTCCTAAATTTCATCGTTCTAGGTCAACTGAAATACCCTATAAATTTTGATTTCCTTGAGAGTTTCGAAATATACGTTTTTTAGGGGTATAAACGTGCCTTTTTTTACATTAACTTAGAAGATTGATTTTCTAACGCAACTTCAACGGAATTGTACACCTGAGTATAAGGTTTCATTTTCAACTCAATACCTCCACGCGTTTGGATTCAAGTAGCACAAAATAGTTGGCTAGAATTAAGGAAGGTTTTTGGTTTGGTTTGGTTAGCTAAATAATGACGATCGACCTGGCGCCTGCAATTTCTTGTAAGTGTTGATAGTGTTAGGAATGACTTAAACGTGAATGTTCAGAATTAGAACAATTACAAAACCAACATGACGATTTTAATCTGCATATAAAACTTAAGGAGACTGCTGGCATATATAAGAAAATTAGATCAACTGTGACAGTCAATAATAACAACCAGATAGTCCCCGAAAGCATAGAGAAGAACAATGTTTGGGTTATAATAACTCGCTAACCGACCCATCGATCACTAAAGGCGAGATTGAAAAATCGGAAGGAAGAAAATGACTTGGCTGAGGAATGTGGACAGGCCTACACGGTGTACAGTCGTTATAAACACCGCCAGAAACAGAGAAGCGATGGAAAATGTTATCGCAAACATCCATTAATGGATTTGCACTAGAAGAAGAAGAAATTAATAGGCCAATTTCTCAGGGGACGAAAATAAGTGTTTGTTTTTCTAATTTTCCATGTTATATTTTATGTTTTTTATGGATATTTGTTATTATTGATATTTTTATTTGATAAAACAGATTAAATAATTCACATTATTTTTATTTTATGCTTTTATTAGGAGTTAAAGTAACATAGGAAATATCGACTTAAAAATGTCAATTTGGAGATAATGCAGGATACGAGTCGCGATGATGATGATGACCTCCACGAGTTCCCGAGGTTCTTGACAGACAGACTGACGGATAACAAAGTGATCCTCTAAGGGTTCCGTTTTTTCGATTTAAGATACGAAACCCTAAAAAGATCAGATTGACACCTCGAGCCACTAGTTTTTCCACAAGTTTACTTTACTTAAGCGACCCATACATTATCAAACAAATTGCGCAACACAGGCTGTTGCGCAACGAGTTGCCAATGTATGGTAACGTTTCATGCGTTGCGCAAATGTTTGATAAGTTTCAAGAATGTTTGAATTCTTTTGTGCAACAGGACTATTTGCGCAGCGCGTTGTGTAGTGTATGTGTGTGTTGCGCTTCGTTGTGCAGTATTTTAGTTCTTTCATCCAAATTCTTTGTTTTCTTTTTCGTTTTTTGGTATCATCGACATCATCTAGGGTATAGACAATGCACAACTTTTAATAAAAAGTTTGACCAAAATTTTAGTGCATGGGTGATGCAGTTGTGCAACGGAACGTTGCGCATCGCTTTGTTGCGCAACTTGTTTGATAATGTATGGACCGCTGAATCAGTTGTGCAACGCAACCTTGCGCATCGCTTTGTTGCGCAATTTGTTTGATAATGTATGGGCCGCTTTAAACAACAAATGTTACATTACTGCTAAAAAAATGAAATTATGTGAGCCAACTCAGCCAACCTCTAAATTTTCCACTAATATAGTTTCCTATACGATATTAATTGTGAGCAGTATTAATCTATAAATAGCTTATATGGTTAATTGATTTTGATTGAAATATGTCCAGCGTTAAATATGTGTCAAGAATATTATATAAAAAATATCGGATTAACAAACTTTGCGTAAAACAAAACCACAAAGATACAAAACAATGCGTTTTTCATCTTTGAAATCTATTCTTTGGAGACGCCAAAAAATCAAGGTTAATTACCGATTATACCTCAAAGCGCAGATAACATATTGTATATCTGTATTACAAGTTTAAAAATAATGTTTGTAATTAATCTAATTAAGACAAATCCCCGGTTCTGTTATAAATATACAGGGTGTTTCAAAAAACATGTTCCATCTCTCGTGGAGAGATTCCTCATGAAAATATAAGAGTTATTTTTCATATCAACATATAGGTCCGATTCTGCTTTACTTCGTAACTACAGGGTGTTAAAGTTTCAACTCGAGTTTCAATATTTTTTCGATTTATTATAATTTTCTTCCAAGTAGAACCTTCCAAGAAGAATAAAATTTTTTGGGGTAAAAGGTATGCCACTGACTTTTTCTCCTGTTAGCGAAATAGTGTAAGCAGTTTGATGCCGATTAAAAGTTGTTTCTTGATATTTTGTCGATTTCGGCCTCCTTGATGAGATAAACGCAATTTTGTTATTTTGTCTTGATCAAAGTCTAATACCAACCTTTAAACATTTTTAATATCATTAACTTGCAAAAGTTTTAAATAAGTATTCGTTGATTCCTCATCAAAACATATGAAAAAAGTTCCTATAAACATGGATATGGAAATGCATAGTTTTAGAGTTACGGGATGTTAAAACTTTTTATGATTAAATTTTTTGTAATTATCTTAAATACCATTATTTTTTCATTTGAAATTGCTGTAGGTTGGTTGGACTAATAACCTAATGGCAATAGTAACTAATAGTAATATTTAATAAGACATTAGGTATAAAATATATATAATTTATTAATTTAATTTTTATTTTATTAATTGTGATTAATAAAATATCTCGTCAAGGATGCCGAACTTTAAATTGGCATTAAACGGCCTACACAATTTTGATATCAAAAGAAAAAAAGTCAGTGGCGCACATGTTTTTTTTGAAAGATATTCCAGTGGTAACCCACATGCACGTCCCTGATGAATTTATCTACACTTTTTTAGCATTAAAATATGTAGCACTTTAGTAACTTTTACCCTTAAAATTTCATTCGAATCACTAAATGTGTTTGGAAGAAAATTATAATAAATTGAAAAATTATTAACAATTACACGTTGTAACGAAACAAAGCAGAATCGGACCTAAGTTGATATGAAAAATAAATCTTACTTTTACGTGAGGAATCTCCTCACGAGAGATGTTACATGTTTTTTGAAACACCCTGTATATAGCAATATTTGGTTTTTAGAATGACTTATTAATCATTTAGCCCCAATATAAATATTTTTGGCATAATGACGTAATATTCAATTGGCAAACCGAATGGACACTCTATCACAAATGTCCATGTATACAGGGCGGTTCAGAGATATAACTCAAATTTTGCAAATGGACCAAGGTTGGCTCATTAGCATATTTGAAAAAAAGCATTTCTTGACGCATAATTTGATACCACATACTTGGTATTTCGTATCAAATAGTTGTTATGAACACAGCCACTGGCCAATGCACTCTCTATTCAAATTTAACATACTATTTTTTAAGCAAAAATATCAAAAGTTGACATATGATATGTTATTCTATTCAGAGTGTCATTTTCTATGGAAAAAAAATAATAAAATACGGAGAGTGTCATTTAAAAATCAAAAGTTGTAGTCATTTCCAGTGAAACGGGAAGTCAGCAAAAACAACTGAATAAGTCAATCAATCATAATTTATGTAATATACTAACACACCAAATCTCGTTTATTTCTCTAAAAAATTAAAAAAAGTTATACACTTTTAAGAAACACCCGGTATTTCAAGTAAACAAAAATATTGACAATTATTTCAAATTTCACTCACGTATCATTTGTAATTTGTTTAGCATTCAAATTTTGAATAAAATAAATTTGCTTAAAATCCCTAACGATTATTTTGAATGATTTTAAAACTGAATTCCTGCGTGTCTTGTTAAAGTATTAAAGTCATAGAATTGTTTTTAATAAAGACCTTTGGTTCAATCCATAAATACTCGTACCATCTATAAATAAACCACTGATTTGAATTCAACTTTAGAAACTAATTAGATCCAAACACAGTTTCTAAAATTAGATGCCAGCTTAGCTGTATTTTCATACCAAAAACACTGTTTTTCTTGTGCATCATACAGAAATAGAGTGATTAAATATATATTTTGAAAACTCATATACTTTTATGCAGTAAACAACATTTTAGGACGTAAAAAAAAACATTTTTCATATATCGAAAACGATCAATGAGAAAATTTGTTGAATTAAATTTTACGTCTGATGGTGTCAATTCTCTTTTAAAAAGTATCAATTTTTTGATATTTATGTTATGTTATTCTCAAAAAAAAATCTAGCCTTGTTGCAATTAGCAGCCAAAAAGTAAAACTAGAACTAACAGATAATCAGAGCTGCAAGCTTACAGAAAACTTAAGTCTTTTTTGATTTAAATAATTTTAATTACTTAAGTCATTAGATTTTAAGTCATTTTTCGAAAGCTGACTTAAAACTTAAGATTTAAGTCTTTTTCAAAATGATTTGTGATTTAAATCTTCCGAAATAGAAAAAAATTTAATTCTTTTTAGAAAATGAATTAAAATTAACTTTATTTTTTTAGACTTAAGTCATGAAAAAGATTTAAAGTTTAATAAAAAGCTTACGTCAGATTTTTATATATTTTGATGATGAATTTTTAACAGCAATACAAGGCGAATTTTGAAATGTTGCATTTTTCGACCCTCTTCGTATCTTGGTTTTAGTTGGGCCACTGAATTTTACTTGGAAATCTCTATGGAGCTCGATTTTCACCTTTTCGAAGTTATATTGGCCGAGATATGAGGGGAGTCGAAAATTGCAACAATTTAAATTTCGCCCTGTATTTCAGGAACAAGGAGGGCTAGGAGGCATAATTATTAATTATGTGTGTACCATTTTTAGTTTCATAAAAAAGTAGCATAGTAATGTGTAAGAATAAAATTTGATTTTGATATCAATATGACTCCTATTTAAAGAGACATTTTTACCTAAAAAATGTCTCCCCTAAAATTTTTACCTAAAAAATGTCTCTTGGTAAAAATCACTACGATCAACCGTTCTCAAGATATTTAGAATGGACATAGTCAATACATGTCATTACTGAAAAAAAAATAAACATGTTCTGTATCTCAGAAACTAAGCATTTTAGGACATACATTTGTATGAACTTTTTTACTTATCTTTATCTGCAGAATATGCAGCCTAAGATTCCGGAATACAGTTCGGACCACCCTGTATATAAATTTAATAGAGAGTAACTTATTAAAGTGGCTATCTATATAAACAAGTTATTCGCTCACTATATTACTTAAAAACTGACCACACTATACTTTTTTTTTTCTTGAAACCGCAGAAATATGCAGATAACAGTTTATTTCCCTTTTTCAGGTAGGTAAATTTATTACAAATAATACATTAAAAGTAAAATCAAATTTTAAAAACCAGATTGAAAGACGCAAACTAAAAAGTAAAATTCACGAGGTTTTGAGACTGATTTTTGTAAAAGGTTGGGTTAAAAAACATATCGTTGTTTTGTAGTCTTTCAATAAAAATATTTAGGAAGGATTATTAACGCCATCCACGTATTCATGTATAAGAAACGGAATCGACAGCATATACAGGGTGTCCCAGAAATAAGTGCAAATATTTTAAGGGGTGGTAGATCTGGTGAAAAGAAACATTTTTTCTCTTTACCATTTTTCAAATAATTCCAAAATAACCGAGTTATTTTACTTTGAAAATTTCCAGAAAAAAAATATTTTTTGCTAAAATTTTGAGAACCACTGGATTTTTTCTGGCTTTTCTTTCATGTAAATTTAAGCTACTACCTATGTTGCCATGTTATCAAGAAATTATGTTTTTTAACTTAAAACTAAAAAAAAATCCATTTTTTTTTTAAACTCCAAATTTAAAAAAAAAATCGCAAAAAATACCTCATAGGCGTGTTTCTGAGGCCGCAATATATTACCAGTTAAATACTTGCACTTATTTCTGGGACACCCTGTATAGGGAAATTAAAATAACTTTGGTTGCACATCATAATACGACCACCAGCAAACTCCAAAAGACGACGAATGGTGTCACTGATGACGTGCACCGAAAGGTTGTTTTAATTTCCCTTTACCTCCATTTTTTACATTTTAATTTGATTTGAAATTTTGCGAATTTGTTGGGCTTTTCTAAGTTCAATTTATTTTATTTATTATTTATTTTACAATTATTGGTTTTGTTCAGGGCAGTAATATTCTAGAAGGATATTGTGTCAGAACTTAAATTAACAGTTATATTATCCAGAAAAGGACTGTAAAGTAGCTTGTTGTGCAGCTTGCGGTAGATCTCGGTCAAAAATCGAAAGAACAACTTTCCACTGGTAATTATACATAATATAATTATACATAATATATACAGTATATATTATAGTTATCGTGTAGTCAACCAATAAGTTATAAAACTATTTGGCATTAACTAGTTACATATTTTCTTGTACTTTCAAAAATACAACTCTAAAGGCTTTCGTTGATTTATATATTCTTTATCGTCATAACGGAAATCCCTTTTAAAGAAAAAAAAAATAGGTAATAATTCAACTAAATAAATAAAAAAAATACACAAGGGCACTCGTTTATAAATTAATCCAAAATATTTCTTCGTGTTTAAAAAACACACCTACATAATATCTTTAGTAACTAGTTCTATCATACAATCGTTTCCTTGAATTCATCAGTAATCACAATTCAATTCCACACTTTTCCTATTCGACCAGCCCAATAAGATTAAAATATTCTCAATGCCAAACGACGAAATCATTCAACAATGTATTTCGTTCCCTCGTTCTACGGTACTTTAGCAAATAGTAGTACCCTCGACCTAGACCTAGCACACTTGTTCTAGATACCCAACGACTAAGCTATTGGCATTAATTTAATTGTCATCTTGAACTTGTAATACTTGAATAAAAGACGATGATATAAACTTAAGAATATAATCCATATTTTATTAATTATAAGTCACTTTAAGTAGACTTTAACAATGTAAACATTATGGAATAACCCTCTTAAATGAAATATAAAAAATACTTTTTGAAGTGAGTCAGATAAGAACCAGCTAAAGTCTGAAGAATATATTATGGCAGTGACTATTTTTGTCTGTCAATTTAATTTACAGGTAAATTGTATTTTCTGTCATTTTTTGAATATCGTCTGTCAAAATCTTTCTTTGCTCGTTGGAGACTTTACAAAGATATAGAACTAATATTTTTAGGCCAGTAAACGAAGATAAAAATAGGGTATTACCTCCGAATTCTTAACACCCGCACCGATTGACGCGAAATTTTAACAGTCAGTAAATAGATATATATGTAAGAAACAAAAGTTACATAGTAGCGATGTGTGCTTTCACCCTGGGGCTGAGTGCACCCCTTTTGGGAGGTGAAAAAACTCGAAAATCTGGCGTTTTATCGCAAAACTCATATAAAACAAAAATGAAGCTTTTGGAATAACGAATCGATTCATTTTTTGTTGTTTACAGTAGGTGTAGCAATAGCCGAGTTATCACTCAGTAAACTCGATTATTTATTTTTCGAAAACTAAATTGCAACCTTTTACTGTAAAATAATGGCCAAAGAACACATTTTTCGAAGAAAATGAATATGACCCTTTTTAAAGTGCTTGAAAAGACCTTTTAAATGTCTTTTTTTAAGGTCTTTTCAAGTTCGTAGCTCAAAAACTCGTGGAGTTATGATAAAAATAAAATGGTCACCTCATTTTTTCGGAAAACAAATTTTCCGAAAAAACAAAATCTATGACTAAACTCATAAAAATAAAAACTATCAATTTGTAGGAAATTACACGAGCTACAACTTAACTTTTATAGTTGAACAGTCTTGAACTCTTCATTTTCACACGAGATTTTTGGGTTTTAAGGGCTCAAAGAAGGTGGTCCTTACATGCAAGTCAAACTAAAAAAACGTAATATCTACGAAATAAAGAGATCTACAGAAAAATTGAAAGGGAGCAAAAATATTGCAAAAAAACCTTCAATTTTCCTCTGTTGCATTTTTTACGTATTTTGCTTAGTTTTTGAGATATGTCAAAAAAATTAAAATTTTTTAAAAAACATAAAATAATTTTCATTATTTTCAACATTTTTCCAAATTTAGGCATTCTAAACTGCTCGAACTTGCAGAGTCAATTATTAGTACCTAAAGTAAAATAATAAAATTAAGTTTTTATTTTTATGATTTTAGTCAGATTTTGTTGTTAATTTTTTCCCGTAATAAGGAGGTGACCATATTATTTTTATCATAACTCCGCGAGTTTTTGAGCTACGAACTTTTTTAAGAAAGCATTTAAAAGGTATTTTCAAGCACTTTAAAAATGATCATATACATTTTCTTCGAAAAATGTGTTCTTTCGCCATTATTTTACGGTAAAAGGTTGCAATTTAGTTTTCGAAAAATAAAAAATCACGTTTGTAGAATAACTCGGTTATTATTACACCTACGGTAATCAACGAAAAATGGATCGTTTAGT
Source organism: Sitophilus oryzae (assembly GCF_002938485.1). Taxonomy (NCBI): domain Eukaryota; kingdom Metazoa; phylum Arthropoda; class Insecta; order Coleoptera; family Curculionidae; genus Sitophilus; species Sitophilus oryzae. The sequence goes on along the minus strand of NW_022147437.1, from coordinate 585,574 downwards.
TATTCCAAAAGCTTAATTTTTGCTTTATATGAGTTTTGCGATAAAATGCAAGGTTTTCAAGTTATTTATAAAAATTGGGAAAAAATATGTAGTTTTTAGATGAAAAATCAACATTTTCAGTCCTAAATAACTAGGAAAATATTAATTTTATGAAAAAATGTTATAGAACATTTTTTGCTTAAAATTCATCCCTTTATTGATTTTTGTAATTAAAATGGGTGATTTATTTTTCACCAGAAGGGGTGGTACTCACCGCCAGGGTGAAAACACACATCGCTACTCTGTAACTTTTGTTTCTAACATATATCTCTATTCACTGTTAAAATTTCATGTCAATCGGTGCAGGTGTTCAGAATTCAGACCTTTAAACCCTCGCTGACTGGCCTATTTATGATCAGTATTGAAAGAATGTGCAATCTGTATGTAAGAATTTTATGACATAAAAGATTGAACAAAAAATAATTAGCGTAATAAGCCATGGTAAATTTTATAGTAATAATTAACAAAATAGTATTTCATTCTAAAATACCGGTAGCATACTTCAGCTTATATTTAATAACGTCATAACGTCACAATTATTGGAGCTAAAAGAATTCTTTGAACAAATTGATCTTGTTCTATTATATTTTCACGAACTGGAACCTTGATATTTTTAATATGAAAGTGGATCATCAGGTTTATTTAATACGTAGGTTAGATAATTTATTATAAATTTCTAAACGTAAAATATACTCTACATTCTAAGAATGTTACATACTAAGACTGGCATATAAGCAGACCAACCTTCACCTTAAATGATGGCGAAGGTTAAGCATTCAGTTCCTTTTTCAACATATTTGATTCTCATATTTATAATTAAAATTAGAGTTATAAGGGCATACTAAAATCTGTCATCACTACAAGAAAACATTATTTGCTTTTAAACTACTATGGTGGGTAAAATTCAGTCAAAAAATAAAGATATACAACAATTTTAACAAGATAGTGTGTATCAATGTTGCTGCATTAAAATCAGTTTTGAGTAATATAATAAAAGTATATAATTGCATCTATAACATTTAATGTAATGATACAATGTTATATTTTGCTAGAGAATAAAAATATTCAAATATACAAATTAAATGTTTAAAATAAAAGTAGCAGCTGGAAATCTATTTTAACGATGAAATACAATAAAAAACCACTCTATGGATATCCCATTTTTTTGAAAAAATAACAACTTTTTCCAAACTACATTGTATGTAGAAAATGTTAATAAAGACATAAACATGTCCTACAAGCCACACATTACTGATTATTTTAAGTAATTTCCAATAATCTGATCATTCAGCATAGTATTTTAACAATTAGTCTAACAATAAAATGGTTTTCGTACTTACCTATTAATTGGTAGATAACCAAATGTATAAATAAAAAATGTAGTTGCAATTATTTCCTTATAAAAAAACCAAGTGCTTTAAACAATTTAACGTACTAACTTTCCCTTGTTAGCCTATACCGCCCGTTTTCTTAAAGGAAAAAAATAATAATTAAGTAGGAAAGTGAATAAAGGAAAGGCCCTATTTTGTTTATGCAAATTCCGAACCACAGTGCTCAGCCCTGTAAAGGCCTACAAACTTAGTAGTTAGATAAGTAGACTCTCTCTCGCAATGAAAGTGATCAACTCAGTAACCATCAATTCGAAGTTGGTCAAAGAATACCTAGAGAAGCTGAACAAATTAGGCAAAGATAATAAATTCCTCATACTCTGGGTGCCAGCCCACCAAGAGGTAGAATGCAATGAAAAAGCAAACGATCTAGCTAGAAAACGGGCGAACACCCCACTAACTGGACCACACTTATAATTATGTCAAACATATAGTCGATTTTCCAGATTTTAATCGCTAAAACAATAGGATATTTTAATACCCTGTTATAGAATATTAATACCGTGCTGGCAACTTTTACTTTTGGGTCGGCATTTACATGTGTGGAAGTCGGAGTGAGAGAAATGCGACCGACCGACGCGACGCCCGACGGTGTGCTGTTGCGGCGTTGCCGATACGCCTTTCCCTATCAAGTAAAGTAAAATCACGATCGCAAACCGCTTATTTTTAAAAGACTTTTTTTTCAAGAGATAACTAGATAAAATCATTAGACATGTGTCTGAGCATCTGAAATGGAATTATAAGGATATCGATAGGGTGTCATTTTTTTTATAACGAGAAAACGTCAGTAATCGCGATAATTTAAAAACTCAACTTTTTAATACATAACAGGCCATAACTCAAGAACCACTTTAGATATTGAAACTTTTTTTTTATTTTCAAGATCGGATATTTTACAATTAACATAGAAATATTCGATAAGGTTGTTTTTTCCATTCCAAAAATTGTATGGATGGATTGTTATCCATTTACTTTTAGAGCATAGCAATTTTCAGCAATCGCAATATTAACAAAGTTCTTGAAAAAACTACAATCTATCACTTCTAATAGATTTCGGGTTCTAATAGCGCGACCACTATCGAACACCCACTCAATTCCCCTTATTTTTTACCAAAAATGCAAGTGTTTCTAGCTTGCACTTAAAAAAATTCAAGCTATAGGGAAAATTACAACGACTCGTTAATAAATAAACAAATTAAGTATCGCGAGACGTAATTAAATCGTGAAGCTGAACGCATGACGTACACCTTTCCCTAGAACTATAAGAACTGACAGAGTTATTGAATGGGTCGACCTGTCAACTGCGACAAATCTGCTATATCCCCTTCCACGTCTCTTAACGATGTGCACAGCTTCTCGGTTTATTTCATACGTTTAGCAACGTGTTTACTGTCCTCTCTTTGTTCAATACATTATAAACGCATTGCACTCTTCTTACATACGGAAATCTCGACCCAAGACTAACCTTTGCCAGCCCTTAGTATATTTCATCAATAGCTACAATACTGGCGACGGTTTGTATCATATCAGATGACCATAATCGAAACAGTGGCTTGTGAAATCACATCAATGATAATTTCTGTGAAGGAAATGCCTATATCATACACACTAAGAAATTTATGAACTTACCTTGCTGTTTCAAAGTTCGCCGAACTTGAAGATCCAGATGCGGCAAAGCCGACACCCACGGCCAAGCCTTCTGGAATGTTGTGTACGGTGATGGCGACCACCAGGAGCATAATTCTTTTCCAGTGCCCATGCTGGATCTCTTCAATGTTACACTCCTCGTCGTAACTCTGAGGGAGAACATTTCCGTCATCTTTTGGATCTTTTTTTACGTCTACTACTGGTTTACCTACTACAATAAAGAGGAAAAATGGATTTAAAACAAAGTCTGATAAGAAACCATTAAATAAATCAAGTAAGTGTGCATTGGCTGCAACACAAAACGAATGTACCCCCACGCTTTACAAAGCAGATGTAAACAGAAAATATATAGATTGCCACTTATTTATTAAAAAAAGTTTAGTATTTGGTTTGTTATTGTATCATGTGATTATTACGTATACAGGGTGGCGCCTCTCACACGCCGCGGAGGCTCCAAGGAGAACGACAGTTTATATTGAGATGAAATTTTGTGAGCATATGTAGGTTAATTCAGAGCACATTTAAAATATAGAGAGTTCTACAGGGTGTCCCCCAAAAAAGTTACATATCAAAGTTAAATATCATTATCCATAGTTACATATCAAGAGAAAAATAAAGGTGATTTTTATCAGTTATTATAAGACAAGTATATCACTAAAATGTAATATTTTTAACATATTTAACATTTTCTAGAAATAAAGAACAATTTTATAAATTACAATAAAAGCTATTTAAATTGGAATTTACCCGGTATTGCCTAATATATAGTTAAATTAACTATTGTACTTTAAATTAAATTAAAACTTGATCCAACAAGTTATACAGGGTGAGACAAAATTAATATTGAACAGTGATCACCCTTGTTGCTCTTTTGTTTTAAATCGAACATCCAGTATATTATTCCGATATTCAATGGAGAATTCATGTCTCTTCAAAATACTATTAAGGTTGCCTACCCTTCAAGATTTTCCTAGATATTTTCATTTACATGATTTGATCTGAGTAAATCTTAATTACATATTTGATAAAATCTAGGTGGCTGTGATATGTCTGACGTTACTTCAACATATCTGTCTAATTAGTTCAACTTTAACAAATAGTTATAATTTTGTGTTAGTTAAAAGAAAAAAAATCAGAAATTTACCGAAGATGTGAACTTATCCTACATCAGATAGAAAATATGTATATGTATGTATGTATGTATCCTACATCAGAGAGAATTGATATTTTTATATTATTTGGTGAATGCATACTGCATAAACTAAAAGAATACTTAAATGCTCCTCATTTTATCTAGTCTGTTTTTTTTATGGGATTATGTTAAAGAGAGTATTTACAAAACTCGATTAACTATTGTCGACAACATGAGAACAATAATTATTATTGTAGCTGTTTTCCGAGGTAGAACTCCACATTTGCCTTAGAAAATGAAAATATCCTTTTGAAATGACAATCATTTTGTGCAGTTCACAGGAAAGGAAGCATTCAATTTCATCTAGCTAATTTGTGTCACATAATATACATATACAGGGTGTGTCAGATTTTAATCGGGAAAACTTAATAGACGATAGAACTTGCAAAAATAAAACAAAAAGCTCATATCAACTTGTAAGATTTAAAGCTTCCTTTTCGAGATACAAGTTACCATTAGAATACCAATTATAATATTAATTACCAATTAGAATTTATTTTTTTTCGCAAGATGTAAGCAAGATAGACAAAAAATTCAGGAGACAAAAAAATAATATTTTTAATTGCTAAATTCAAAAATAATATTAAACTTCTAAAAACGCAGTGGCGTGTCTATTTTTTCCTTTAAAATAATTTAACAGTGATGCTCAACCGCTGCCCCTGGCCATTAAACTTAAATCTAATTACATCAAATTAAGTCCCATAGTAAGTATTATAAACGGGTCAAGTTATATTAAAATCGATTAAATAGTTTTTCAAATATCTTAATTTTTTTTTCTTTTTTAAGTAATTTTAACACCCTGTATCTCGAAAAGAAAGCTTTAAATCTTACAAGTTGATATGAACTTTTTGTTTTATTTTAGTTAAAGTTAAGTTCTATCGTCTATTAAATTTTCCCGATTAAAATCTGAAACACCCTGTATAATATATAATATAATTATATGTTTATATCTAGTTTTAATTCTGTATATGTGTATAATTAAAATACGTTTTAAACGTGTATCTTTTTACTACTGTTGAGTATATACTCTACAATCTTTAATTTTTGTTAAATTAACAAAAGGTATATCACAGCCACATAGATTTTCTCAAATAATAAAGATCTACTGACGCAAAATCATAAAAATTAAAATATCTAGGAAAATCTTGGTCTGAGGGGTAGGCAACCTTAATAATAGTTTGAAGATATATATATATTCCCCATTGAACACTGGAATAATATACTCCGTGTTCCATTTAAAATAAAGGAGTAACTTGCTTTTAAATGTGACTAATGTTCCATATTAATTTTGTCTCACCCTGTATAACTTTTCGCGTCAAATTTCAATTTGGCTTAACACACAATGGTTACTGTAATTATATAACAGACTATATAAGGTCAACTAAAATTTAGGTAGCTGTTTTCGAAATTTATAATTTAATCTTCATTTTCACAAAATGTGAAATATGTCAAAATCCTTAGATTTTAGGTATATGCTCCTTTAATAAAACTCACCTTTATTTTTTTTTCCTAGAATCCGAAAATCAATTAATATATAGGCAAAAATATATATATAATAATATATATATATTTCAAAAAATATGAAAAAAGTTCCTATAAACATGTGTTTTAGAGTTACAAGATGTTAAAATTTTTTAAAATTGGGTTTTTTGTAATTATTTTGAATACCATTATTTTTTTATCGAAATTGCTCTAGATTGGACTAATAGTAGTAATATTTAATAATGAATTAGGTAAGATACTCGTAAGATATATAATTTATTAATTTTATTTTTATTTTAATGTTATTAATTGAGATTAATAAAATTGCGTTTATCTCATCAAGGAGGCCGAATTCAACAAAATATCAAGAGATAACTTTCAATTGGCATTAAACGGCCTACAGAATTTTGATATCAAAAGAAAAAAGTCAGTGGCGCGCATGTGTTTTTTTTTCTGATAGTTAGTTTTAGATTTGATAGTAGATTTTGGTTAGTGATAACAACAGAAAAATATTCGAATTTCTTAAATGTACTGCCAACCAAACGTGAAAAATCAGAATAGCCAACTATTTCAATCATTGTTGATTACCACCGCAGATGTTTAGAAAGTAGAAGATTAAACGAACTAACACAAAGTGTCTTAAAGAAACAAACTAGCACATATATTATTAATACTTATTAATACTCTAATATCTACTTATTAACACAATAAGTAAAGAATCAATAAATTTTCAGTTTTCATTAAAATCATCTACACTTCACCGAATGAAAATATTCCGGCAGTTGACTCACTTAAATCAAATTATGCACACTACGAAATGATTATAGTAAGCCATAAAAATTTGCGCACAGCTCCCAGTATTAAGTAAAATATACAGAATAATTAATACTTTAAGTCAGCTGTCGAATTAGTTTGTAAATTAACGAAAAACCTGATCAAATACAAGGAGCGACACAATTGCCAAAATGTGCAATAAAAATATTAGTATGGTAAATAGAATTATGGTGTTGCACGTATAGATAAAACCCAGGATAAATTGACGAATGCCTTCAAATTAACTAATAAAGCTAAATTGTTATTGTACACTTATTTACTATTTTCACACGGACGGATTGTTTTTTTGTATAATTAATAAAATAGCCTTCAAACACTCGAATTTTTGAAAATAAGTAATCCTAATGCCGGGTCCAGACCAAGGTGACAAACAGTAAACACGATTTTGAGACAAAAACAAGACAAACTTGTCACAAAAAATGGAGACTTCTGACAAGACAAACTTGAGACAAATTGTCCACACCGCAATGACAAAAGTACAAAAAAGTCAGAAGTTTAGTTGTTGCGAATGAGTTAAGTATTAACCATGAGTGATTTCACTGGTCTCCTACTGTTGGCAGCACATGCCATACACACTGCGTCGACATCTTGTCGCAAAATATACGAACAAAACATAGACACTTTGATTTTTACCGACTCGAGACGGGACATTGAAAAGTCTCCTAATTTTGAAACAAAACAAAAATGTCGCATAAATGTTTTGGATTTGTCACAACTTCGTCGTAAAACATGAATGTTTCTGTCTTGTCACAGTTTTGTCTGCTTGGTCTGGACACGGCAAAATGTTTCAAAAAATAATAGCGATATGTTATTCAGTGTACTAAATACAATATGATAAAAAAACAGCATCAGCGATGGCTATGAAATGAAGATCGTTGTCATTTTATATGTAAAATTAAATAAGATCGATCATCATTTCCAAGTCAATTGGATGCCGTTTTTTTTTCATCATACGGTATAGAGACATCCTATAATGATAGAAAGAGTTGGCTATTCTGATTTTGCTCGTTTGGGGTTGGTTGGTAACCAGAATTCAATTTAAGTACCTATTTTTTAAATGTTAATATAATTTTCTTGTATAACCAATTTTCTTGTTAATTACATTATTAATTTATTGTAGGGGACATTATAGAAGAATAAAACAATTTATTTTTAGAATAACTGCAACCAATAAAAATATACCCATCAAGAACATAAAAACATAACTAATATAAAATTAAATTCTGTGGTACTTTGTACAGGGTGTCCCAGTTTAGTGTTTTACAGGGCTTCTCATGAGCAGATGTACAAGGTGGGTCAAATTGAACGCCTTTTAAAGGGAAACACCCTTTTACATAGAAGATAGACGAAAACTAATATCGGTGTCTGGAGCTCAATTTTTATCAAAAACATGATGGTGAAAACCGCACATCGATATCTGTTGCCATTTCGGAGTTAAATCGCGGTAACTTTTTTGCTATGGAAAAATTTGTATCTTTGTGAAAATATTCCCAAAGCACCTTTTTACATAGAATTATCAACAGAAAATTTGATTTTTTATATACCCTGTATATTTTTAATTTCCAAAAATATAGCATACTTGATATTTTGCTCGATTGCTCTTGGAGATATAGAGTTTTTAAAAATTCGTCCACTTTGAATAAGTAGGCTTTGAACGACGCCGGCTATAATGCAAAAAAATTCTAGCTGTGAGCAGCAATTAAAACGAAAATTGAGAGATGCAGAATTTTATTACAATTTAAACTATATTTAACAACATCAAAACACAATTAAACTATATTTAATAACAATAAAAATTATTAATAGGAAACCAAGACATGAGATTTTGCTACAGGTGTTCGACATGTTGACCGTTTCTGTTAGGGACAGACGGGATCATTTTTGAACATTTCTCGCGGAATTCATTAATTCAGTGGGAATGAACGATACCCTCGCATAACCGCTAAGTACTTCTAATTCTTGCCTAAATTATACGAGCAATTTTAAAATAAGAACCTTTAATCTTCCGCTAATACGAAAATCCACTAAGGATAACAGGCACTAAGTCCAGCGGCCTCGATGGCCAACGTCTGGGGGGCAATTTTTGGAATTGATCGTTTACATGCGAACGCGCAACTTTGCGAGTGTTAGAAAACGAATGCGTTTTAAAAATTCAATTTTTCAGCCATCTTCGCATCTTAATTTGCGATCGTCGTGAGCGTACGCAAAATTACGAGCCGGAACTGTGGCAACGTCGCAAATCACAGTGATTCTCGAAATTGGCTGCAAAAATTTGCTGATAACTTCAGAGTTCTGAGGCGGTGCCTCGTCATTCTGGAAAAATATGTTTTCGAGTTCCATCAGGGGCAGATCATCTATAAGGGGTCCAAAGCCTACCAGTTAAAAGTGGCGAACTTATAAAAATTCTGTATTTCGATGTGCGTTTTTTTTTTATAATAAATAGCACTGACATTAAGACGTCATTTAGATAAACGATAAAATTTTTGCGCGATTTTTAACGATAAAATAGTGAATTATCAACCAGCAAATCAGAGTTTAAAGAAAAATGATTCAGGAAGATCTTCCGCAAGAAATTATTAACCAGGCAGAGGCGGCTACAGCACAAATACTGCCAGAAAAGTCTCGTGGCGTATATGATAGGGAATTAATAGGTTTGTTCCAACCCGCCGCAGAACCGTCACCAAAACGCTCGTGCGCAGTAATTCAAATGTGTTCCAACCGAGATTTGACAGTTAAAGCGTCCTATTTGAGTAGGGGAGAGCGGGTACAGTTGTAACAGTTTTTAGAAATTTATTTTTCAAAAATAGAATGAGAAATTTCGCGAAGTGTACTTATTATCTTTAGATAGCCTAGACATTTATCATCAAAATGCACATAAGAAATCGAAGGTATATTCACCTATGTAGTCTTAAAAAAGGCAACAGTGGTGTGATGACATGTGTTACAATTGTACCCCGCGGTGGTACAGTTGTAACATAGAGGAGGGACAAATGTAACGTGTTTAGTATATTGATTTTTCATCTGAAGCAAATAAAATTTTAGCTCCTACAATCTGACAAACGTTAAGATATGATTTGGATGCATTCAAACAATAATAATTGCTAGAAAATGAATGCCAACTTTTATTTACAATATGTGAAAAAACTGGTTCAGACAACAATCTTCAAAAGTTATACCTATTCTAAGAATTTTTTCTAAGAATAATTCTAACCTAGTCACAATCGTAGATTTTTCCAAACAGCGTTCTAAAAAAAACTGATGCGCCTATAAAAAAGTACAATATTAAAAACAAGATAATTAAAAACTTTAAAAAATATCAACTTGCGAATTTCCCTTTTTTCCAAAAATGCTTTTTCTTGTTCGGGGGATAAAATTCGAGTATGTGGATTGTAACCACTTTAGGAATTTCACCAGCTTGTATTTTTTTTAAATAACGGAAAAGTGTTACATGACAGAGGTCTAAAAAAACCCGCAGCTCTTTTTATAAGTTGATTTGTAGGTCCCTTATCACTATTAATTATTATTACTTAGGCATGTTAATTAAAAAAATGAGTACATCTAACGAAACAATGGGTAGGTATCATTGTAACATGTTACAAAAGTACCCTTTGCAATTGTTACAATTGTACCGAACTGACAACCCTGCACTTTTATTGAAATTAAAAAACTAGAGCAAAATTTACCTTAAACTGAACATATCATGTTAAATATACATGCATAGGCTACAAAAGTATATACCTACATTGACTGTAAACTATCAGATATGATAGTTATTTAAGAACTGATAAAATGGCTTAAGTTTTGCTTTTGTGTCGATAAAGAGATATAGCTCTATTGTTATGTCACTGCACCATTGCAAAAGTCTCAACTGTCGTCAGATTGTACTGAGTCTTGAACTTGAATAACTGACAAGGTGCCATAATAATGTATTTGAATTTAAAAAAGTTATGGTACCTGTTACATTTGTACCGCGTTACAATTGTACCCGCTCTCCCCTACCAACCTACCTTGGGATCGTTTAGTTACGATTTCGGAACGGTAATTTCGGTACATGGTCCAAATTGAGAACTGTTTGGGTTGACTTGTGCATTAAAGCATATTGGCAGGGATTATCGATTTTCGATTTTTAACAGCTGATTCTGGTCCGGCGTCCGGCTGATGCTTCTGTCTTGGTTATTTTTTACGAATTCGAATACGTGTGCGTTATACTTTTGCTTGTGAGTTTGTGTGGAGTAAATCTTTCGGAAATTTTAAATTGTACACTTTCATAATTATCTATAGATAATAATTAAGGATGAGTGACGATGGTATGACTCATTTCTTTACCTCCACTTCAGATAGTGACAATTTGGAGTTGCTGCCTATTAAAAGTGTGAAAAATGTACAATATTTAGGTAAGCTTTAATCGTATTTTCTTGTTTCCTCGAACAAAAACAAAAAACCGATCGATACACGCACGCTTGACACTTTTGACAGTCCCTAAAACAATCCACAAAGCATTCCAACGTTGATACTTTTTGCACCGTCACGAAACTATTCGAAGTCTGCGCATGCTAACAAAGTGCAAGAAAACCAATTCGAGTACGATTTCGAAACGATCCCGAAATGCTGGTTGGAACAAACCTAATAACACACTAGTTTGTTATAACTTCAAAATTTCACGCGTGTGTTATTATTTATTTTATATGCATGTATACATGTGAGTAATGTCTGTATATAAGTAGTGGCTGTTGGATAAAATACTTAATTAATTTACTGTGAGCTTGCAGCTCTGCATATATTTAAAATACATTTGAAATTAGTAGTTTTATATATTTTATAAATTTAAAAGGCAAAATGTACCTACTTGTATATAGGCTTATCATATTGTTCCATCTTCGTTTTGTTACTTCCTGGTTAATACTATTTTGAAATCATCCAACTATACGTTTCTGATATTTAACAAATAATTACGATGATTAAATTAGCGATTCTGGAGCTATTAATTAAAAGTTGCTTCAGTTTTTAAATGGACATGTGTCGACTGCACAAATAACAAAATCAAAACTTGTAGAAGATAAAGAAAGGCCAAAAAAGTTACCTCAATGAATTGGCGTAATTTGCTAAAAATTTGCGATCGATTAATTTGTCTCCGTAGAAGGATTTTCATTACATTTTTTGATTTGTAGGTTGATTTAAATTATATATTTAATGTCTACAATTCCAGAAATACATAAAAATCCAAAAATATTTAAGGTTTGTCCTAATTTTTTTTTAATAAAAAATAAACGCTTACTTTTTAGTGTACTCTTGACAACTTATTTATAATGTTTAAAAGACATCATCTTTCCACTCTAATTTAGAAATTAAATTCATTCAAAATTTTTTGTTGTTTCTTCGCTCGAATTATTTTAAAAACGATATTTTTTTCGACTTGGAGCACAACTTAAATTTCTACCCCTTCTTTGCTAGTGGGTACTTACCCCTTCTGCGGTGGACGCGAGTTCCCCCCACATCAGAAAACCCCTCAATGGCAGTCGAGTCAGGCAACGGCAAGTGCGTAGAATCGCGTCTGGAACCATCACGACTCTTTCCTTTATTTGTGGCATGCAGTGCTGTAAAAAACAATAAGGAATATATATGTGAAAATATGTTCAACTTGTCTCAAGTAAATACAATATAAAATCACGAAGTTAAGAGCATCATAAATATGTTAAACCATTCAAAGTCCAGAAATTCTTTATAGTGTGTTTCTGTTTTATTTTTGTTAAGATTGTTTTCCTCTGCTTCTTTACCCCATTTATTCAATCATTTCAGGTAGGGAAACCTGAATAAATGGTGTACAGGGTGTCCCATTTTAGTTGAAATCATACGGTATCTCCGTTATTCGTGAAGATAGAAGGGTGCGGTTTGTACAAATCTGTGCCACTTTTTTGCCAAACAGAAGATGCTGTCAACAAAATTTTCATAGCCCTCTTCGTTTCTGACCTACAGGGTCTTTTTGAAAATTTTGCAATTTGGAACAGCCCCCGTATCACCGTTACTATGGATGATATCGAGAAGGTGAAAACTGATTCTTGTAGAACTTTTTACGTAGAATACAATGGCGTAGTCTGTTTTTCTACGTATAAAATATTTTTGAAAATATTAACTAAAGTTATGTTTTTTCAAATAGATATATATATATATATATATATATATATATATATATATATATATATATATATATATATATATATATATATATATATATATATATATATATATATATATATATATATATATATATATATATATATATATATATATATATATATATATATATATATATATATATATATATATACACTATCACTCTATGTTTATTTTCACTATTTACTGCAATATTTAAAATATATCATTTTCTTATTAGTAGGCCGTGATTAATAACAAAATCAAAATGGTATTTACTAAAATATACATACACATATTACAATTTTATTTGGAATTGACATATTTTACTTTTGAACTGTGACCAGTGAACCTCTGAATATAGTTTTCTCTTTTTTATAACGGAATTTATTATAATGGGATGGGTTTGCAAATTTCTAAAAGCTTGCATTATTAAAGAATTTTCTAGGTGTTCGACATCGTATTAGTTGCCACTATATTTTTCATATTTCAAAAATCCCCAAAATCAGAAATCGAGAACGAACAAATCTGGGAATCAGGGAGGCCATCATATTATGGGTACATTGGTTCCAAATCATTGATTTGAGAAATAATAATTTAATAAAATTCTAATTTGGGGAAGGGGAGCCTCATCTTGCTGAAAGTATATTTCACGTAAATTAGCTAAAGGAATATTTAAAAGTTCCGATAAGATAGCTTCCAAGATTTACAAATAGCGGTAGAGATTTAAGTTTCTCTAATATATAAAGAATTAATCGGTGGCTCTCAAGATAAAAAAAGAGACAGATAGCAGTATACTTTTAATAATTCTTTAGTGGGAAACTGTTGTAATTGTTTATTATCAATCATGGCCTACTAATAAAAAATATGATCTTTTAATTTGTTTTTAAATATAGCATTAAATAATGAAAATAAATATAGAGTGTTATATATTTTTGAGAATGTTATGGCAAACCAGATCATATAATTTACAAATATACAGGGTGGTATACAGGGTATACATTTAAGAAAACATGACTCTAGTTTATATCTTTAAAAATATTCCTTTCGTAGAATAACAGACTACGCCACTGTATTCTACGTAAAAAGTTCTACAATAAACAGTTTTCACCGTCTCAATATCTTTAATAATAACAGAGATACAGGGGGTACCCCAAATGCAAAATTTTCAAAAAGACCCTGTAGCTCAGAAACGAAGAGGGCTATGAAAATTTTGTGTATGGCATTTTCCGTTTGACAAAAAAGTGGCATAGGTTTTTGCAGACCGTATCTTCCTATCTTCACTAATAACGGAGATACCGTATGATTTCAACCTCAATGGGACACCCTGTACACACCTAGTTATGTAAAGGGTAATATTATCGGTAATTTTGTTTATATTACGTAATATTGCGGCAAGATCGGTAACATTGGAAATATTGATTTTTTCCACTCTACTTTTTTCATTTGCCCAGCTCTATAATAAGTATGTTACACAAAAAATGTAATTTAATCTATCCTTCTTTTCCTGAAACGCCTTGTATGTATGAAATTGTAAGTTGTATATATATATATATATATATATATATATATATATATATATATATATATATATATATATATATATATATATATATTGTATTTTCCTCACCGTGCGTATTTTGCCTAATGTTAAATATTCTGAGTAGTTAGCAGTTAGATACTTTAAATAGTTTTTTTTCATTTTCTTTGTGTTTTTTGCTTCTGACTATAATAGGAAATATACCTTCCAAAATGCTAAGCATTTTTTGTTAGTTCGATTTCTCTTTAAGTGGCAAAATCATCATACTTTTTAGGTTGTTAAAGGCAATGGCAATGAAAGTAGTTATTGTATTTTATTATTTTCTGATGAAACCATTTAAATAAAAACGTACTTAATGCGCTTAATGTTTTAATATCTTATGTATAATATGTAAATTATGAATAAATTAAATGAATATTTGATAAACCAACAAAATATCATCACGGAAAAAAATAATTTTGACATAATATCTATTTAAAATATCAAACTTCCGTCTATTTTTTTACTAGTGATTACCTTGAGGTTTATGTCTTCTAAAATTTAATAAATAGTATTTATAAGTGGAGAATAGAAAAAATAAAAATTTGGAGATTCGCTGATGACATAGTCTATTGCCAATAGTCCTGAATAACTACAAATGCAAATTAACGAACTAAATACAGCTAGGAACAAAGTAGGGCTCAAAATAAATTTTGCAAAAACTAAAGTAATGTACAACGAACTAGTAGACAAAAAAGACATTCTAATAAATAACACAAAACTGGAAATAGTAGAAGAATACATTTGGGACAACTAATACACAGCTCGGGATCTCTACTACCAGAAATCCACTTTGTCACAATCCACAACACAAAATGAACGTATTTATATACTCTATAACTCTAAAAACTTAAAGACACCTTTTTCACATTTAAAATTGACAAAATAATTAACCAAAATTTTTCAGCTGTTATTTTTATAAGTTTACCATAGGCAACTAATAATACACACTATCATGACAAGGCCACGAAGGCTGTGACAAGGGCTACAATGACGTCACAACTGTCAGTTGAAGCGCGGGAAGAGGCGAACGTACGTCTTATGAGGATGAGCAATCCTATTAGTTTACCGTTCTTGGGGAATAACCAAGAAAGACCGTAAAAGAATAGAGCGGATACGACAAAAGAATCAGTTAATAGATGTCACCTTCAGAATCAAATACATTAAGTGGCAATAGGACACCTGACAATAAGGACGGACAACAGTTAGACCACAAAAATTACTGCATGGTACCAACGAGGAATTAAAAGACCTAGAAGAAGACCAAACCTGAGATGGGACCATAATATTAAGAAATTAGCAGGGATAACTTGGGCCCGTATAGCCAACAATAGGCAACAATGGGCCCAACTACAAGAGAGTATATGTGAGGGAGTCTACACCATAATTGAAATGGTTGAATACCCAAGTAGCATAGGAAGGAGAAAAAACCATTGACCACGGAAAATTAACCACTATTTGGTTGAATTTTACTTATATTTAACTTAATCAATTTCTTATAGGAAATAAAGTGCGAGAAATCTAAAAATGAGGATTATGCTTCAAAGGTAAAAGTAACTTAGTTTTTTGACTTGGAAGAAAGTCAGACATACGGCAGGTTAAAAATTACCTTTTTTAATTTCCTCGGGGTGATTTCCGTTTAAAAAAGTTTTCGAGGGATTATTACGTCATAGCACATTACCTTGTTCCCACTGGTTGGGAACGAAAGAATGTTCAATGCGTTTCTTTTTTATTATCGCCACAATCGTAAACGTGTCCATTATGTGCAATAAAAACAAAAAGTCCTCTGTAATAACATTCACAATCCCAAAACACAAAACTTTTAAAAATAATAAGCAAAGAAAACTAATTTAGTTTTCTAGTTAGTTAGTCTTCTAGATTAGACCATTTCGGTAATTACATCGGCCAGGAAAAGGATAAAAATTTGACATGTCACGTGACTCTCAATAAAGATTCTCATTTTAGGACACATGATTACTGTGGATTGTGGTGTTAATTGGATTGCTCGAAGATGTAATTACCGAACTTAGCATAAATTATCATTGTCAACTGTCACTGTCACTCAAAGCAAATAAAAGTTTTCTGTTTTACCGGCCATACTCCAACAATGTAGTCAAGACTTCGAGAAATGAGGTTCGACCTAATATAGCCCATTTTTTAACTTGCACCTCGAAGGAAAAATACCGTAAGCAAGAAATCTTGACCTTTGAGGTTATTAATTTAAAGAAATCTTAACCTCATACAAAGAAAGCAGACTTTAAGGTTTTAAAATTATGGAAAACCTAACTTCATAGAAGAATAGTTAAAAACACCATTAGCGGCCATTTTCTTATCCAATTTGTTGTTTGTATCCAATTGCAAAAAATATTTTTTGTGATATTGTTCTAAACTATTGAGAAAAATAAACAGACGTTTATGAATAATATTACCTAGCACAAGTTAAATTAACTAATTAAGAACAGTAAAAGTGTACCAAGGAAGTTAGCTGAAAAAAAGTTAGGTTAGAACCTTGAAAATAGCGATTTATTCTAAAATTAATTGTTGAAAATACATAAAATTTTAATGGCGCATAATTTTTTGGGGCCTATCATATTTACATCTCACAGAAAAATTTTCCCCGCAGACATAATTATCTTGGGAATCCAGTAATCCACTTCTTACCAATAACTTATTTACATTTACTAGGAAGTGCATATATGTATGTAGGTATTTCATCCATATTGAATTAATGTTCAAACGGTCATGCCAGTTATTACACTTTTTTGTCTTCCTGGTTTAATAAAAACTGGTAAATAAAAATTGGGAAAAAAAATTATCCTGGTAAATAAAAATTGGGAAATTCATTTACACATGTTAAAAAGAAAAATATTTTACCGTATTCTTTCTCCTTCTTTCCCATGTTAAAATGTAGGTAGTATAAATTAGGACTATTTTAGTAAAATTCACCTCTATTTTACCATGTTATGACCTCAGGTCGGTTATTTTTGAATTCATAGCCCATATTTCATAGAAGATATTATTACATGTTAACCTGTTTTTAACTTCCAAATTACTTTAGTTTTATTCCCCACTGGGAATTTTAACGTCAATTCTTGGAAATTTCGACCAATTTCCAGTTGGTCAATGTGGTTAATTTAACGTAATTTTAACTTCAAATGTTTGTTGGGTTGGGAATTTTAACGCCAATTCTTGGAAATTTCGACCAATTTCCTTTGGTCAATAATAGTCCAGGTGGTTAATTTAACGTAAATTTAACTTTAAATGTTTGTTGGGTTGGGAATTTTAACGTCAATTCTTGGAAATTTCGATCAATTTCCAGTTGGTCAATAATAGTCCAGGTGGTTAATTTAACGTAATTTTAACTTCAAATGTTTGTTGGGTTGGGAATTTTAACGTCAATTCTTGGAAATTTCGACCAATTTCCAGTTGGTCAATAATAGTCCAGGTGGTTAATTTAACGTAATTTTAACTTCAAATGTTTGTTGGGTAAGCTAAGAATGATGATGATAACGATGACTTTTTATAACTAAAATATAATATTTTGGTGGGCTTAAGAAATATAATATACGTGTGAAGTAAATGAACCACCGTAAATGATTTATATACACAATATTGCGATATTGACTGTTAAGACCATGTTTAAGTATATAAAAACAATTAAGACGTACTACTCGTATATCTAATTTACTACTTATCGTTATCGGCAAATCAAGATTAGGTATATTAAACGATTTATTGTGTAAATTATCATTTTGACCGTACACGGTTATTTTTATTAAATCTATACAGGAGTCGTCTTCTCGTTTTACGCAGAGGTTACATATATGTCCCTTGTAAACACCGCGTAGATTAAAATCGTGTAAATTAAAACAACATTTTATAACATAAACTATACAAGGTGAGCCTTAAATAAGTTAAAATATTTTAGGGTGGTATATTCTAATTTAGTGGAAGAAAAACAGTGGTTTTCAAAATTTAAACAAAATTTTTTTTTATTAATTTTTTACATTTTCATTTCTTATTTTTTGTTTCTTTATATTTTTTTAATAACTTTCTTAATTTTTGATTAAAGATTGTATGAATGTTTTGACACATCCATTGAAAGTAATATTTAATGTATTTTTGCAATCTAATAATTTTCCCAAATTATGAAAAACTGGAAAGGTTTGTCCTGTATTTAAAAATGGCGATGCCTCGTGTATTAACAATTATATACTTATTAGCTTTATTGTGTAACTTAACCAAATCGTTTGAAAGAGCTTTATGTATAATAAAATTTATCCATTTGTAAAAAATTGCACATCACCCAAGCAGCATGGATTTGTCGGATGCAGATCAACAGCATCTAATTTGGTTAATTTTACCCAGTTTGTTTCTAGAGCTCTATGTTGTGTATACTGATATCTCTAAGGCTTTTGATAGAATAAATCCGGATATTTTGGCTAAAAAAGTTGCAGGTCCTGGTTTTCACAGTAATTTAGTATTTTCATTTCTATAATGGTTACAACTCAAGTACTGGTGTAGCCAGTGTACCTCAGGGGTATGGATCATTACTATTCCTCTTATATATTAATAATTTGCCTGAGGCTCTTCATTGTGAGAGATTATTATTTGCTGATGATCCAAAAATATTACTATTGGATATTGCAGAAAGATTTAGAGTTAGTTAATGATTGGTGTATGTACAATGGACTTTCACTTGCAAAATGTAAAGTAGTGCCTAAACATATCAACGACTTCCCATTTATCTTCTTTTTTTGTTGCACACGCGGTGCTTCTACTCTATCTATATCCTTGTCGAGGACCTATCGTCCGCGCACCAAATTTAAACATTAATTTTAAAAATTTAATTTGTAAAATGCATATATTTGAACAATAAGTTGAATGTTTACTGACCGAAAAATTAAATTATATAAAAATACATTTAGCCACTCCGTGCGCATATCAATATTCTTAGGAAATCTAACCAGAACCTCTTTTATTTATATTAAACTACATGGATACTATGTGGTTTAATTAACTGAGAAACAACGGCGAATGCAGATTTTGTGAGGAAAATGGGGAAACACCAGAACACCTTATCACTGAGTGCGCCGAGACGACGACCATTCGTGCCATGAACCGTGGTACGTCTGATGTCGAGGATGGAGAGCTGGCCTCCGTGGCCGTCTCAGATACTGGCTTTTGTTAAAGCCCTGAGACTGTATGATGAGTTATAACTCGTTATAACTCAAGAAAGGGGAACACACAATAGATCTATAAGGTCGCGGTGATCAACTCCCCTCCTAAACATTCTACATTCTACATGTGGTTTAATATAAATATAGGAACAACTGTATACTTTATTTGCCTATGAAAAGATCATTCGGGAACCGTTATATTAGAGCTTTCATACACTAAACACTTTCTAGTCATTTTTACGAGTATTTAGGAAGTCCAACAAAAAAATAGAAATATAATTGCGTACAAACTTAAAATTAACTTCTCACTAAACGCACTTGCATCCTTGGCTATATAAAAGCGGTCCATAAAAGAGTAATAATACAATTTTTAAAGTAAAAAAACGCAAAAACAAGCGGCGTTACAAAATGGAAATAAAATTATGACATATGATTATGACAAGATTGGACAAGATTATGCCAATATGATGACAATGAAAAGTTGGATTGCATAACAATGTATAATTTGTACTTTATAAACCGTATAAAGCTGGGATTATTTTGGAAATACGTGTAACTTTTTATATGCGCATACGTAAAGTAAGGTCCTCGGAAAAGACAAACCTACTGAACGTTTCATAAGTACAATAAAGAAAGTCTGAAAATGGCATGTCGTGATGTTGGAGACATATTTTTTAATGCTAAACTTATAGCGTTGATTTATCCACGTAAGTATATATGATCTGGGTTAAAATGTCTTTATTATGCATATGTACTGTCAAAACTCGAATATGGCGATATCACCTGAAATCCATTTTACGAAAATTAGAAAAAAATACTAGAGGATGTTCAGAGGCATTTCTTAAAATTTCTATCCTACAAATCAACTGGATTATAGCAGAGAGGCTTCGATCATAATATGTTATTGAATTAACATGATTTTCAATCGCTCGAGTTAATGGGAAGCTGTCACGCTGTGGGACAATTTCTGGCCATATGTAGCCAATATCTAAATAATCGTTTCTCATGATATTTTACAATAACTATCGTACATTATGTCGTGTAGTCGTGTCCCATACATTAATTACAGAATTAAAAACCTGTCGTATCTAGTGTATAGTTAAAAAGCGTACCTATAAGTGGGCCGCGTAAAATTAGAAACTGGTGTCACAAATGCTAAAGCGTATGAACGAAACCGCAACGAATATGCCGCGTAAAACAAGGAACTCCTGTATTTATCTAGTAATTAAAATCATTCAAAAATATTAGTAGACATGAAAATATTATAACAAAACTTTTATTTTCAATTATCACTTTTGTTTCAATAATTACGGAAGTATTTTTCAAGTAGTTAATTCTTGTTTTACTCCATATTTAATAGCCGAATAACCCTTCTATACTAGGTACTTAAGGTAGTTCTGTACTTACCGAGCATCATGTTGGGAGAATGGACTCCAAGCACCGTTATCAAGACGTCCGCACCATAGACGAATAACGAACCAAGGATGAAGCCCAGGGCTACCGGGACAAAGGCATATTCCCCATTTTCACCGTACATTTTTGAACTTGCCGCCAATTCGATGGCGGGCGACAGTAGCGACCAAAATGACGCTGCTGTCATTACACCAGCGGCGAAGCCCAAACTGGCATCTAATACTTTTCTCTGAAAAATAACAAAACCACATACTTAATAATCATTCTTTATGCAGAATTTCTTCTGTATATATTACATAAATATGCACGGACGAATATTTGGCATCTAAAAAATCAATATTTCAATGAATTTAATACTACTAAGTCCTGGATACTTTCAAATTCCTGGAAAAAGGATGTCAAATATTCAAAACATTTTTTTTCTTCAAATTAAAATTCCTTTCAATGACTACTATAACATTATGTTTAGATCGCCTCTAGGATCTGAAATTAAGATTAAATAGATCTTAGTTTCAGATATATGACCAAAATATTACAATTTAGACAAATGAGTTAAAAACTGCATTTTTCTCAACCACGTACACCATTAGATAAAAAAAAAATATGTTTATGAAATATAAATATAATATAACATTATTAAGTAGCGTATGATGGAAAAAAAACGGCGTCCAGTTGGCTTGCAAATGACGATCGATGACATTTCCCAAATAATTTTACATATAAAATCAGCGATCTTCATTTCATAGCCATCGCTGACGCCGTTTTTATTCGATCATACGGTACTTTTAACATAGTGTCGAAAGTACTTAGTTATTAAGTACTTCCGACATTATGTTGTTCATAATGCTGAAACTATTGTAAAAATTGTCATACATTCTCTTAAAAGTACGCTTTTAAATTTGAAGAATAATTTTGATCTAATGATGTTCTTTCACTTTTGTCATTAACTATTCATACTAATTTAAGTAAAATCCAAGTTTATATCGAATGTGAAACTATGAAGAATTTCGCATATAAGGCCTAAAATTGTAGTGACTGACAGCTTACGCATAACGTCAGCTTTAGGCCTTCCTTTTTCTTCGATGGTATCCCAGGAGTTTGACATAAATACCGTATGATCGAATAAAAACGGCGTCAGCGATGGCTATGAAATGAAGATCGCTGTCATTTTATATATGTAAATTTATATGGGAAATGTCATCGATGTTCATTTCATAGCCATCGCTGACGCTGTTTTTATTAGATCATACGGTACAATAAGGTTGCTTAAAAATATATAGTTAAGAAAATTCTCATAAGGGGCAATGTGTTGGAGATAGACGGGTATACAGATCACTTTGATTAAGTGTGTTAAGAACAAGATACAATTTTTAGGCAAGTGTGATTACGAATCATTGCATTTGGGAGACCATAAGCTTTTAGAAAAGGGAATAAAAATCCATATTGGTATTTAAAGATTAAAGCTGATGGAATCTCGAAGGTTTAACCTCAGATTTGAAATTTAATTACACCATTTTATGCAGAGAAAAAGTGAAATTTATTTTATACCCCTTCAAATAAACACAGGAAAAATTAGAAACGATATTACAATATTCTTTTTTTCGAATTATCTTCGGAAGAATTCGAATATTTTCAATTTTGCATTTGCCATTTTAATGGTAATAAAAATAATGGTAATAAAAATACGCAACTTTGCTATTGACATTCATGTTATCTAATATTTATGGTATCGGAGATCCCAGTGATTCCTTCAAATTTGAGACACCTCCGTATCAGTAGTTGGTCTTTATCCTTATCTATTTATTTACTCATGCCAGTACAAAGAAAAGTTTACACACGTCAATATATAAAAACAATATACTATATAAAATAGAAAACTTAAATGTGAAAAAATACAAAAAAGCAGTAACATAAAATTGAAAAATTTTACAATGCAAAATTCACAAGATAAAAACCAGTCATAAAATTCACAAAACAATTTAGTCCAAATTTGTGCGACAAGAACTCGTCAAGAGAGTAAAATACGTTTTTTACAAGATATATTACTACATTTTGTTACTTTTCTTTACTATATTTTGTATATACACCATGTACTTTATTTACTACTTACTTTAATACAATAGAAATCAATTAAAGAATATATATAAATATTAAATGTCACTGATTTGTGATAGCAGACAGTAATATGTATACCGGGTGCGTCTCAAAAGTGGCTCACCCTATAACTTTTTTATTTTATCAGATAAAAAAAACGAAATTTCGTATGTTAGTATATGACATAAATTAGGATTAATTGACGTATTCAATAATTCTTTTCGGCCACTTCCTGTTTCACCGGAATTGACTAAAACTTTTGATTTTTAAATGGCACCCTCAGTATTATTTTACTTTATTCGATAGAAAATGACATTATGAATAGAATGACATATCATATGTCAACTTTTGACATTTTTGCTTAAAACAAAATTGAATTTTAAATTTCAATCTAGAGTGCCATTGCTGTGTTAAAAACACTAATTTTTAATCAAGGAGGGCTTGGAAAAATAGATTTGATCGTCTAATGTTATTCCTCTCTTGTCCTAGCCGGTTAAAAGATGCCCAAATCGTATTTTTGATCATATCTCAATTTTTTTCAAATGGAACGACTGGTGACTCATTAGCATAATTAGAAAAAAACATTTTTTACGAATAATTTGGTACCACACATTTGGTATTTCGAGTCAAATTGTCGTTATGAATCGCATGTTGTAATTTCAAATAAACCATATTAGAAAATGTAAAAAGTTGACCTATAATATGTCATTCTAATCATAGTGTCATTTTCCATCGAATAAAGCAACAAAACACCGAGGGTACCATTTAAAAATCAAAAATTATAGTCATTTCCGGTGAAACAGGTAGTGGCAGAAAACAATTATATACATCAATCAATCCTAATTTATGTCATATATTAATATACCGGCCGTAGCTCCAGCGTTAGTGTGTCGATCTGCGGAGCAGAAGGTACTGGGTTCGATCCCCAGCCAGTACGGTCGCTTTATTTATTTAAATAAAAATATTTATTTATCTAAATAGAGCGACCAATGAGCTGCCTCCTCAAGGAAGGCAATGGCAAACCACCTTGAGTATACAAGGTGGTCCGAACTGTATTCCGGAAACTGCGGCAGCATATTCTGCAGATAAAAATAAGTAAAATAGTTCATATAAATGTATGTCCTAAAATGCTTAATTTCGGAGATACAGGGTGTAGAAGTTTCATTTTTATTTCGATTTTTTCTAAATAATTTCTGAAATAACGTCAATATCTGGATGAAAATTGGTATCTGGGAGTTTTGTGATACGAGAAATTTGATTTTAATGTCAAAATGACTCCTATTTGTAGGGGGCGCCGCCTACATGCGTTTTGACTGTTTTGAAGAGTAATAACTTCTCGACGGTACCTGTATAAAACTACTGACTAAAAAAATATACATTTCCATGACTTTTTACGTAAAAAATGTCTCTTGGTAAAAATAGCTACAGGCAACCGTTCTCAAGATATTTAAAATGGAAATAATCAATACATGTCATCATTGACAAAAAATAAGCACACGTTGAGTAGAGTTATTTGACTGAAATAATAAATTTTTATTTTTTTAAATTAATCATAATTTTTTTGTGCGAAAAAATGATGATTAAACAGTTTCTGTTGAACTTTTGGCACAAAAAGATTTCAAATTTAAAATTTCAGTCTAATAACTATTTGGTCAACATGTTTAATTTGTCAATGATGACAGGTATTGATAATTTCAATTTCAAATATCTCGAGAACCATTACTCGTAGCGATTTTTACCAAGAGACCTTTATGTAAAAAAAAATTGTAAATGTATATTTTTTTACTCAGTAGTTTTATACAGGTATGGATGAAAAGTTATTACTCTTCAAACCAGTTAAAGCATATGTAGGTGGCGCCCTCTACAAGTAGGAGTCATATTGACATGAAAATCAAATTTCTCATGTCCAAAAACTCCCAGACACCAATTTTCATCCCTATATTGACGTTACTTCTTAAATTATTTGAAAAAAATTGAAATAAAAATGAAATTTCTACACCCTGTATCTCCGAAACTAAGCATTTTAGGACATACATTTATACGAACTTTTTTACTTAATTTTATCTGCAGAATATGCTGCCAAAGTTTTCGGAATACAATTCGGACCACCCTGTATTTGCCTTGTACAGCCTCTCAAATAGTGCTGTTCGGATTCGGCAATAAACTGTAGGTCCCGTGTACTTGTGAAACACTGACGACACACATCACAAGTACATACGAGAGGTAGCCGACGCTCTATATAGAGTATGGCACTGTAAGAAGATTAATATACCAAATCTGGATTTTTTATCAGAAAGAATAAAAAAATTATAGGGGTGAGCCACTTTTGAGACCCACCCGGTATAAGCCATTAATTTTATTTGAAATTCTTATATTTAATTATTAGATAGAGAGTTTTAGAAATAGCTAACTGGTCCATTAAATGTCATTGCATTACTAAGTAAATAACTGATAGCCTAATCATTCTCATAAAATTAAGTTTTATTGCTCCCTCTCTATCATTATTTAAATAATATAATAGATTTTGTTGGTGACAGCAATTTTTATAAAATACAATTAAGATCATTAATATCTTTTCTTATGACCCCCGTACCCCTAATTCATAGTTAATCTTTTTCTAGTGTCTTTTTAGTTTCAAAATATTTACACTATTGTTATAAAGAGTGACGAAATAATACTTAATACAATAACAATTTACCTATCTCTCCAAGAACACAAAAGAACTCAATCATAAAATATAAAATATGAATTAAACTCTTTTTTTATTTGTTACTTTGGTAAAATTAACGAACAACCTTAATAAGGGGTAATTCTTGGACCTATCGTAAGAAAAAAAATTTGATATTATGTCCTATAATCATAAACATTTTAACTTTTGAGATACTGGATTGTAAAAATTTTCTAAAAAAAGTTTTTTTATAAAATTTTATCTACCTGTATCTCAAAAATTAAGATGTTTAGGACATGCATTCGTATGAAGTATTTTTTTCTTGGAACAGGTCCAATAATTACCTCTTTAAATATTAGCAAGTCATTAAGGAACATCCTGTATATTGCCCAAGTAACGTATTATAAAATATATTTTTAATAATTTAACAAATGGAATTATAGATATCCTTAATCCCAGGCATAATTAGGTAGGGCAGTTATTTTATTGATAAAATTATATTTGGCTAATTTATGCAGTAGGAAGCGCTTAAATACGTCAAACTAGGCTTTAGATAAAGACGCGAAATAAAATTATAGGTATGTATGTTTTAAATATTATTAGGGAAACATGAACTAAACCAAAAACGTTTAAATAAAGTTAAAATATGCTGAGAATATTTTTGTTTTGCTAGATTTCTCTCACAATTCACACCTACGACAGTCTGTAGCTACTTTTTTTAAATTAATAATTTAAGAGTTATCAACAGAAAATTTGATTTTTTATATGGAACATCCTATATGTTTTTAATTCATTGAAAACGGGGTGCAAAAAAATCATGTTTTTTTAATAAAAAATCGATTTATATGATTTTAATCAGTTTTTTTTATTTTAATCGGATTTTTTTGATTTTAATCTAATTTTCAATCAATAATAACATTTTTACGGCGCGTGTCGTTTTTCCACATCGGCCACCGATATAGTTTATTCTGTAAACTTTGCCGATGCCCCTATTTCCGCAAAAAAAAAATCGGCTGCTTAGTCTGTCTTAAGTCGAGAATAAAATTAGTACCATCTAATGTTTAAAGTGCAAAGTGCTTATTGCAGAACAAAATGTCGGTAATGTCGGTAGAAATTTAGAATGTACTAGAAGATAAATTAGGGAAGACGGAAATTAGCTTGATCAACATTAAGCTGTTTCAAAAAAGGTATAAAACATGCCTTGACTCCAGCTTATCTTTTGACATTGATTAGTCCTCGGGAATAAAAATAACAACCTGACATCAGAAGAAACTAGTTCTGCACTAGAGTTTGTGAATGAAATGTATTCAAATACCGGATTTCTCTGGCACTTCACAATTTCAAAATAAATCTCTGCCATTTAGAAGTGTAATGGATTCACACGAAAAAAAGCTTCAAAAATTGGTCCAACATTTTAATAGATGAATTGCTATTAGGGATATGTGTTATACAGGGTAATCCCAGAAATAAGTGCAAGCATTTTAAGGGGTGGTGCCTCTCATAAAAGGTGCCTCTCGATAAAAGATACATATTTTCTCTTTATCGTTTTTCAAATAAGTCCAAAATAACGGAGTTATTTTACTTTGAAAATTTCCAAAACAAACGATTTTTTGCTAAAATTTTCAGAACCACTGGATCTTTTCTCGATTTTATTGTAAATTTAATCTAATACCTATGTTGCCATATTATCAAGAAATTATGTTTTTAACTAAAAACTAAAAAATATTTCAAAAAATTTCGAATTTTCAAATTTTTTTTGGCGAAAAAAACCTCATAAGTGTGTTTATGGGGTTGAACTATACTACCAGTTACAATTAACCACTCGGTAAATTCCTAAATTCTTCAACAAATTTTTAGTTAAATACTTGCACTTATATCTGGGACACCCTCTATATTATATCTTTTACAATCATTTTTCGATCTATTTAAGTATTTAAACGTTACAACAGCAAGTGTAACTTTGTACTTATTTGATGAATAGATATAGGGTATATTTGATATAGGAATACTTTTTTATAGCTTTATAGAAAAAGCAATTATAAAATTATAAAAAAATATTTTTATAATTTTTACAGTTATCTTTCCATTTATCCTAAGTTTTTAAACAAGTTGATTTTTTTATATAAATCCATGATTAAAATAAACAAATCCGTTGATTTAAATCAAGTTGATTTAAATCATTGCACCCTGATTGAAAATAATTTAAAATTACCTTTCCAAAACTATAGCATACTTAATATTTGACTGTTTCTGAACATCGCGAAACATTAACTTAGTGGGAGTGAAAGATACTCTTGTATAACCGCTAAGTACTTCTAATTCTTGTTTAGAGTATATGGACAATTTAAAAATATGATCCTTGGAAAAAATGGTCATTCTCAATAATAAAAATCGGCGCTCTCGCCGGCCAACGGTTGGGACCTTGATTGGCCTATCCAATTATTCTCGAAATTGACTGCAAAAAATTGGTGATAATTTCATCGTTGTGACGTGGTGCCTCGTCTTGCTGGAAATATATGTTTCCGAGTTCCATATTAGGGGCAGATCATCAATAAGGGATCCAAAGGCCTCATAATTGAAAATGGAGAACATTTAAAAATTGTGTATTTCGAATGGGACTCGAACAAATTATCAAGTGTGTTATATTTCTTGTAAGGTAATTTTAAGTTCTTTTCAATAATTTAAAAATATATAGGGTGTCCCATATAAAAAAATCGGTTGTTAACTCATTTTTATTAATTTAAAAAATATAATACATACATAAACCATTAAATTCTACGTAAAAAGTGATTTGGAAATGTTTTCATAAAAATACAAAATTTTCTATAGCAAAAAAGTTACAGCGATTTGTTAAAAATGTACATTTTTCAAAAACACCCTGTAGCTCCGAAAAGGGAAAAGCTGTTCGATTCCGATGTGCGGTTTTTACCATCACGTTTTAGATAAAAAAGAGCTTCATATAACGATATCAGTTTTCGTCTGTCTCCTATAGTCGAGTCTGGAGCCTAATCATTCTATCTCCTATACAAAAGGGTGTTTCCCTTTAAAAGTGTCCAGTTCACCCCACCCTGTACAATATGTAATCAACATGTTTTTATTTCGACAAATTTCGATTGCAACGACCACCAATTATCAGGCGTTGCCGATTATCGAGAGTCTACTTGAGAGTGTATCCAATCTATCAGTTTCTGAATGTGCACTTTAACCCTCAACTGCTGACATGGAGTCTTCACCGCAATTGTTTCTGCGGCGTTTCTACTCGGGATACCTTCCTGATTTATACTGTGCTATCTACCGCAAAGGTGGTCAGCATCGATTTTTCATTTTCGAAATATTGACGTAGCGGAATCTGGTAAATTCCGTGCCAGCATTAATGAAAAAGTTTAATGAAGCTGCAGCACAAGACTGAGCATTCGCCGGATCGAGATTTTGATGACATATGTATGTATATGTAATGAATGTGTATATTAATGTGTACAGGGTGGGTCAAATTCGACGCTTTTAAATGGAAACACCCTTTTCTATAGGAGATAGACGAAAACTAATATCGGTGTCTGGATCTCAATTTTCATCAAAAACATGAGGGTGAAAACCGCACATCAATATCTGTTACCGTTTCGGAGTTACGGGATGTTTTTCAAAAATGTGCATTTTTAACAAATTGCTGTAACTTTTTTGCTATCGAAAATTTTGTATTTCTATAAAAACATTTCCAAAGCACCTTTTTACCTAGAATTTAGTGGTTTAAGTATAATTTTTTTAAAATTAATAATTTAAGAGTTATCAACAGAAAAATTGATTTTTTATTTGGGACACTCTGTATATTTTTAATTAACTGAAAAGAATTTAAAATTACCTTTCCAAAAATATAGCACACTTGATATTTTGTTATAATCCCCTTCGAAATACAGAATTTTTAAAAGTTCGCCACTTTTAACTAGTAGGCTTTGGACCCTTTATTGATGATATGGCCCTTAATGGAACTCGAAAACATATTTTTCCAGCAAGACGACGCACCGCCTCTGATCGCTAAAGTTATCAGCAAATTTTTGCATCCAATTTCATGAATAATTGAATAGCCAACCAAGATTCCAGCCGTTGGCCGTCGAGGCCGCCTGACTTGGTGCCCATGGATCTAATCCTATCGATATATTTGCGGAAAAATAAAGGTTCCTTATTCTTCCGTATAATCTAGACAAGAATTAGAAATACTTAACAGTTATGAGAGGGTATCTTTCACCCCCACTGAGTTAATGAATTCCGCGAGAAATGTTCAAAAACTGCCCCGTCTGTCCATAACAGAAGACGGTCGATATGTCGAACATCTGTAGCAAAATCTCATGTCTTGGTTTGCTATTTATTTTTCTTGTTATTAGATATAGTTTAAATGTGTTAATGTTGATTAAATATATTTTAAATAGTTATAAAATTCTGCATCTCTCATAGCAAATATTATTTTCGTTTTAATTGATGCTCATAGCTAGATTTTTTTGCATTACAGCCGGTGCCGTTCAAAGCCTACTCATTTAAAGCGGGCGAATTTTTATATACTCTATATCTCGAAAAGGAATTCAAAATATCAAGTGTGTTATATTTTTCGAAAGGTAATTTTAAATTATTTTCAATAAATTAAAAATACACAGGGTGTCCCATATAAAAAATCAAATTTTCTGTTGATAATTCTTAAATTATTAATTTTAAAAAAAGTTATACTTAAACCATTAAATTCTACGTAAAAAGGTGCTTTGGAAATGTTTTCATAAAAATACAAAATTTTCCATAACAAAAAAGTTACAGCGATTTGTTAAAAGTGCATATTTTTGAAAAACACCCCGTAACTCCGAAACGGAACAGATATCGATATGCGGTTTTCACTATCATGTTTTTGGCAAAAATTGAGCTCCAGACACCGATATTACATTTCGTCTATCTCCTATAGAAAAGGTTGTTTCCATTTAAAAGCGTCGAATTTGACCCACCCTGTACATGTGTCCGTTATTTGCAAAGTTGATCATATTGCCCCCACGACGCCCTTTAAATTTTTAGTTTACTGTCTAAGAAAAACTAACAGAATGTAAATCCTTAATATTCACAATAAACCTTGCCCCAAAGACGATTTTGTCACTTTTTGCAACTAATTTTTTTTCTCTCGATCTTGTTCTCTCGCAGCCATGAAAATCACACATTCCTATATAGAATTGAACGCTCTATAAAAAAAGTATCTTGCAATTTTTCGATAAACCTACTCATTCAAACGTTATTCACGGTTAAAGTTAACCACTCGGTAAATTCCTAAATTTTTCAACTTTTTTGACAAAATTATGATTATATTTGAAAAAATTAATCTATTATTTGAAAAAAAAAATTGGTAAACAATCTTGAATCATGAAATTATAAATCAAAAAATAAGTTAATTCTGATACTTATTATAGTATCAGGCAGAAAATGGTTGAAGCTTTAAAAGTAAATAATGACGAAGAGTTAGATATTTCTAAACGCTTCATTTTTCATCAAGATGATTTTAAATGGTTTATAAACAAAAACATTGATTATTTCATAAATTCAAATTCGTTACAATTTTTACACGGATTAATATTGATACCGACAGATAACATAAGTTTTCTGCAGTTAGACAGTACGGAATGGTTAAAGGATCCCGGATATAAGAGACGCTTAGAAATTGTGAAAAATTTGAGAGTAGTTAATGATACTGCAGAAGGAGCTGTTAAATTGTCAGAAAAACACATTAATATTTTATCTAGAAGTGAAGATCAAAAACAATATGTGATTCAGATTGTAAACGAGTATAAGAAATATGAAAATCCAACTAAAGAATGTTTATTAAAATAAATCAGCTATACTTAAATTGTTTAAACTTCATTGTACCTCAAGATTTCTTAATTCCCAACCTTAACACTATCAGAAATGTATATTTTTACAGTTTTTTTTTTAAATTTCTCAAAAATAATCATAATTTTGTCAAAAAAGTTGAAGAATTTAGGAATTTACCCAGTGGTTAATTTTAACCGTGAATAACTTTTGGAGTAGGTTTATCGAAAAATTGTAAAAGACCTTTTTTATAGAGCGTTCAATTCTGCATAAGAACGTAGTTGTCATGGCTGCGAGAGAACAAGATCAAGAGAAAAAAAAATATTTGCAAAATGTGGCAGTTTCCTATGTAATTGAAATGGGAAATAAATCGTCTTTGGGGCAAGGTTTATTGTTAATATTACAGGTTTACAATGGTCTGTTATTTTTTTTAGACAATAAACTAAAAATTTGGAGGGCGTCGTGAGAGAAATGATCGACTTTGTAAATAATGGACACCCTAGTGTACAGGGTGGGTCAAATTCGACGCTTTTAAATGGAAACACACTTTTCTATAGGAGATAGACGAAAACTAATATCGGTGTCTGGAGGTCAATTTTCACCAAAAACATGATGGTGAAAACCGCACATCAATATCTGTTACCGTTTCGGAATTACGGGGTGTTTATCAAAAATATGCATTTTTAACAAATCGCTGTAACTTTTTTGCTATGGAAAATTTTGTATTTGTATGAAAACATTTCCAAAGCACCTTTTTACGTAGAATTTAATGGTTTAAGTATATTTTTTTAAAAATTAATAATCTAAGAGTTATCAACAGAAAAATTGATTTTTTATTTGGGACGCCCTCTATATTTTTAATTAACTAAAAAGAATTTAAAATTACCTTTCCAAAAATATAGCACACTTGATATTTTGTCATAATCCCCTTCGAAATACAGAATTTTTAAAAGTTCGCCACTTTTAACTAGTAGGCCCCTTATTGATAATAAGCCCTTAATGGAACTCGA
Organism: Sitophilus oryzae; assembly: GCF_002938485.1. NCBI lineage: Eukaryota > Metazoa > Arthropoda > Insecta > Coleoptera > Curculionidae > Sitophilus > Sitophilus oryzae. The sequence continues at coordinate 553,069 of NW_022147437.1, read as the reverse complement.
AAACATATTTTTCCAGCAAGACGACGCACCGCCTCTGAACGCTGAAATTATCAGCAAATTTTTAACCTAACCTAACCTAACCTAACCAAGATCCCAGCCGTTGGCCGCCGAGGCCGCCTGTCTTAGTGCCCATGGATTTAATCCTATGGATACATTTACGGAAGGATAAAGGTTCCTTATTCTTCCGTATAATCTAGACAAGAATTAAAAATACTTAGCAGTTATGAGAGCACTCACTGAGTTAATGAATTTCGCGAGAAATGTTCAAAAACTGCCCCGTCTGTCCATAACAGAAGACGGTCGATAGGTCGAACACCTGTAACAAAATCTCATGCCTTGGTTTGCTATTTATTTTTATTGTTATTAGATATAGTTTAAATGTGTTGATGTTGGTTAAATATATATTTAAATTGTTATAAAATTCTGCATCTCCCATAGCATATATTATTTTCGTTTTAATTGATGCTCACAGCTAGAATTTTTTTGCAGTACAGCTGGTGCCGTTCAAAGCCTACTTATTTAAAGCCGGCCGAATTTTTATATACTCTATATCTCGAAGAGGAATCGAGCAAAATATCAAGTGTATTATATTTTTGGAAAGGTAATTTTAAATTCTTTTCAATAAATTACAAATATACAGGGTGTCCCATATAAAAAATCAAATGTTCTGGTTACAAAATTATACTTAAACCATTAAATTCTACGTATAAAGGTGCTTTGGAAATGTTTTCATAAGAATACGAAATTTTCCATAGCAAAAAAGTTACAGCGATTTGTTACAAATGCATATTTTTGAAAAACACCCTGTAACTCCGAAACGGTAACAGATATCGACGTGCGGTTTTCACTATCATGTTTTTGACGAAAATTGAGCTCCAGACACCGATATTAGTTTTTGTCTATCTCCTATAGAAAAGGGTGTTTCCATTTAAAAGCGTCGAATTTGACCCACCCTGTACATGTTATGGTGTATAGTTTAATGGTGTACACAATGATGTATAGCGATGAATTAACCGATAATGGGCTAGAACTTAATCACAAAACTGAAGAAACGATCATGGAGCAGTCGATAAAAAAGAAAAAGAACCAGAGAAATCCTGCAGAAAATGGATAAAAAAATAAAAATTTCCAAGCTTCGAATGTGCAGTTTTGCCTTGAGGAAAAACTGTATATGTGTGGGCACCTTTAGATAAAAAAAAAATACCGGACAAGTGAGAGTCTGACTCGCCCACCGAGGCGGGGGTTCCGTACAAATATGTAGGTACATATTAAAATAGCACCGGGAATCAATTCTCGTAGTTTTTTCCGAGATTTACCCGAAATTTAGTTTCCAAAAAATAATTAAAAATCTGTTTAAGCTTGTGCCAATGTTGCCCTTTCATACGATACCGCACATGACACGGTTAACTCAATTCAGAATAATAAAAGTTCAAAAAATCTACAAAAATATTATGACCAGACAAGACAAGACACCAGACCATTAAGACAATTATGACCGAGCTTAAGTTCGATGATTGATTACGTACTTTAAATAAAGACTGTATTTTTTATGATTTAATTACAAATGTATAGTTTTCAAATTTTTCCCTATACTTGGTATAGGACATATAAGGCGGTAAGTGCCTTATTTCATAGTTCAACGGACAACACTTTAAAATTTTGATTCCTTTGAAATTGTCGAAATACACGTTTTTTGCGGCATAAACGGCTGTATCTCTTTTTTACGTTAACTTAGAGATTTCACAACTTCAAGGGACTATAGACATGAGTATATGGTTTTAATTTCAATTTGATACCTCCACGCCTTCTCGAGATAAAGGGTTTTGAGAGACAGACGAACAGACAACAAAGTGATCTCATAAGGGTTCCGTTTTTTCCTTTTGAGATACGGAACCCTAAAAACATAAAACCCGGAGAAAACTAGTTTTGCTTAAAGTCTGTAAGACTTCGTGTCATTCAATGTTTAGAAGTAGGGTCAACAGGTAAGGGTCAACGAATCCAAATAATATACTAAAAACAATTCTTAAACTTGAAAACATTCCATTAAGTATGTATCTCTTTTTAATCCAACTCTTACCTGGCCCAGGTAAAGGACTTTTAGAATAGGTTGTTTAACATAAACATATTTTTGGGGGTCTATTGAGTTTATTTATACATATGCCACCTGAACAAAGTCCAATATAAAGTGTATCTTTAATAGACTACTAAAATTAGATTTAGTAAAGTAACAATATGACTGATATAAAAGTAAAATTAACTTATTTTCGTTTGAAACCAAATCTTCAAATACGTAATCAAAATCAATAGGTAAACATAAACAACATACAAACACAATTCCATTATCTTAAAATTATGCTACAAGATTTTGCAAATTTTGCAAAAATGAGCCCCATAAAATAAACGTGTATTATAAAAAAACACATAATGTTGATTAAAATAAATTAAAAATCTATCATCCAGATTATACTAAGATATAAGTATATAGAACGTTTATTTTTATTATGTTGTATATTTATTTAAGCTGTAAATTGAGCCAATCAGTTATAAATTTGCATCAGTAACAATAGTATTTATTCACTGCAAAATAATGTTATCACTTTATTTTTATTGCAGCATGTTATTTACATGTTATTTACCTGAGTACCTTTTAAATATTTATAATTTTTGAAACCCAAGTATTGAAGATATATTTCTAATATTTTCTAATATCCAATAACAAGTAGTTATAAGAAGTATCTAAAATTTTTACACATAAATAGGTAAATATATTTGTAATTTTTAAATAGGTAAGTATTTATGTTATGAATACATGAAACTTGAATAAATAACCAATTAGGTATGTAAAAATAATGTTTCTTTGATAAAAATTTAAAATTATTAGCTGTTAATCAGATTAAATTAGGAAATTGTTTATGTTTCTTATGTCATTTTTTTTAAAGTTAAATAAACATTTTAAAAAATATACATATCTTGCTGAACATTTAAATATACATAAATATTTTCAAATTGACGCAAATGCACGTTTGTTGTTATATTTTATTGCAAAATGTAATTCTATATGCATTTATTTATTATAATTTTAATTGAGAGAAAGTAGGTAGGTATACATTATTCAATCATAAATATGTTAACGTGATAAAAGTCGTAGTATTTAATGATTATATAAAAAAATGAGTAACTAGACCTTATCCAGTAAATAACTAGAATATATTAAATTAGGCTTTAATTTATTTGAATAGGTACAGGCATTTCTTTATAAATTGGAATATTTATTATAATATTATGAAATCGAACTTATGAAAAAAGGCTCATGTGCGTTTTGAACTAACATAGGTACGCTATTTTTAAAGAATAAACCAGCCAGAGCTTGAAAAAATACACTTTTCGTTTAAAGGAGTTAAATCTGACAAAATTGCTTCATACCAAAACAACATTACAATGAACTTTACACTAAACAAACATCACATACTTTTTTCCAATCAAACAAATAAATTACATCGTACACATAAAGCAGACTAAATCCTTTAGAAATTTCCGATAATATCACTTGCTTTTATTCACAAAATTAGGAAACGAACACAAGAAACCCCATCTAAACAACGTTTGTTTACATCCGATAATGTTTTGACAAGTGAGGTTATGATTCTAACCTGAGATCCTCTTATCACAATGACGAGCGAAGCCCCGCATGCCGTGAGTCCCCAGGTGAACAGGGTGCCCAGGAAGGCTTGCATGATCGGTGAGTAGCCCTGCAGCATGGTTATCGTCTTTGGTTTCGATTTTCAACAGGAATTTTCGAGTCAACAAATCCGCGCACCGACACCGACTGCCATTCTAGCGCCCACTCTGCATTATATGAAACGTGTCAAAATAGACGGAGGGCGCAAGCGTCAAGCGGCCGAGATTGACGTGCTGGCGCGCGATTACCGCGGGTTTGAAAAAGCGGCGTCGCGCATTAAATTTTATTATTTTCCTTAACAAGGCAGAATTAATAATGTTATTCGCAAATTTCTGAGGAACAGTCTTGAACTTGGCGTAGTTTTTTATTTAGTGTCGATAAATAATGGAATTATAGTCCGCTTTTTTCGAGATTTAAGTTAAAAAGGGATCTGTATCAATGTCGACAGGAAATAAAATAATATTTTTTTACTTTATCGTAAACATTTCCTGGTTTAAAAAGTAATTACCATATTTTTTTATAATTGTCGCTTTTATGCGTCGATGGTTATTTAATATAGACGTTTTTTTTTTTAAGAATTTAAAGTTATTGACCGAATCATGAATTAAAATTGTTTTGAAATTCAGATATACAGAGTGTAAATTATTAAGTGCGAGAGAATTCGGGAGGTATCTAAAAAAAAATAAGAATTTTTTTATATAATTTTCTTTGCCAAAATCAAAAAAAAATCAGACAAGTGCGAATCGGACTCGCCTACCGAGTGTTCCGTACAAATTTGGTAGGCAGGTGCAAATACTAAATAGACTTTAGTAAATAAAGACTACAGTATGTCCCCGGATTGTCTTTACAAGAGGATAAACTTCTTCTTGATTCTTCTTAATTCCATTATACAGGGTTGTTCACCACATACGACACGGAGTATTGTAGCTAAGCGATGAGATTTTCACAAAAAGTTTTGGGTTCGATGAAGAATTTAAAAAATAAAATTAGAGGTACAATTTAAAAATAATTTTACAAGATACAGAGTGTCCCAAATAAGTAAAAAATATCAAAGTTGTATTTTTTTAAATGGAACACCCTGTATATTATTTCATTTTTAGTTTCTACGATTAAAATAAAGGTAAATTTGATTAAGGTTTATTATACTTAAACCTTACCGTTTTTGAAATATTTTCAATTTTGGGAAATTGCAGTAAAAATTTTAAGGCTTCATTTCTCCAAGGGTATCAAAGTTTTTAATACTAAATATTTACTGAAGTTTATTTATTGATCAGTTATTTTGTTGCAATAATAAAAATAATACTACCTTATACAGAGTGCCTGAAAATTTATTTTAAATAATTATTAGCTTCAAACGGCAATAACTTGTTTAATTTAAACGGAACACCTTGTATATTTTACGAGAATCAGATGCACAATTTAATTGTCTATCAAATTATATTATACCATTTTTTACCTATCTGTTTAAGTTTCCGTAGAAAATGCATTTTCTTGTAATTTAGAACTTATTTATCAATATACCTATGGAATATTGACATTTTAGATTATTTTTAAAGATGTACCAAATTTTTAAAGAGTAAAGATACCAATATTGTATCTTAGAGTAAAGATATAATATTGTCGATATAATTTGTTTATTTCATTAAAAAATAAAAAAAACTGTTTAAATATTTGATAAAGGGGACCAATTAATATGATTCCAGTATTCAAACTACATTAACTGACTGTTTGCGTTGATTAATAATAATTGCTCCAAATACTAAAAAACTGAATTTTGTATGGGTTTTAGACAGTGTGATAGAAAGAAACACCTTAAAAATGATATATCATTTTTTAATAAATACTTACTTATAACAACAGAGACTTTAATTTTGATAACTTATTATTATATTGATTTCTGACTCAAATCCACATTTATTTAGAATAATTTATTAACGAACACAATTAAGTATGTAATTAATTAGTATATGGGCGGAAATAATGGTGTTATATTTAATTAATGGTATACTCTTTTATAAAGATTTAAATAGTTTTCTTTTTGCATAAAAATGGGCTAGTAATATTATCGTTTTGCTAAAAACGATAATATTACTAGCCTGTACATTTTGTACATTTGTTGCTTTAAAAACAATCTAAAATGTCAATATTCCATGGGTATATTGATAAATAGGGTCTAAATTATAAGAAAATGCATTTTATACGAAAACTTGAAGGGATAGGTAAAAAATAGTATAATACAATTTGAGAGACAATTAAATTGTGCATCTGATTCTCCTAAAATATACAGGGCGTTCCATTTAAGTTAAAGAAGTTATTGGCGTTTAAAGCTAGAAATTATTTAAAATAAATTTTTAGACACTCTGTATAAGGTAGTATTATTTTTATTATTGCAACACAATAACTGATCAATAAATAAACTTCAGTAAATATTTAGTATTAAAAACTTTGATACCCTTGGAGAAATGAGGCCTTAAAATTTTTACTGCAATTTCCCAAAATTGAAAATATTTCAAAAACGGTAAGGTTTAAGTATAATAAACCTTAATCAAATTTACCTTTATTTTAATCGTAGAAACTAAAAATGTAATAACATACAGGGTGTTCCATTTAAAAAAATACAACTTTGATATTTTTTATTTATTTGGGACACTCTGTATCTTGTCAAATTATTTTTAAATTGTACCTCTAATAGTCCTTCATCGAACCCAAAACTTGAAATTTGTAAAAATATAATCGTTTAGCTACAATACTCGGTGTCGTATGTGGTGAACAATCCTGTATAGGGTGTTTCAAAAATATGTGCCATCTCTCGTGGACGGATTCCTCACGTAAAAATAAGATTTATTTTTCATATAAATATAGGAGTTTTGAAAATTGAATTTGATCCTCCCTTCCTTCAGAAATCGTTTAAGTACTCTTCTTGATATTTGAGAAAGTTTATATTGATAAAAAAAAATGGTGTCATTGTAATTGTATTTTGTTTGTTATAAATCTCAGCTTGGCATTCTATAACATTTCTGTGTACAAATAATTTGGATAATTTTAACTTTTTATGATGTGTATCCGTATTTTATTGTTACTTGACTTTATTCGTTTGACAGGTATGTTTGACTTACTTTGATTGTTTTTTTTTTATAATATTTTTAGTTTTTGGGCCGGAGGATGGGATTTGATTCCTGAAAATTATTGCCCCCTTATTTAAATAGTAAAAATTTAAAATATTTTTTTATACAAGACTGTGAGTTTGAGTCTCCTGCCTCTCAGTAGAGGAGGATTTTAACTAATGTTTGAAGCGTTTTTTACAAAAAACGTGTCCATTTAGTGGAATCATTGTTAAAGAGAAAAAAAAATACAAAAATAATTCGGATAGGGCTGGTTTTGTTGCAGTATGATGCATATTGCGGGTTTTGCTACAGCAAGATATTTGCATCCTAACTTGACTTATTAGATATAAGTGGATAAGACGGATTTTGCTACAGTAACGTAATTTATAGTGAATTTTATATAGGAATAGGCGACTTTTGCTGTAATTTGGGACTATGTTTATGTAGATCTCAGGGTCCTACTATTAATATACGGGGTGGCGCACCCCATTCACGTCGGTTGATTATACAAAACGAAAAGATGTAGAAACAAAACTTTTTATGGGTATATGTAGAGAGGTAATATGCATAATTTAAAATTATTTCCAAATGTACAAGGTGTGTCAGAACTAAGATCCATACCAAAGTTATATTTTTTCTTATGGAACACCCTCTATTTTATTTAATTTTTGGATTCATGGGCATTAAATAAGGTATTTATTATAAAGGTTTAATATGTTTAAATGCTTTGGTTTTTGAGATATTTAAAGATATTTAAATATGCATGCTATAATAAAAAATTTGTCAACACCCTGTACATTACTTTTCAGGGTTAATTCTTGTGCTGCCTTTGAAGCCAGAGAAATAAACATTACTAAAAAATATTATTGCTTTTTTAAATGTATACAGGGGTATCAAAAATTGCTGGGCGATTTTAAATACTTATTTTACATAAAAACTTCGTTATTTCATATACAACACTATGTATATTTTAAAATAAGTCGAAGAAGATTTAAATGCTCTTTCAAACTATATAAGGGTTCCTTATACCTATTTGGCTCAGGTTTTGAATAAAAAGCGATTTTTCAATAAAATTGTAATCAAGATGTTGTAATCAAGGTGTTGCCATGGCAATTTGCTTGTGACACTTAGTAGCTATTTTCAAAATCGACATTACTTGATGGGCTTTATTTAAATTTATAAGTTTACTTTTATTCAATTTACCTACAATAGTTTAATAAGTAATTATTTATTATTTTGTCAAGAAAAAGTAGTTCTTTGATTTATATTACGATGACTTGTAGGTATATTGGATTTTCTATAAAAGAACCAATTAAGGCAAATTCGCTTTCGTCACTTCCAACTACAGGTTTCTGCTTAATAGGTTTTGCACATACCACACTATCAGCTCTGCGAAATAGGAAAAGTAGTATTTTAAAAAAACTCTTGCCAAGAAAATTTCTATTTGGATATCTTTGAGCATAAACCCTTCAGGCCAACAAGCAATTATGGTCCTTACAAAATAAAATCACATATCCATTCCTTCCACCAGTAGATACTGCTTCATTTTTCTTGATAAAATAATAAATACTTACTTATTAACGTTATTGTAGGTAAATTAAATACAAATAACCTGTTATAAATTTAAATAAAGTCCATAAACTAATGTCGATTTTGAAAATAACTACTAAGTGTCAATAGAAAATTGCCATGGCGACATCAGCCATCTTGATTACAATTTTATTGAAAAATCGCTTTTTATTCAAAATCTGAGCGAGATAGGCATAGGAAACCCTAATATAGCTTGAAAGAGCATTTAAATCTGCTTCGACTTATTTAAAAAAATACATAGTGTTGCATTTGAAATAACAAAGGTTTTCTGTAAAATAAATATTTAAAATAGAACAGCAATTTTTGATACCCCTGTATACATTTAAACTTTATTTCTCTGACTTCAAAGTCAGCACAAGAATTAACCCTGATAAGTAATGTACAAGGTGTTGACAAACTTTTTTATTATAGCATGCATATTTAAATATCTTTAAATATCTCAAAAACCAAAGCTTTTAAACATATTAAACCCTTATAATAAATGTCTTATTTTATGTCCAAGAATACAAAAATAAAATAAAATACCGGGTGTTCCATAAGAAAAAATATAACTTTGGTATGGATCTTAGTTCTGACACATCCTGTACATTTCAAAATAATTTTAAATTATGCACATTGCCTTCCCACATATACCCATAAAATATTTTGTTTCTACGTCTCTTTGTTTTCGTATAATCCACCGAGGCGAATGAGGTGCGCCACCCTGTATACATATGAAGACTACACGGGAAAAACGGATGTACAAAAAAATGGAAATTGAGATAACTTATGCCCATTAAGTGTCCGTTCCAAAATAGGAATAATGTAACACTGAAATAATTATCTAGGTCCACTAAAATCAGCAATTAAAATATTAGTACTTTGGAAAAGCGATTTAAGTCCACGTGAATTCACGGAAGACCGATCCAAGTCCATATTTCATGTTTTTAAACATATCAACGCATACAAAACGAATAAAAATATAAAAACAACTTTATGCTCACCTAATTCCTTTGCCCAAACTCAAGTATGAGCAATTTTTGAAAAAGTTCGTAGATGAATCTCTGCAAGACTACTACACAATTTCCCTTGTGCGTCAAACAATGCTCATCTAAACGATGCAGATATGATGAGTAATATCAATTAAAGTATATTGTTTTTATTTCTGCCTAAGAAAAGAAGTCTGATTATGTCTATTGTGTCACTCACTAGTTTTAAATTCAAAGAAGTTAAATTCTGGATATGTTCTAGTGGAACCATAAGGGAACTGTCTAGTAGTGTAGTTTCATTTTATCAGAAACAAATCGCCATTCCTAAGTAAAAAATAATCTAATGCTAATAATATTAATAAAAAAACAATAATAAAAATAAGAAATAAATAAAAAAATATTAAGAAAATATAATAACAATATTAATAAATAAATTATATTAATAAATATTAATAAATAAATGCAACCAACGCAAACAACAACTCTAGAAACAACAAATAGAAATCATAGAAACTCCATCAACTACCACAGTGCCAAGACCACAAATAAAAACATCACTAAGCGCTGAAGGAATATACAACGAATTATAAGAAAATATAATTAAATGGACACGAATCGATCCAATCAATCGGCCACCATTACCAAAACTTATATTTAAAAAACACACGAACAACATTATTAATACAGTCAATACCTTAATAAAAGAAGAAATAGAGAACACAATCACATTAGAAGACCTTCTTCTTCTGGTATATGCATCCGCTACAACGGTGATAATACAAAATAAACAACTTAGAGACAACAAAAGAAACTGTAATAGAAAGCAACTGAAACCTACTTGGCTTATTAGGATAGAAAAGAGAATAGAGAATATAAGGAAAGATCTAGGTAGATTGACACAATATTGCGGGGGAAACCGATCAAAACAAGTCATTAAACAATTAAAGCACATCATCAATAAAAACAACAATGAAACACCAATAGAAGCATTAGATACATTAAAACAAAAGTTAGCTGTATACTCTACTAGACTAAAAAGATACACCGAATCTAACGAAAGAAGGAAACAAAACGCACAATTTAATGCAAGTCAAAAACTATTTTATTCCAGCCTGGCCAAACCAACACAATTCAATATTACCTCCAAATGCAGAAGAAATCAAACAATTTTGGGAAAGTATATGGTCAAGCCCAATAACGTGGATTGAAGAAGAACAAAATAAGTACAAACATATACAACAACAAGCAAATCCTACATTTACAATAGAAGAGCTAACTAAAACCATACAAAAAACCCACAACTGGAAGGCCCCTGGAGTAGACCACATTCACAACTACTGGTATAAAAAGTTTACAGCAATACATCAACACTTATTAAAACTAATAAACAACATTATACTAGAGCCACAAAACATGCCACATTTTCTAACACAAGGAAAAACATACATAAAACCTAAAAGTGAAGACACACAAAATCCTGCCAACTACAGACTGATTACATGTTTACCTACCCTGTATAAAATAATTACGTCTCTAATAACACAAAAGATTGACAATCACCTAACACAAAACGACATAATACTAGAAGAACAGAAAGGATGTCGAAAAAATAGCCGAGGATGTAAATAGCAGATCATTATAAATACTATCATTATGAAACAAATAGAGAAGCAAGAAGAGGGATATTTCAGGGTGACTCTTTGAGCGCTCTGTGGTTTTGCCTCTGCCTCAATCCCCTTTCAAACCTACTAAACGCCACAACTTACGGAGTTAAAATAAAATATGAAAATAACTGTTACTATAAAATAAACCACTTGTTATACATGGATGACATAAAAATATTCGCCCCAGATCAAAAGGAAATGAGATTATTACTAAATTTAACAGAACAGTTTACACAAGATACATGCATGCAGTTTGGTATAAATAAATGCAGAATTCTCCACATTGAAAAAGGAAAATATAAAGAGCACATCGAAACAGAAAAACTAAACAATCAAATACTAAAAAATATGGAGCCACAAGAAACATACAAATACCTTGGTTTCGAACAAAATAAAAATATAGATCACACATACCTTAAGAATCAATTAAAAACTAAATACAAATACAGATTTAGACAAATAGCTAAGTCAAAGTTGAATGCTAAAAATATCACAAAAGCGATAAATAGTTATGCCATCCCAGTTTTAACATATTCATTTGGCATTGTTAAATGGTCAGAAACAGACTTGTGTGACATCGTAAACTACATCCAAAGTCATGCATCGAAAGAATCACATTAAGTAGGAAGGAAGGAGGAAGAGGCTTAGTAGATATAAAAGTACTACATAATACACAAATAGAAAATCTAAGGAAATATTTCAGAAATAAAATCACACCTCTTCATCGAGCAATTCTAATAGCAGATAAGCAGTACACTCCGCTCAACTTAAACAAATATAATACCGGTGATAATGCTGAGGAAAATAGATGCACAAATCCAAAACAAGAAAAGAAAGATACCTGGGCAGGTAAGGCACTTCACGGGACGCATTATGCCGTAATGCAAAACTCACAAATAGATGTAGGATTATCATACAAGTGGTTGTCGGTAGGGCAACTATTCACTGAAACTGAAGGGTTTCTGTTAGCCATTCAGGACAGAGTCATAGCAACCAAAAATTATAGGGAATATATACTGAAAGAGAGAATGGATACAGACAAATGTCGAAAATGTCAGCAGTATCCAGAAACAATCGAGCATATAACGGGGGGTTGCAAAATACTAGCGGGGACAGATTACACTGATCGACATAACACGGTAGCAAAGATAATCCATCAAGAACTGACACTCAAATACAGCTTAATGACAACAGGGTTGCAATATTATAAGTACACTCCCGAAAACGTAATGGAAAATGAAACACATAAACTGTACTGGGACAGAACAATCCATACAGATAAAACAATAATAAACAATAGGCCTGACATAACACTGATCAATAAAATAGATAAACAGACATTTATTATCGATATCGCTGTACCCAACGACAGCAATGTAACATCAAAAGAAAGAGAAAAAATTGAAAAATACACACCACTTGCTATAGAAATTCAGAAAATGTGGAAACAAAATAAAGTAACAATTATACCTATAGTTATATCAGTAACAGGTATAACTACAAAAGCATTCTCTCAATATAACAATCAATCGATCTACCCCCATACATTCACACTAACATGCAGAAAGCTGTAATCCTAAAAACTACAACTATAGTAAGAAAATTTATGTAATAGACATACGACTTGGTGTTAACCCGTCATATACTCTAAAATCACAATAGTGAGTAACTAGAAACATAATAATAAAAATGAGAATAAAAACATATTTTTCTCTTTATTCCAGCATGAGTAATCCTCGGAGTAACCACATACAGAATTATTCCATATGGACTTGGATGACTTTTCCATTGAACCAAGCGAATACGAGTTTTATTTTATCTAACAAATTTGCTACAAATTATTTTTCTTTGTTTTGTCTGTTAATCAGTTAATGTCTATAATACATATAGCTATTGATAAAAACTTCTTACGATTCGCTACATTTTATTATTTCTTTTCCTTTAGTCTTTAAAGTTTCAAAATCATTTATCTCAAAAGTAAGAAAGACTTAGATCGTTTTTCCCCTGTAGTCTTCATATGTATATCATTAGCAATTTTTAAAAATAAACGAATAAGGCGGGTTTTGCAACTTGACGCCTCAAATAAAATATGATCTTAAGAGTGGGTAATTAAATTTTTCGAAATTTCCGGGATATCGTGATTAATATCGAAAAAATAATCGAATCGAGTAAACAAATATCGAGGTTTAGTTAGAAAATGAAATTTGATTATAAAAAGGGTAGTCTCAGATGAAGTAATATTAAATGAAGTAGAAATGAAATATCCGTTGTTTAGATTTATTAATTATTTATTAAGAATTGCTTAACAATCGCAAATATTTTACAATAACATGGTATTGTCGGGATGTAAAAATATTTTACTAAAAACTTACAGAATATTTACAAACATTCCAAAATAAATTAATTTTACCAAAAAAAGTCTTACATTTGCAAAAAATACTGAATAAATCAAGTCACTTTAAAGCAATCAAAATATTGAGCCTAATATTTTTATTACTTCTTTATACACATTTTCTATTAAACTCCCTTTAAACCAATATTTTATGAACTAAAAGAAATATTGGAATAAAAAAATTACAGTATTGAAACATAGATAGTTCCTAAAAATGCTCGTTAAATATTTAACAACTTTGTTTTATTTTCTTTACAAATACTTACACCAGATTATTTTTATATATTTTTGTATGTCATGGATGTCTCTATTTAAGTTAATAACATTGATTTATATTAAGTTATAAATAACAGTCTATTCAATAAAAGCCAATCCACTATGTAACAAGTCGGTTTCTGACCTCCATGGGAGCCTCGTTCAGCAACTATCGAGACTGTTGCTCTGATTGGCTCCATCTTCACACATATTCAAAAGTTTTGCATCACTTTGTTTTAGTGTGAAAGAACTTTTCGAGGAAACATCTTCATTCATTTTTTGGGGACTTGTTTGTCAATGTTTTTCATTGTAAATCATGACATATTTGCAATACAAAAATGTCTACTACAAGAATAGCCTTTTCAATGTGATTATTCTTAAGGCTATTATATATAATTATAAAATATTATATATTGTTAAATTCTAAAAATGTATGAGTTTGTGTAATTGAGTTTGACCGTGCAAAATAGTCGCTCTGGTTGAAAAGGATCATTTTCAAAGTTCCGTGGTTGATAGAGTTGGTGTTTGGCAAAGTGATGTGTCTCGAATATGGAATTGCTATCTCCAGACCAATTCACTGAGCGATTACCCATGAAAGCGTATTACCAGTCAATGGCGTATTACCAATCAACAGCATATTCGCTAACATAACTATACAGCAAAATCCTACTATGGCAATGTCATCCTACAAAGAGATGTGAAACATGCCTTGGTACTTCGAATATTGCGAAATGTTTGGTGTGACGTCGACCAGTTAGCCGATTGCAAGGACCCAAGAACACGTAGCATTGTCCGAAGAGTTTTGAAACTTGTCTGCAATATAATTAATAATGCAACCTATTATTTCATGTGGTGGAAATATACTTTTTAGAGATTCGTAGTTTACTTTTTAATGAAAATTACTTTACTTCTTATTAGAATACTCTTTTATGTTTGAAAGAAATTATTATAATAAAAATAAAATAAAAGAATCAACTGTAATTTTCTTCAATAAAAACGATCGTAGTGGCTCTGGTCTAGTCTTGAAAAAAAGCAGTTTATTTTCGAACACTCAGAGTGATGCAAAACTTTTGAATTTATGTGTACGTACTATAACAAGTTTGCGTACTCAAATATAAAGTTGACTATCTGGCTACTGAATAGGCTGTGCTTGAATGCAGAATTTTCAAACAAATTATTCGGTATTAAATCTAAATTGATATATATTTGTTAATAATTTCTAAACAAGAAATGGTAAGTTTCATTCGTGGGGGCAGTTGAGGAATACGTATTTAAAATTACTCAGAATTTCTTAAAAATTCTGCATTAATTTTATTTTTTTATTCAATTCTTTTATACTGAGGCACAATCTTAACATTATATACATCATTACATAACTACATATTATACAAATAGGACTAGATCTTTTCATTGAAATTACATTACGTAATAAATACAAAAAATATATTCAACTTATGAATTACATATGATTTGGTAAAATCTAGCTGAAAATGGTAAGTAAATTGAAGTAATCACGATCTAAAGAGAAAGTTAAAATAACAAATTTAAATGTCAGTAATTTTAAATGTCTTATTTTGCACAGTTTCTTTGTCTAATGTCTAAAAAATGTAAAATGTAAACTATTCTTTAATAATTCCTAATACTTTGCTAGATACTTTTATATTATTTAGAAAAAAATCATTAGTATAAAACAACACAAATCCAATCTGTACTTTAAGAATTAATATATTATTTTTTTACTACTTCCAAACAGTACAAACTATAGCAGTATTGTGGCAGTATAGTAGTACCCCAGACAGCACATAATATCTTAAAGACGTCTTTTTTATATCTTAATTAGATCTTAACGTCTAAAGACTAAAATAAGACAACTTTTGGACATCATTTTAAAGATATTCATAAGATGACGAAATAAAACATCTTCAGGACGTCTCTAAAATGACATTAGAAATTATTAGAAATTTTAAATTTAATTTTTTCTATTTATCTCGTTTTTTTTCTAGAGTAGGCGATAATCATAAAAAAGGAGAGTATAATCTGGTTTAATATAACAGAAATGTGGTATAATCTTAACAGAAATAAAAACATTATCCTCATATAATTTATAGGCGCAAATATGACGATTGACAGGCGTGACAGTTATCTTCTGTGGTTGATGTTGATGTGAGGTTATGTGATCGAGAATCTCTGGAAAACCTCGCTGAAAATGTTTGTTCTTGTCGTTGTTGTGAGTTGTAAAAAGGCGCGCAAAACCGTTTGGGAAAGGGACGTGATATAAAGTTTCATCGGAGAATTTACCAAAATTTCATCATTAAAGCTGATCAAAGAAGTTAAAGCTGATATTGTAGGTAAGCCAGGTAAGTTTAAAACATTTAAGTTGTTAGATATATTTGAACAATTATCTTATTTCTATGATTCATATTTTAGATGCGCATGATAACACATCTGAAGATGTCCCTCCAGTGGTTGTCCAAGGAGAAAATACCAACACATAACGTTTCGTTCTGATATATCACTATTATAAAATGTTAACTGTTTACTTCATATTGGTCAGTGTAACATCTGAGAGAAACATGCTTAATTTAAAAATTAAAGACAATGCCAGTCCAAGAAGATGTTTTATTTTATAATTAACCATTGTCTCCCATTTTCATTCATATTAAAAGACATCTTAAGTACATTGTTAAAATATATCTTAAAGACATTGTACTCAAGACGTCTTAAAGATGTTGGGTTTTTTAACATCAAACGTTGGTAAGATGTCTTTAATACGTCTAAAGGCGAAAATAGACCTCTTTGAGATGTCAGTAATGTTGAAACAAGTTATCTTATAGATGTCTTTAAAATGTCCCTGTGCTGTCACTATACTTTCTTTATTATTTTTTACCAAAATATTAATTCTTGACCAATATTAGAGAAAATTACAAATCTTTGATTTCTTAAGTCTGATATCACTTACTTTACAGTTTAGGTACCTTTCATATTTTTTGTCATGATCAAACTTAATTAAAATATATTTTGAATTTGTTAGCATTCGACTATATGATGACAATAAAAATTTAAAATAAAATATATTATAATTATTTGTTATTTAAAATGATAAATTATATATAATAAATTATTATGAAAGTAACTTTAGAAATTTCATTACCCAATTTGCATACAAAAATACACCATAGGATCGAAAAAAAAAATCGGCTTCAAAGTTGCCTTAGAAATGACGATCGATGAGAAATTTAATCTGATCAACCTCTAGATGCCATTTATTAGAAATGGGCATAAAATCATAAAAAGCAATTACTAAAGAATTTTTTTAACTGTTTCATCATACGGTATATTTTCCATATAAATAAAATTTTTACTAATACGTAAGTTTGAAACAGGTTTAAATGTATAAAATGCATAAAACATTATTTATTTATTTTAAGTTGTAAATTCTGTGAAAGCAAAATTCAAAAACAAGTTGGATATCTCACTTCTAATTACATAGTATACAATTATCACACAGGTAAATATATACTTAGTACAGAACTTATGAAATAAAAAAACAGATGTTAAAAATAAAATTAATCCCTTTTAATGGATAAATGAATATTCGGTGTATTATATGTATGCATACCCAGCTAACAGAGTACTTAGTTTTATAAATTTAGATTAATAGAATTTTATACTCTATTATTGTTTTAATAGTGTATTTAGAAACTGACTTGTTGTGTGTTCCATGAGACTGGTTCGCTTTTAGAAACCAAATTGTTTTTTTATTTATTATAAGAACGTTCATAGAGCATAATTATAAGATAAATGCCATATAAGAATATACAGTATCATAACTTTAGAGTAACCGTGCTTATAGAAACAAAATATAAACTTATAGAATCTGTAAAACTCATATAAAATTATTTAATGTTTTCTTTATACAGCTATCGTGCTTGCTTAGTTACAATTCTGTAACGGACAGCAAAGTAAAAGCTCCTGTGTAAGTTGATTATTTAATGATGTCCATATTATTTCTGATATGTGCAGCGTTTTGATGCGATAGAGAAACATTTTGATTTTAAAAGACCCAATTATAGAATTGTATACTTCTCTAAATATAGTATCATGCAAAAAAATAATCGTTCTATAAGAGTTCTATATTTGTTCTATGCCAGAACTGTACGTGTTTCCTACAGACCTTAGATAGCTGTTTGATGAAGGAAAAATTATAATTAAACTCTGCCCCTTGTTATGATGTAAATGTTTTAAGAACGTTTTTAAAGATGTCCTGAGAACAAACATTGCTCAATAAATTTTGCTCTGTAAACGTTCTTACGAGTTTTATAAAATATAAAATTGTTACCTGGGTAATTTGCATTACTTATGCTCACGCTGTTAAGCAAATAATTGTTATAAAGGATAACCATAATCAGTTAAATAAAAAATTATATAATTAGTTATTCTGTATGGAAGGAAAAAATGTCTAATTCCATCCTATTTTTTTCTATCAAATACCACAAAGTCACATACTAAAATTTTCTAAAACTATATAGATCTAATCTAAATTTTTGATCACAAACATTCTAAGATTATTTAGGCTTATGTTACCTACACGTAGCAAACATTGTCTATAAAAAATTGTTCATAAAGGCGCATAATTTACAGAAGGCTTCTATCTTGTCTTAACAACTTACTCAATTTCTGGTAAGAAACTCAACGTCTTCCATTCTACAGCATCTCAGTTCAGTCTAAATTCATCTTCTTTGACTTATCATGCCTTTAATTTCGTTTTTCAAATTTTATAACCAAACTTATTTAAATAAAAGTAAAATTAGAGGGCTTCTTTGTGGGCATTTCCGATTCTGGTAAATACACATATTTTTTTTCCAGTTACTGCGAGTTATCTATTTAAACACAAATCATCTTAACAAATGTATATGGAAGACGTTCACATTAACTAAACAGTCTATTAAATCATATTTGAATTTCAACTTTGAACCTTATTGAACTCAGTTACTTTGTTTTCAGATTATTGAAAAAATATATTTAGAGCATAGAAAACCATAATAATATGTAACTTACATTGCACATGACGTTATTTATATTTATATTGAATGGAAGATATGTTATGGTAGGGTTTCCATATAAGTTTATGGCAATTCGGGATAAGTGAGCATTGAAAGGCGGACAGACCCATAATATTAATGTATAGTCTATCAAACGAGATAATACCAGATATAGTCTATAAAATGAATAACTTTGAATTTTGACCGTTATTTTTTACCAATATGGCAAATATAAAATCCCTCTGTCAAAAAAGTTACTGATATTCTTTAAATTGAGTGCCTGAACGAATCAGATAGGTAACTCTTTTTACTTTCGAGAAATAGAAAAGGAAATAATAAAACAAGTGACAGTTCTTCCTCTTCTCGCAAAAATCAACACGAAATGTCATAATTGTCAAAAGTAAAATGTCATCAGCGTTTGACAGTTCTAAATATCAAACCAATGCCGTCCCTAATAGAACAGCCTCGGAGCGAGATTTATGACGTCACGCTAATTAGATACTAAGGATTAATAAATATGTTGTAAAATACATGGAAAACATAATTATTCCTCGTATTTTTGGTTTGTATTTTAAAAATGATATAGTTTACATGAAATATATATAATATACAGTTAATAAATACAATATATATAAAAAGCCAAACCATACCAATGCAGCAAATGTTTTACAGTATACAAATAATGAATAGGTACGTAAGATAATGGGTAAAATGTAATATATATTTTAAATTTTGGGGTTTGAAAATCGATCAAATTTAACAAAAAACATTCAATATCTACTAATAGTGATAGTATTATTATTTGCATTCACAAAATTTATATGTATATTTTGCAAGTATAAATGTTCGAAAAATTATATTTGCAAATAATACAATATCATAGAAAAAAGGCGTCAGCGATGGCTATAAAATAAAGATCGCTGTCATTTTATATGTAAAATTATTCTAAAATTTTTGATTTTCTTGGGATTTAGGTTAGGATGGAGTACGATTTCAGCCATAGTCAATGTAGATAGTTAGTGTTAAGAATAATAATTTTAAAAAATATACAAAATATTAAAAATAAACAAAAACAATAAATGATAATGAATTAGTATTCTTAAAAAAGTTATTAACTGTATATTATGTATATTTCATGTAAACTATATCAGTTTTAAAATACGAACCAAAAATACGAGCAAATGTTTTCCATGTATTCTACAACATATTTATTAATCCGTAGTATTTAACTAGCGTGACGTCATAAATCTCACTCCGAGGCTGTTCTATTAGAGACGGCATTGCGTCAGCATGGCCGCAAGTTGCTAACCTAATAAAATTAACACTAGAAAAGCGCGTGGGAACTGTCAAATTCAAAATTATTCGTTTCACAGACTATAGTGAGGGTTGCTGTCTTTCATTTTAATTTACAGCCAAATTGTATTTTCTGTCATTTTTTCTATGTCATCAGAAAATATTCTTCCAAGAATCGTTGGATAGAAGCAGTGGCGGCTCGTGGGTAAAAATTTTTTTGGCGCATTCACCATTTTGTCAACATTTTTTAAAATATTATTTGAAAAATTTTTGCTGCATTCACCTTTTTGTCAACATTTTTTTTTGTTATTATTAAACCAAAATTAACAAGTTAAATCAACAAACGCGATTATTAAACAACAATAAATAACAACAACAACTTTACAGTCTTTACACGGTTAATTACTCGCCGAAGTAGCTGAATATTAGCATAAATTATGCGCCGCCGCGCCGTCACCCATTTCCTGAACAAAAGGAAGACGAAGAGAACAAGAACTGCCTAAAACCAAAAATTCATTAACATCGGTCACCGATAATAAACTTCGAAACCGTGCAGCCGTTGGCTCAGAAATAGAAACATTTTCACTTGCACTTCTGGCTTGTAGGCACGTGCGGGCCTATAATGCTACTTTCTCGGTCGGAATTAACTATTCGGTGGACCTATTATGCAGAGGTCCGCCTGGAAAAAAATAAATAGCTTATAAAAAATTACCATTTTATTATTTAGATGCATGTAAATATTTTAAACTAAATTAATATTTTAAGCAGTAAAGTTTTTCCTTTAATTTGAGTATTTTTCCGGTGAATATCGCCCCTTAACCTACTGCACCTGACGAGCCGCCGCTGGATAGAAGATCTAACTTGAAAAGAGAAATTATATATGTTAAAGTTTACTCTTTTGCCTTTGTGAGCAGTACTTGGATTTATACTGCAAACGTTACAAATTGACAGATTTAAATCACCATTTTTCAACTAGTGAAGAGAAAATTTTGAGCATTTTATTAGTTACTACATACTTTCGTTTTGGCATTACTAAATGCTTTATTTTATTGGTATTTCAGGGTGAGTCTTAAATAAGCGTAATTATTTTCAGGGCTGGCATATCTCGATAAAAGAAACATATTTTCTCATTACCGTTTTTCAAATAAGTCCAAAATAACGGAGTTATTTTACTTTGAAGATTTCCAAAAAAATGTTATTTGCTTAAATTTTGAGAACGTTTGAAAACCTAGATCTTTTCTGGGTTTTCTTTCTTGGAAATTTAATCTGCTATCTATGTTGCCATATTATCAAGAAATTATGTTTTTTAACTAAAAACTAATAAAAATCCACATTTTTTTCAAAACACCTAAAAATATTTGCACTTATTTAAGACTCATCCTGTATTATACCGATACTTCCAAATCAATTTACCCGTTGCAAGTATCATATGATCGAAGAAAAAACGACGTCCAATTGGCTTGGAATTAACGGTCGACTCGACGGTCGATGACATTCCTCATATAAAATCCATATTACATTTAAAATGACATGAATGAGAATGGTGATTTTCATTGCCTAGCCATCACTGACGCCACAATTACATCCACGAGTGTACTTAAAACGAAAAAATTGACTACATAGTGATGGGTACATTGTCTGTTTAGTGGAAATATTACTTATTATTATTGTAACCATTAAAATATTCAACAAAGTTAAGTTGTTTTTATAGTAGGATTTCCCAGACATTTTTTCAGATTCCGAGCAGATCACCTTAAAAAACCGAACATGTCCAGCTAGAATCTGAACGTATGGAAACCTTATGTTATGGGCATATTTGAAACAGAACTTGAGAACTTAAAAGTTCATTTTAGCATTGAAATTTCAATATCATTTCATAGACTGCATGATTGATGATTAGTATTATTATATCATAAGTTTTCTAACAAAAATTTTCATTTTACTTTATCATTTGGATACATAACATTGTCTTTTTTTAATGATTAAGTCGAGGATTTTGTAAAATAAGTTTTACATTCAAAACTAACCATCCAAAAATCAGAATTGACTTTCGCTTCTTTAAAGTTGAAACTGTATGCATTGCTATATTCCGTCCCCTATCTCACATACTGACGTAACTCGCATTTTAGTATATTTGTTAGCAGAGAACAAACTAAAGAATTTCCTGTATTACAATTGTAATTTTTGTACAGTTACAGCTAGCAGAACTAAAATAAAAGTTGTGTCTCAAGTGGGGTAACTCATTTTTTCAATTTTTCACTTACGGCTTTAGGTGAGATAAGGGACTATTTGGTTATCGTAATAATTTTTAATTTTTTGTGGCGGGATACCAATTTAATGGTTAATCTTAAAATGTTATTATTAAATATACATAATAACCTCTGTGCAATCATAATGGTGTTGATACTACAGGGTTGAAATCCGAAAAACTGTCATTATTTCAGCAAATAGTTTGAGGGATTAGTTTTGAAAGATATATTAATTACATTTTAGAAGAAAGTAAAAACAAAATTATAAAGAACACTTACATTTTGAATATTTTTACAACTACATACTGTAGAAAAATAATTGTTTTTATAACCTATATATATTAAACAAGAGAGGTTTCAATGTTCACTATTCAATTATTTACCTATATTACAAACATCTTTTTAAGAAATACAGTCTGTCCAACTAGAAGATCCATGACAGTGACAGTGGTGTCTGTTATTTTAATAATTCACAGATAAATTCATTTTCTGTCATTTTGTTGGATGTTGTTTGTCGAAATGTTTCCCGGCATGTTGGACAGACCCTATACAAAATGTCTATCGTATGATCGAAAAAAAACGTCATCCAGTTGACTTGGAAATAACGGTAGTTGATGCCATTTCACATAGATAACTATAATTTTACATCTAAAATGACACAGATCTTTATTTCCAGGCCATCTCAGACGCTGCTTTTTTTTGGATATTTTATTCGTTCGCATACCTATTCTGTATTTTTTTTAAGAGAGAAGATTAGAGAATATATTATAATATATTTATAATATACATGTCGTTGTACATTACAAAAAAGTATTGTATTGTGGACGAAAAAGTTTACATTATCTACATGCAAAATAAAAATAATTTAATTATTATATTTTCTGTGTAACCAAACTTTTTAATTTTTTTGTATAACTACCACACAAAAAAAATATTAATTAATGAAAAATGCTGTTATACCACTATAATACACTTTTTTATATTTTATACATTTTACACTATTTTATTTTTTGGAATTTTCTTACATGGCTTTAGAATATATTTCTTAAAGCCAGTTGTACAACTAAATGACCTTAATGTCAATATCATATAGCTTACCATTATCGTTAGATGTCAATATATAAAATAACGTATTCTATTTTTCTAGTTACATCCCAACAATGAATTAATTTACTAGTGTTGCCTTAGAGTGATATAGTGATATATTTATTTACTTTAGCTATTTTGAAAAATGTATGTTTTTATTTTAAAATCTAGAAGGCTATGCTCATCACGCTATGTGGTTGTTTAATATTCGAATATTTAGAAACGATGAAAAATTCAAGTAGTAAAATAATTTTTTGTTGTTATTCTACATAGAATCGGTTTGTCTTTGGGGTAATAGCTATTAAGTAAAACTTTTATGTTAAAAGTTGTATTGACATTTTTAGCAAAACTTTTTATTAGGCTAGATTGGATCAAAATATGAAAATAAATATATTAGTAGATTAGTCCAGTAAATGAAGGTTGAAAGCTACACAGCTGCAGTGTAATTTTCAAAATTTTAATTGAAAGATTGATGAAACGTATGATTAAAAAAAACGGCGTCAAGTTTATCTTAAAATGACGATCGATGACATTCCTCATATATTTTTACTAACAAAATAACAATGTCTTCATTTCCAAGCGATTTCTGACGCCGTTTTTTTCAGATGTATAGTACCTATATGGTCTTATAAAGGGGAAATTATGTTGTTTAAGGTATCTTAAATCTAAAGCTCAACAATTTTGAATTTACAATAAAATAAATTTTGAACAGTTAGGTATCTTATATCATTTAAATTTACTTTAACTTAAAAAATCTTTGACGTATACTTATATTACACAATGATTTATTTCTTTTAATTTTTAACACTCAAAATGTCCAACAGTTTTGATAATTCTTACTTTAAATATAATTAATTTTTTATCTGAATAAAACAAAAAAAATACAAAAAATAAAATTTTATTTTATAAAATATACATGAAGTCGAACGATACTTTATTAATTAAATTTACTACTTTTAAAATTCTATTTTAGTAAAACTTTTAAATAGTAAAGAAATATAAAATCATAAACTCTATCTATAAATTTGTTTTACTTAAATGTAACCTTGTTTAGTGCAAATATAAATTTAGATTTCTTTATTTTTTTGTTTGATAATTACTTACTATTTTCGAAAATTCTACAATACCCAAATTTTGAAGGTCTAACTCAAAATCAAATAGATTTGTTTTATGAGCTGTCTTTAAAATGAACCTTCATAAAACAAATATCATTTAATAATAAATTTGTTTAACAATTTATATATTTTTTCAATTTTATTCCAGAATTTCAACTGAGAAGTTTAACAGAAAATATTTCATAGTATACCGAGTGCGTTTCAAAAGTGGCTCACCCCTGTAACTTTTGCATTTTTTCAGTTAAAAAACGAGATTTGGTATGTTAGTATATGACATAAATTAGAATTGACTGACGTATTCAATTGTTTTCGGTCACTTCCTGTTTCACCGGAAATAACTACTACTTTTGTTTTAAATGACACCTTCGGTATTTTTTTACTTTATTCGATAGAAAATGACCTTCTGAATAGAATGACATATCATATGTCAACTTTTGACATTTTCGCATATGGTTTATTGGCAATTGTAACATGCGGTTCATAACGAAAATTTGACTCAAAATCAAGTGTGTGGTACCAAATTATTCCTTAAAAGGTGCTTTTTCCAAATATGCTAATGAGCCACCCTTGTGCCATTTTAAAAAATTGAGATATGATTAAAAAAACGAATTTGGCATCTTTTAACCTGCCAAGACAAGACACGAAAAACATTGGATGTTCAAATATATTTTTCCAAGGCCACTTGATTAAAAATTGGTGTTTTTAACACAGCCGTGACGCTCTAGAATGAGATTTAAAATATTATTTTTTTAAACGAAAAATGTCAAAAGATGACATATGATATGTCATTCTATTCAGAATGTCATTTTCTATAGAATAAAGTAAAAATATATCGAGGATGCCATTTTAAAATCAAAAGTTGTAGTCATTTCCGGTGAAACGGGAAGTGACCAAAAACAATTGAATACGTCAATCAATCCTAATTTATGTCATATACTAATATAACAAATATAGTTTTTTATATAAAAAATAAATAGTAATGGGGGTTGGGTGTTTTTTTTACGAGCGCAAACTAAGGTACCTATTATACAATACCTTTCTTTTAATAATAATAGAATAGTTTATGAGCGCTTGCACGCGTACCGGCAAAACCGGCTCCGATTTTTTTGAAAAATTATTTTAATTGATGCTTACATTTAAGATACCTTCTAATCAGGGTTGGGTTCATAACAAATTAATAATTTATTATGCTATATTTTCTTGTGCAAAAGTTTGATATTTATCAAAATATATATTTTTTTTATTTTTAATTTGTTATTTGGTACTAATCTGTAATACTATGTATCAGCTGTTGGCTTAATAGAATTCAAATTCATGAAAATGTTTGTCAAATATCATAAAAATTTTATATTTAAGGTAACAAATGTATCATAATATTTTTCAAATTTGTTAAATTTACCCATCCCCGTATCCAATTAATTAGGGATTGCCAGTTTTATAAGTAAATAATACTTCAAATGCTGCAGACAGTTAAAGTTAGGCAGAATTTTGATAATTGTATTGATTTATAAATTTCATCTATAGGGAAATCAATAAAAGTTGGCTTGCACATCATCAAAGACGTCGAAACTATTACCGAATTAAATTTCTAATAAAAAGTCCTTTGAAACTTAGAGCGCATCCAACAAACATTACATTTGAAGGTAAAATTACGTTAAATTAACCACCTGGGCTATTATTGACCAACTGAAAATTGGTCGAAATTTCCAAGAATTGACGTTAAAATTCCCAAAGTGGGGAATAAAACTAAAGTAATTTGAAAGTTAAAATTAGGTTAATAGATGTTTTGTATGAAATATGGGCTATGAAGTCAAAAATAACCGACCTGGGGTCATAACATGGTGAAATAGAGGTAAATTTTACTAAAAATAGTCCTAATTTATACTACCTACATTTTAACATGGGAAAGAAAGAGAAAGAATAAGGTAAAGCATTTTTCTTTTTAATATGTGTATGTAAATGAATTTCCCAATAATGAACCAGGAAGACAAACAAGTGTAGTAATAACTGATGGCATGGCCGTTTGAACATTAATCCAATATGGATGAAATACCTACATATATGCACTTCCTAGTAAATGTAAATAAAGTTATTGGTAAGAAGTGGATTACTGGATTCGCAAGATATTTATGTCTGCGGAGAAAATTTTTCTGTGAGATGTAAATATGATAGGCCCTAAAAATTATGCTCCTTTAAAATTTTATGTATTTTAAACAATTAATTTTTGAATAAATCGTTACTTTCAAGGTTCTAACCTAACTTTTTTTCAACTAACTTCCTTGGTACACTTTTAAAGTTCTTAATTAGTTAACTTAACTTGTGGTAGGTAGTATTATTTATAAACGTCTGTTTATTGTTCTCAATAGTTTAGAACAATATCACAAAAAAATATTTTTTGAAAACAAATTGGATAAGAACATGGCCGCTAATGGTGTTTTTAACTATTCGTCTATGAAGTTAGGTTTTCCATAATTTTAAAACCTTAAAGTCCGCTTTCTTTTTATGAGGTTAAAAATGTCTTAAAATTAATAACCTCAAAGGTTAAGATTCCTTGCTTAAGGTATTTTTCCTTCGAGGTGCAGGTTAAAAAGTGGGCTAT
The DNA here is from genome assembly GCF_002938485.1 of Sitophilus oryzae. Taxonomy (NCBI): domain Eukaryota; kingdom Metazoa; phylum Arthropoda; class Insecta; order Coleoptera; family Curculionidae; genus Sitophilus; species Sitophilus oryzae. The sequence continues at coordinate 526,033 of NW_022147437.1, read as the reverse complement.
ATTAGGTCGAACCTCATTTCTCATTGTTGGAGTATCGCCGGTAAAACAGAAAACTTTTATTTCCTTTGAGTGACAGTTGTCAATGATATTTTATGCTAAGTTCGGTAATTACATCTTCGAGCAATCCGATTAACTTTTCACAGTAATCATGTGTCCTAAAATATGAGAATCTTTATTGACGTGACATGTCAAATTTTTATCCTTTTGCTGGCCGATGCAGTTACTGAACTGGCCTAAACTAGAACACTAACTACTACTAGAAAACCAAATTAGTTTTCTTTGCTTATTATTTTTTAAAAATTTTGTGTTTTGGGATTGTGAGTGTTATTATTGAGGACTTTTTGTTTTTATTGCACATAATGGACACGTTTAAGGTTATGTCGGTAACAAAAAAGAAACGCATTGAATTTTCTTTCGTTCCCCACCAGTGGGAACAAGGTAATGTGCTATGACCTATGACGTAATAATCCCTCGAAAACTATTTTTAAACGAAAATCACCCCGAGGAATGGTGGTTAATTTTCCGTGGTCAATGTTTTTTTCTCCTTTCTATGCTACTTGGGCACTTTTTCTTATTCCTCATAATTCTTTATATCTCGGTTAAAAAATACAGCACCCTGTCGCATCAAGTAACCGGCGAATTGGCCAATAAAAAGTCTTTATGTGTGTAGCCATGACAAATGTTGCCGGTTGTCATTAGATTTTTCTTTGCCATTCTGACATTTGTCATTTTCAATTTTATTCCGAGTTTTCTTCAGGCCCTATATAGACAATAATAAGAGTAAGTATATATAGACAATAATAAGAAATAAGTTTGACGTAGAATTTTATCACCCTGTATGATTTATGATTACGATATTTTTAGCAAAGTAATAAATAATAATAAAGTATATACCATCTGAAATAAATGCCTGATATAGTTTTGATTTCAGGACAATCCTTGTAATAATTTTTTAAGGAAGGCTTAAAAATATAATTTTTTATTTATTTGGTAATATGTCTGAAACTATCCAAATATATTTACTCATATCTTAGAATTATGTAAAATGATCTGAAAGAAAGCCAAAAATGCATTAATATACGGGGTGCTGCAGGGTTAGAAAAAATCACATTTTTTGAGGCACCCTGTAGAATTTAAAATATTTTCCTGACATACATCCTAGTACATACTAAGTATATAATATTCTCTATTTTTTATTCTAGGAGCTACAGATGCCCGACGCACTGTTGTCCGGCAATAGTGCCTTTAGATCATTCAGGGTTTTTGAGCTGCCCTCAATACAATGACATCTAATTTATTTACATGTAATTGGCTCACTATGAGTTTACGGACTGTGAGTATAATCCCGCAAAAGGTGAAGACTAACGTTAAACAATTAGAACATTACATTTTTCATTTTGCATTCAGAAAACTTGCTAATAACTTCATTTTATTAGAATTTGTTTGTGTAATAATCAGAGACAAGATAAAAATGTAGATATAAAAAAATATTTGTATATGTAATGTGTCTAAATTTAAATGAAAAATCGGTAACAAAATCACAAATTTGATTTGACACTAGTTGTCAAAAATCAAAGAAAAAAAAATAGCCGTGACAACATTGCGACGTGCAATTGTCAAATATTTTCATGACGTGCATGCAAACTTTTATGAATTTCCCTACTGTATGATCGAGAAAAAACTGCGTCCAATTGACGATCGTGTATCTATAATATAAAAAAGTTCTTATCTTCAAACAGTAACTCTAGTTGGAACTAAACTATTATATATATAAAAAATTTACCGAGATATGCCAGAAAATTGTGCTTTTCATGAAGGTTTTTGAATATATTTTTTTTCAAAAGAAGAAATAAAAAACTGACCTCAAAAATGCTGAATATTCAAAAGTGTTATGGTGTGTTGTAATTAATTTAAAATTTGAATAGTCTTCTTCTACAAGCTTTAGTAACACTAAACCTATAAAACTGGATTTAGGAGACATTAAAATCGATTATAATCTGAATTGACTTCTTTTTGTAACACTCCATCTCATTTAAACTTCACCTTTTACAAAGCCGAAAAATTATCAAAATCTAGACCATATCCCTGCTAAATTTCCTCGTCATACCCTCGTACTTGGCCTTGACGTTACTCAACAGCGGACTGAGAGATTTGAGCACCGGGGCCCTCTTCAGGGCCGTACTTTTCGATCAGAAGCCCCCCTGTTTCATGAGGAAGTCGGCGTCGTCATCAGATGACGAATCGGAAGATGGGCTGGATACGGTGCCCATGAGGGCCACACCTAGGGTACCCTGCCTCGAGAAACTGGGTCTTCTGGGGTTGCTCGTTTGTTGGACGAGCCACGTGGGTCGCTTCAGTGACGAGGTCTGTTGAGGGTTATTGTAGGAGCGGTTCTCTTCTGGGATGGGATCCCGAGTTAAAGATCTGCGAATGAACAAAGGAAAGTATATGAAAATTGTTTCAATTTTGTAACATTGTGTATAATTTATAAGATTAAAATTTTGTATACATGTTACTGTAAATGTCCGAAATGCGGTAAAACCTAGGATAAACGCGCTAAACCTAGGATTTACCAATGAATAACACCCTCCAAATAAGCACGCTAACCAACTCGAAATGCGGTAAAACCTAGGATTAACCGCATTTCGGACATTTACAGTGACATATATATTTTTTATTTTTATAAGGTAATTAATTACAACCTATTTAGTACCAGCTGAGAAACTTATTGTTTTTCAGATTGAAGCTCGCGATACCACCTGTAGTACCTAGATGTTTGGTATTTTATACGGATCTATCAACAATGAATGAAATAGTTGGCTATTCTATTTTTTTTGTCCGTTTGGTGGGCAATAAATTTAAGAAATTCGATTATTAATCAGCTGTTTTTTAATTACTAAACTCAAAACAAACTAAAAATAAAATAATATGATTAATATTTTTACGATATTTAAATTCCTTTCTCATAATAATGTGTGCCTAATCAAAATGAGATGACAAATAAATGGATTTAATCTATGTGAATGTTCTCTAATTTAATTATTGGGTAAGTGTACAGAGTGGGTAAAATTGGACGCTTTTAAAGAAAAACACCCTTTTCTATAGGAGATGACGAAAACTAATATCGGTATCTGGAGCTCAATTTTTATCAAAAACATGATGGTGAAAACCGCACATCGATATCTGTTACCGTTTGGGAGTTACGGGGTGTTTTTCAAAAATGTGCATTTTTAACAATTTTTTTTGAATTTTTATGAAAACATTTCCAACGCACCTTTTTACGCAGAATTTAATGGTTTAAGTATAGTTTTTTTAAAATTAATAATTTAAGAGTAATCAACAGAAAAATTGATTTTTTATTTGGGACACTCTGTATATTTTTAATTAAATGAAAAGAACTTAAAATTACCTTTCCAAAAATATAGCACACTTGATATTTTGTTATACTCCTCTTAGAAATACAGAATTTTTAAAAGTTCGCCACTCTTAACTAGTAGCACAGAGTAGGCTTTGAACCCATTATTGATGATCTGCCCCTAATGGAACTCGAAAACATATTATTCCAGCAAGAGGAGGCACCGCCTCAGAACGCTGAAGTTATCAGCAAATTTTTGCAGCCAACTTAGAGAATAATTGCTAACCAAGATCCCAGCTGTTGGCCGTCGAGGCCGCCGAGCTTAGTGCCTTTAGAATTTTACCTTTGCGGAAGAATAAAGGTTTTTATTTTTAAATTGCCCGTTTAATCTAGACAAGAATTACAAGTACTTAGCGGTTATGCGAGGGTATCTCTCATCCCCAGTGAGTTAATGAATTCCGGGAAATTATTCCGCGAGAAATGTTCCAAAACAGTCCCGTCTGTCCATAACAGAATACGGTCGACATGTCGAACACCTGTAGCAAAATCATATGTCTTGGTTTGCTATTAATTTTTATTGTTATTAGATATAGTTTAAATTGTTATAAAATTCTGCATCTCTCAATGCAGATATTATTTTCGTTTTAACTGCTGCTCACAGGTAGACAGGGGCGGATACAGGAATTTATTTTAGGGGGCCCAAATAAAAAGTAATATAGATATGCTTTTTAGAGCGCCATTTTTGACCAAAAAGGCTAATATTTAACACAATTTATAGATTTTAGGGGGGGGGGGCTTGACCCTATGGGCCCCCTCTGTATCCGCCACTGCAGGTAGAATTTTTTTGCATTACAGCAGGCGCAGTTCAAAGGCTACTTATTCAAAGTGGGTGAATTTTAAAAAAATCTATATCTCGAAGAGGAATCGAGCAAATTATCAAGTATGCTATATTTTTGGAAAGGTAATTTTAAATTATTTTCAATGAATTAAAAATATACAGGGAGTCCCATATAAAAAATTAATTTTCTGTTGATAATTCTTAAATTATTAATTTTAAAAAAAATATACTTAAATCATTAAATTCTACGTAAAAAGGTGCTTTGGAAATGTTTACATAAAAATTTAAAAATTTCCATAGTAAAAAAGTTACAGCGATTTGTTAAAAACGCACATTTTTAAAAAACACCCCGTAACTCCCAAACGGTAACAGATATCGATGTGCGGTTTTCACCATCATGTTTTTGATAAAAATTGAGCTCCAGACACCGATATTAGTTTTCGTCTATCTCCTATAGAAAAGGGTGTTTCCCTTTAAAAGCATCCAATTTGACCCACCCTGTACATACTAAAATACCTATACATCTAGGTTAGCTCATATTATAGAGTTCTATAGTTGTATTGAAAAATGGTATTTTTTCATTCAAAAATTAGTCTATTCCAGAAGTGAAGTAATTTGGAAATTTCCAAGAAGATAAATAAAAAATACCGAACTACCAACAGCTTTAACACAGTATGTAACAGTATTGCCAACTATACAGCGTTGTTCACCACATACGACACGGAGTATTTGTAGCTAAACGATTAGATTTTTACAAATTGTAAGTTTTGGGTTCGTTAAAGGACTATTAGAAATAAATATATAATAATAATTATAAAATAATATAATTATAATTTAAAAATAATTTTACGAGTTACAGAGTGTCCCAAATAGGAAAAAAATATTATAGTTGTATTTTTTTTTAATGGAACACCCTGTATATTATTCTATTTATAGATTTTACGATTGAAATAAAAGTAAACTTGATTAAAGTTTATCAAACTTAAACCCTAGCCTTTTTGAAATATTTTCAATTTTGACTTTCTCCAAGAGGGCAACGGCCTATCTACGTCGAAACACCGGTTCCCATTAGAACACCGAAATTAAGCGACGTAAGGCGATACTAGTGGATGGGCGGGTGACCGATTCGAAACTCTTTATCGTGCTGTTGCCCAAAAAAAGGCAAAAGTGTAAAATCTATTGACACACACTGCTCATTCACGCCGGTTCGAGGCCGGATGAGATCGGATATCTTGTGAGTAAGAGTCGATTTAGACACTTGCCAAGTCGGTAGGCCATTGACCATGATATGGTCGAGAACCGCGGTTCGGATTCCGCGTAAACAATGTAGGCCCCGTCCAGATTAGCCCTGGCAGCAAAAAGGAGACGTTAACTGAAATCTTTACTTTTATTTACTTTACTTTCTCCAAGGTTATCAAAGTTTTTAATACTACATATTTACTGAAGATTATTTATTGATCAGATATTGTGTAGCAATATTAAAAATTATACTTTCTTATACAGAGTGTCCAAAAATTTAACGGCAATAACTTATTTAATTTAAATAGAACATCCTGTATATTTTACGTGGTTCAGATGCTCAATTTAATTGTATTATACCATTTTTTTTACCTATCTCTTCAAGTTTTCGTAGAAAATGCATTTTCTTATAACTTAGCCTCATTTATCACCCATGGAATATTGATATTTTAGATTTTTTTAAAGCAACATATGTACAAAATGTACAGGTGGTAAAAATAATAATATTGGAATCCCATTTGTTTACAAAAAGAAAACTATTTAAATCTTTGTAAAAGAGTATATCAATTAACTTGGAGAAATGAATACCAGCATTATTTCCGCCTAAAAATTTGTTAATTACATATTGTTTTAATTAATAAATTATTGTAAATAAATGTGGATTTGACTCAGAAATCAATATAATAATAAGTTATGAAAATCAACATCTCTGGTGTTATAAATCAGCATTTGTCAAAAAATAAATAAAATTTATAAGGAATTAAGAAGTGATTGATTGGCCGGATACATAACTAAGGTGTTACTTTTTATCACACTGTGTAATACACATACAAAATTCAGTTTTTTAATATTTGGAGCAATTATTATTAATCAACGTAAACAGTAGTTTGAATACTAGGATCATATTAATTGGTCCTCTTTAACAAATCACATTTAAACATTTTTTTTTAGTTTTTTAATGAAATAAGCAAACTATATCGATAATATTAGTATCTGTACCCTTTGAAAAATTGTTACATTTTTAAAAATAATCTAAAATGTTAATATTCCATGGGTATAGTGATAAATGAGGTCTAAATTAATTTTCTTATAATTTAGACCTCATTTATCATTTAAGTTGATTGCAAATGCAACTTGAAGAGATAGGTAAAAATGGTGTAATACAATTTGATAGACAATTAAATTGTGCATCTGATTGATGTAAAATATACAGGGTGTTCCATTTAAATTAAACAAGTTATTGCCGTTTAAAGATAGTAATTATTTAATATAAATTTTTGGACACTCTGTATAAAGTATAATTTTTATTATTGCCACACAATATCTGATCAATAAATAATCTTCAGTAAATAGGTATGTAGTATTAAAAACTTTGATACCCTTAGAGAAATGAAGCCTTAAAATTTTTCTGCCATTTCACAAAATTGAAAATATTTCAAAAACGGTATAAACCTTAATCAAATATACCTTTATTTCAAAAAAATAGAATTATATACAGGGTGTTCCATTTAAAAAAAAATACAACTTTGATATTTTTTCTTTATTTGGGACACTCTATATCTTGTAAAAATATTCGACGAACCCAAAACTTACAATTTGTAAAAATCTAATCGTTTAGCTACAATATTCCGTGTCATATGTGGTGAACAACCCTGTATATGTATATCATTGTTGGTCGCTCCGTACAGGGCCGGCGGAAGGGCCGGGCGACCCGGTCGGCCGCCCGGGGCGCCGATCGTGGGGCGCCACGACAGCATCTAAAATATTTTAAAAAATATTTGTTCGTGGTATTTTACTTATAACTCAAAAGATATCAACTTTTTGTAAATAACCCTTCTTTCTGTAATTCTTGTTTTTACAAATTTTCTCTAAACAAACTGTTTTGGGTTGACAGTTTTAGACTGACCGTTCAAAATCGCACTTTGTCTACTATTCACACCCTTTATTTGTTATTAATGGCTGATATGCCCTCAAAATTATATGAGGCAAATATACATTCGCAAGAAGCTGAAAAGGATATTCTTATCATCAAAAAAAAGCTTATAAGTTCCTCATTCATTTAACTAATTTATTTACAGTAGTGGGGTATATATCAATCTTTTGGTGATTTTGATTGTTCCCGATTAAATATGTAGTAATACACGAAAAATGGTAGCAGAATAGTAGAATTTTCTCATTAGAACAAGACAAAGGGATATGCATCTCAAATATTGGCTGATCCTCATTTTGAAGCCGACATGATCCGACTGATATATATATACTGATTCTGCACGAAATAATTGATCAAAAGTGGCTCACCCCTATAACTTGGTTATTTTTTTAGATGAAAAAACGAGATTTGATATGTTAGTATACGACATAAATTAGGATTAATTGACGTATTCAATTGTTTTTGGTCACTTCCTGTTTTATCAGGATTTTACTACAACTTTTGATTTTTTAATGGCATCCTCAAAATAACACTCTGAATAGAATGACATATATGTCAACTTTTGACATTTTCGCATATGGTTTATTAAGTGTTTATTATGTGTTATGTTATGTTAACAATTTGACTCGAAATACTAAGTGTGTGGTACAGAATTATTCGTAAAAAATGTTTTTTTTCCAAATATGCTACTGAGCCACCCTTCTTCCATTTGAAAAAATTGACATATGATTAAAAATACGATTTGGACATCTATTAATCGGTCAGGACAAGACACGAAAAACATTAGACGATCAAATCTATTTTTCCAAGGCTCCTTGTTTAAAAATTTGTGGTTTTAACACAGCCATGGCACTCGAGATTGAAATTTAAAATACGATTTGGCCTATGATATGACATTCTACTCAGAGTGTCATTTTCTATCGTAGTAGAAATATATCGAGGATACCATTTAAAAATCAAAAGTTGCAGTAATTTCCGGTAAAACAGGAAGTGACCAAAAACAATTGAATATGTCAATCAATCCTAATTTGTGTCATATACTAACATACCAAATATTACGTTTATTATTACGTTTATACCAAATTTCGTTTTTTATTTTTAAAAAAATAAAAAAACTTATAGGGGTGAGTCGCTTTCGAGACGTACCCGGTACAGAAAAAAAACAAAAAAAAAAACAACCTTAGACTAAGATTGAACGAAGAGAAGAATTTTGAAGGATCTTTAAGTGAAACTTTATTGTTAAAATAGCATAAATATGCTTAGGTGTAGCTAAAGTATAGTATTGAAGGAAAGAGAGAATTATAATACCTATCAGGGGCAGCGGGGCGCCAGATAGTGTACTCGCCCGGTCTCAATATTTCCCTTCCGCCGGCCCTGGCTCCGTATTATGTAGCAAGTCATATTCTAAGCCCCTCTAATGCTTTGCTTACGAAATCAATCAAGACCAGTGTTCTGACTAGTCTCATCTGTAGAGAAATAGGCGCAGAAATTGGATATATCTAGAATGGGTACTGAAATAGCTGTGTAGAAATTGTAAATTACAAATTAAAAAATAAAAAATGTATAACTTTTAACTTTATCAAATTAGAAGAACAGGAAATATTTCAATAGAAGACATTCAAAAATGATAGAGAATTTGCATTCACTATAATACTATAATTTAAAGTCAAACTGACTTTAAATTATAGTGACCGGCACACAGCTCCAAGCTCACAGAAAACTTAGATATTTTTTGATTTAAATCATTCTAATGACTTAGATCATTCGATTTTAAGTCACATTTCGAAATCTGTCTTAAAACTTAAAGTTTAAGTCATTTTTCAAAATGATTTGTGATTTATGTTCTTATTCCTAAAAATTCTTAAAAACTTATATCCTTAAAAAAAGACTTAAGTCCTTAAAACAACGCTTTAATCTATTAAAAATCTGTCTTTTCACGGGAAAGAAAATTATAATAAGTAGAAAAAATGTAGACTTTAACCCTCTGTAACTACGAAACAAAGCTGAATCGAACTATGTTGATATAAAAAATAAATCTTATTTTTACGTGAGGAATCTCGCTTCGAGAGATGGCACATAAACACCCTGTATATGGCAATAAATAATTCCCCAATGGTTAATTTAAACTAAAACATATAATTAAAAGTATTATTTTAACTCAATTTAGAAGCCGAATAGGTTTTACAACACGGTTTGTGTCAAATAATAATTGTTCCTAGTGTATATTTACATTACCAATTACACTAATAAGTATCTATAAAAGTTTAGTCAATTAGCCTTAAATAAACAACATCCTATATTTTATTGTACGTTTCAGACGTAGAATTTACATAGATACTAAATTCAAGAACAAGGCTATAATTTTTCGTGTGAAATATTTGTACAAACTAATTTTAGCAAATTTAAATCAGAAAATTTTAGGTCTTTTATTAATTAACTCTATGGCGTTAGTAAAAGAAGATAACTTAAGTTGAACTAGATTATATTATATATATCTAGGGACTTTAGATAGGTCTAACTTTAAAAGTCATAATACAGAGATATCAACAGTCTAGGTCTAGGCAGTACCTTTATTGTAAAGTTTGCAGCATTAAGCATATATTTTTGAATTTATTTTTTTATATTGTTTTATTATAATTATAGTACTTTCTCAAGATAATAAACTGTGTTTGAGACTTAAGCAAATCTTAGACATTCAAGTACATACTTTAGTTCCAATGCTTAAAAGTTTAAATGCTTCTCCATCATAATAATTAGGTTTGTAATTGTTTGATTTAAATTTATGTGTTCTTTCAATGAAATAGAACGTAATGTATTTAAATATATTACTACTAGTTGAAGCCTGGCGCATCCGACATCAGGAAAAAAAACTTTTTATATTTTGTTTAATTAAATGAAAAACAAAAAATCCGGCGACGACAGTTTTTAGAAGAGACTTATTAGACAATTAGCTTATCTTTTAGAAGAGCCAAGAGCTATATCTTTTAGTAAAAAAAGCAACTTTCTAGAGCAAGTGGTGACTTCAGTAGAGACGACACAGATAAACATTAGCATATTTTATATATTATGTAGATATTTTTGTCTAAATCAGTTATATTATCAGTTACTTTTATTTTCATAAAAATATCTAAAAATCTTTGATATTGTTGCGGACCGGTGTGGACTCGACCTAACCTAACTATAGCATAAGACACCGTAATGATTCATTCGAAGATTCGAGAAGAATCGAGTTCCATTGGAATGGAGTAGTACATACGCGAACAATCGAAACCTTCTCTATGCACCTAACGATCTATGGACTATTCTAGAGATCTTTAGCTGTCGGTATAAAAGCCGGCGGCTCGCGGCTGTGGCTTAGAGAGGGCAGTTTTAAATAGACGAGTGCAGTTGACGCGCTAAAATTCAAAATAAATTCTTAGTTATAAATCGTTTGTAAATAATAATAGGCGAGAGGCGTTATTGTTTTTGTTAATTAATGTTAAATAAATAGTGTTTAAATAAATTGTGACTTTCTATCCACACGGAACCGACGAAAAACCTAACAATTGGTGTCAAGTGTGGCGTGTGTGATAGACTAGAAAAATAAAAAGACTAACAATGGCTCCGAAGAAATTGTTGAAAGACTTGAAAGTGTCCGAATTAAAATGCATACTGGAAGAGAGGGAATGCGAGACAGATGGAAAGAAAAGCATTTTGCAAGCCAGACTGAGAGACGTTTTGATTGAGGAAGGTGAGGATCCTGACACCTTTTGCTTTGAGTTGGAAGGTGACCTTGACTCGTGCCTACAAAAATTAGAAGATAAAATGACGGAAAATTCTCAAAAATTGGAAAACAATTTAAATAGTAAAATAATTGACTTGGAAGTTAATTTAGAAGATAAAATCAGTGATAAAATTGTGGAAAATTCCCAGGATTTAATCAACACATTAGAAGATAAGATCATCGAAAATTCTAAAGATATACAGGCCAGCTTTAATAATAAAATACGGGAATTAGAAGAAAAGTTAACAGATACACAAGACAAAATAACAGAGATTGAGGAGTAAATAGAAAAATCGAAATTTTGAAAGAACAAATAGCAAAGGCAAATTCACCAAAATGTCAAGAAACATCGGAGGGCCCGACACATGTCGAAAATAAGTATATCTCAAAGTCAATTATTAAGCCTCCACAGTTTGATGGAAAAACCGCTTGGGCCAATTATTTTTGCCAGTTTGAGGCCGCTGCGAGAGCGAACGGATGGACAATCGCTGAAAAAGCTACCGCTTTGACAGTCGCACTGCGAGGAGATGCGACTGACATCCTGAAGACACTGTCACCATCGAAACAGGGAGATTATCAGCAATTGGTACGACATTTAGAAATGAGGTACGGCCAAGCTCATTTGGAACATGTCTATCATTCCCAGCTAAAAAATCGCATTCAAAAGTCAAATGAGTCTCTGCAGGAGTTTGAAGCCGACGTAGCCCACCTCGTTCGCCTTGCGTACCCTGCTACGCCCGAGAATGTTATGGAGCGGTTGGCAGTACAGGCATTCTCCGACGGCTTACGTGATAACGAGGCAAGACAAGCACTTCTCCTAGCCCACCCAACGCACTTGGTGGATGCTTTAGCACGTGCCCTAGAATTCGAGGCCGCGAAACGAAGTTCTCGGTCTTTAGGAAGAGTACGGGCCATCGACGAATGTTCCGACGAATCCGTGGAAGGGATTGTTCGGAAAGTAATGGACCAGTACATGGGCAAGAAGGGACCGATTCGTTACTGGAACTGCGGACAGGTAGGACACGTGCGAAGCCGTTGTAAGGAGAAGAACGAAGAACCGGCTTCATCGAGGTCGGAAAACTACTAAGGGTCGAAATGAAGGGGCACACGTCGACCTGTACACAACATGCCCCAACGAAAACTGCTCAAGTCGCCTCGCTACAACACAAATTCAACAGCATTTTTGTGGATGGTTTTGTTGATGGAGAGTTCCGGACTATGCTGTTGGATACAGGTGCGACGAAAACTATCATCAGACCGAACATTCTTAAAACATCGAAGAAGGTTAAAACAACACAATGGCGACTACGTACTGCTAAGGGGGGCTCCGCTGCTGTCCATGGAGAAGTAAACCTTAATTTTGTTATTGGGAGCACCAGTTTTGAACATCCATTGTTAGTAGCAGATATCGAAGATGAACTTATTCTCGGAATGGACATTATGACCACTAGAGGTTTTGAACTAAACTTCAAACAGGGAGTTTTGAAAATAAATGAAGAAGAAGTGGTTCTACATCGAAAATGTGAGGAGACGCTTCGCGTGGTGGTAGCAGAAGATGTTTCGATCCCTGAGCGCTGTGAGATATTTTTGGATGGTTGCCTGGAAGGTAAAATGAATAATGGGAGTATTATTCTGTTGGAGCCAAGGAACCATGACAGCGAAATAAGACGAGGGATCGCTGTTGGAAAAGCCCTGCTGCGAGCGAAGAAATCTGTACCGGTGAGAGTAATGAAAACGAATTATTATTCTGTATCCTTGAAGAAGGGAACCCTTTTAGGGTACCGTTGTTCGGTCTCCTCAGTCATTCGAAGCGTGGAAGCCTCCAAAGTTTCGACTTCAAAAATTCCGGACAAAATGGTGAAGGAGTTAGTAAACGTTAAGGGATTATCTCCCGAAAATAGTAGAAAATTGAGAAACCTGATAATCAAGTATCAAGATGTGTTTGATAAAGCAGAAGCATCACAGAGAGGTCGTACCAATTTAGTTCAACATAAAATTGATACCGGAGATGCACGACCAATAAAACAAAATCCGAGAAGACTTCCACTCGCCAAACGTGAAGAAGCTGACAAGATCCTTCGAGAAATGAAAGAAGAGGGTGTTATCGAACTATCTAACAGCCCGTGGACATCGCCGGTAGTACTAGTAAAGAAGAAAGACGGTACCACCAGGTTCTGTGTTGATTATCGGCAGCTCAATAATGTTACCAAGAACCTAACTATATGGTCCGCCCTCGGATGACCTTAACATCGCATTAAAGAATCGACACCGTAATGATTCATTCGAAGATTCGAGAAGAATCGAGTTCCACTGGAATGGAGTAGTACATACGAGAACAATCGAAACCGGTATTAAAGCCGGCGGCTGTGGCCTAGAGAGGGCAGTTTTAAATAGACGAGTGCAGTTGACGCGATAAAATTCAAAATAAATTCTTAGGTATAAATCGTTTGTAAATAGTTCTAAAAAGTAGGATAGCTATCCTCTGCCGACGATAGACGATACTCTAGACACACTGGCGGGATCGACAATATTCTCTACCTTAGATCTGAAGAGTGGATATTGGCAAGTCGACATGGCGCCGAAAGACAGAGAGAAGACAGCGTTCTCGGTGGGCTCCGGACTGTGGCAATTTACCGTCATGCTATTTGGATTGTGCAACGCGCCAGCTACCTTTGAGAGACTAATGGAGTCTGTGTTAAAGGGACTCTCCTGGACTACCTGTTTAGTGTACCTGGATGACATCATAGTGGTTGGGAAATCCTTTGACGATCATCTGAAGAATTTGGAAGAAGTTTTCAAGCGACTAGGGAGCTCTGGTTTGAAACTTAGCCCCAAGAAATGTCATCTGTGTCAAGAAAAGGTACACTACTTGGACCATGTAGTCTCCTTCCAAGGAGTTGCGGTAGATCCACAGAAGACCAAGACAGTGGAAGAGTGGCCGATACCTAAAGATAAACATGAACTACGAAGCTTTTTGGGACTATGCACATACTATCGCCGCTATGTACAGGATTTCGCCACCATCGCAAAACCATTGACCAGACTTACCGAAGGCGAGAGGCGTTTCTCTTGGGACTCATATTCTGACGCGGCATTCCGAAAATTGAAGAAGGCCCTGACTAGTGCGCCCATACTTAGCTACCCTTTTGGCAACGGAAACTTTATATTGGATACCGACGCTAGCAATGTTGCGTTAGGCGCTGTTCTGTCTCAGATGCAGGATGGTCAAGAAAAAGTCATTGGTTATTTTAATAAGACCTTGTCAAAACCGGAAAGGAACTACTGTGTAACCAGACGAGAATTACTAGCAGTAGTTAAAGCAATGGAACACTTCTTCAAGTATCTCTATGGAAGAAAGTTCTTGTTAAGAACAGACCATGCTGCTTTGAAATGGCTGTTGCAGTTTAAGAATCCTGAAGGGCAGGTAGCTAGATGGATTGAACGATTACAAGAATTTGACTTCGACACAGAACATCGAGCTGGGGCAATCCATCAGAATGCCGACGCACTTTCCAGAAAACCTTGCGCTAAGGACTGTATGCATTGTTCCCGAGCAGAAGCGAAAGAAGTGAAATTCCTAAGAACAACTGTGGTTAATTATAGTTGGCAACCCGAAGATCTTGCAAATGACCAAATCAGTGACCCAGAATTAGGTTTAGTAATTAACTGGAAAAACGCAGGCCAAAGACCAACGTGGGAAGAAGTTTGCAGATATTCGCCGAACGTAAAGTCGTACTGGGCCCAGTGGAATTCCTTGGTAATCGATAACGGACTACTTCGCCGTGTGATCGAGAGACCGGAGGGACAAGAAGAGAGAAAGCAGATCGTCATTCCAAAGAAGAGGGTCCCAGAAGTCTTGGAGGAAGTTCACAATGGAACCAGCGGTGGACATCTTGGTGTTACCAAGACACTTGGCAAGCTGCGCGAACGGTTCTACTGGGTGAACTGCAAAGAAGATGTGAGGGTCTGGTGTAAGAAATGTGACATTTGCGCAGCCATCAATGGGCCACAAAAGCGTGGTAAAGCCCCTATGCGCCAGTACAATGTTGGCAGTCCCTTCGAACGAATAGCGATCGACGTGGCTGGTCCTTTCCCGGAGACCAACGATGGCAACAAATACATTGTGGTAGTAATGAATTACTTCAACAAATGGGTCGAGGCCTTTTGTTGGCAAACCATTGCCAAATAAAGAAGCGTCCACCGTTGCTGATGCCCTTATTAAAGAACGGATCTGCAGGTTTGGTGTTCCCATGGAGCTTCATTCAGATCAGGGAAGAAACTTTGAGTCCAATCTGTTCCAAGGCGTCTGTGAAGTCCTCAACATCCGCAAGGCCAGGACGACTGCTCTACATCAACAATTCGATGGGATGGTTGATCGCATGAACAGAACTATCAACCGTTATCTGGCCAAAGTAGTCTCTGACCACCAAAGAGACTGCCCCTACCAAGGCGAAATAGAAGTTCGTGTTGGGACCGTGAGAACCTGCAGCTTTGATCCCCCTGATTCGGAGATGTCCTTTGACGATTTCATGGCCCTATACAACAGCAGTGAGAAGGCTCGCTATGGTGTAACCGAAGAAGATCAACGAGACCTCTTTTCCGTGCCTCCTGATTATTCGCTCGCTCATTGTGTGGCCCGAGATTTGCGGATGTCCAGAGGAATCGCTGCGACGTTCAATGAGAAGTTTGGGCGTGTCGGAGAACTACGCCGACAGGATCCAGTGGTTGGAAGCGTCTTGAGGCTAACCGACAATGCACATGGTCAAGCAAGACACATCTTCTACCTGGTCATCAAGGAATGGTCCCCGAGTAAGCCGACTTATCTCATTCTATGGAAGACCCTCATTGAACTGAGAGAAGCCCTGCTAAACAACAACATTGCACGATTAGCCATTCCGAAGCTGGCGTGTGGACTCGATGGTTTGAGTTGGCGTACAATCCGGAATATGATTGAAGTCTTGTTCAGATTTACGGGAATCGAGATCCTTGTTTGCTGCTACAACCCAAAGCTGATATCGGGAGAGGAAACTGTAGACTACTATTTCTACCAGACTTCGCAATGTACCAGGGGCCAGCTTTGCAAATACCTTCATTCACCGTGTACATCTCGGGACGAGCATGTACCTAAGAAGGGGGCAGTGTTGCGGACCGGTGTGGACTCGACCTAACCTAACTATATAGCCTCGGATGACCTTAACGTCGCATTAAAGAAAAGACACCGTAATGATTCATTCGAAGATTCGAGAAGAAACGAGTTCCACTGGAATAGAGTAGTACATACGAGAACAATCGAAACCTTCTCTATGCACCTAACGATCTATAAGCAAAGATCTTTAGCTGTCGGTATAAAAGCCGGCGGCTGTAGCCTAAAATAAATTCTTAGTTATAAATCGTTTGTAAATAGTTCATTAAGTCTTTTATCGTTATTATTTTTGTTAATTAGTGTTAAATAAATAGTGTTTAAATAAATTGTGACTTTCTATCCACACGGAACCGACGAAAAACGTAACAATATGAAAATATCAACCCAAAACTAACCGTTGCCAGCCATTAGTATATCCAAAACTAGTACTATTCGTAGTATTAGCTTTTCCAAACCCGCCACTTCAAGCTCATCAAAACTTTTAATCTTTATAGTCACAAGGTTCCTTAATATAACTTTTTCTCTGGCATGCTTAACTTTTGCTATCATTTCATTATATTACAAAATGAAGAACAAGCACTATTACATTTTTGCGAGAGCCCATTTTGCTTTAATTTTTCACGCAACGTTTAGATTTCTATAACCTTAACCTAAGTCAATTAGAAAGAGAATCCAATAGACAATGGTATGTAAAAATTAAATACAAAGCATCTCAGTGTAAATTTGGAATAAATTTAATAGAAGTATTAAAGGGTAGATTTATCTCTGCGATGAGAAGAGGAGCAGTATTGTTGTAATCCTGTTTGTATTTTTCTCCATTCTGCTTCCGTATCAGGAACCTAAAGAATAAGAAAGCTTTTATAGTCGGGTATATATTAATTGTAATATTTAAGTACTAAAAAAAATCGAAAAAATTAGATTTGACGAGGATTTCTAAGAATATTTTAAAATTTGTTTCAGGACAGCCAATCTCAATCGCCACGTGATGAAGATAATTTTTCTCCGCAAAATATGCCCAGCACACCCGTCCCCCCCCCTTTTTTGGTGTTCACCACCAAACAGTCACGATCTTAATTATTAAGGACCAGAGAGTCATGGTAAAGGTATAGAATCTTTAAATTCACCACCACCAAGTTATGGTTACGGTGAAGAGTATTCAGAGATAGGGGAGGACTCTAAACAAACGTCTATAAATCAGGTTCGCAGTGATATTTTATCCCAAACTATCAATTCCATACTCAATGATGAATATAATACAATTTATGAAATGTAACAATACCTATAATAATTATGTAAAATAGATACCTCGTCAATTAAATAGAGACATCCTAGATATACGACGTAGGCTTACCTGATTTAATAATAGATAGGTAATAATAGAAAGATAATAATTTAGAGTTACATACGGGCACTATGTTCTAGATTATCTAACATTTTATCTCATCATATTTCTGAGGATGATCGTAAAAATCTTTATGATCAAAATATAATTCCGGAAATTTTAAATAATTTAAATCCGCCTGATATAAACCTTAAGGTTGTGCGTCATCTTTCATCTTATCACAAAACCGGCTCTTCAAAAACAATTAGCTCATAGCTTAAAAACGTTGGGTATTTAAACGTCTTAAAATAATAAAAATTGAATAAAATAAATATTGTGTATTTTTCTACGGAAAAAAAGAGGTGGAGGGACAGGTTCCTATTCGGAAAACCGATATCGTCCTTTCTGTCAGTAGAGGGAGACGAGAAGAACGAAAGGGCCATATCGTTCCTCAAGGGTTCCACAACAAGACGATGCAACCACAGTTCCGGGCGCACGAGGAAATAATAGTAAGTAACTCCAGTTTGCAGGAATATTATTATTTCTATTTCGAAAACTATTATTTACTTATTATTTCTATTTCGAAAACTATTACTTCCAATAAAGAAATTTTGTCATGTATTAAGGGTGTTAGAAAGCCCCTTTCTAACTTTAAGGACATCAGTAGCCTCTTAAAAATAGGCGTAATAATACATGCATAGTTTTACCAAATCAGCTTGTGTCAAGTTATTTTTTGGTAAAGAAGCCTTCGGGTGAAACCCGTTTAATATCAAATTTAAAGAACTTGAATAAGTTCACACTTGATAACGGTCAGTGATACTTCTGACCGAAACGTTGTGCAAGCAAAATAAATAAAGACAATGGAATTCCGAAATTATTTTAGTTTCAAAACTGAATCAGTGTCTACCACATTCAAAGTAAAGTTTGTAACTAATTTAGTAAATAATTGTTTTGTCTTATCGTTGTAAGAATAGATTGTTTTAAATTTGCCTAAGGAGGCTATATTATTCTTGTTCTCGGGTTGTAGTGATTTTTCGTAATTCACTAATTAAAAATCAAGAACCAAAATTACAACTAATAACCCAAATTTCATGTTATTGCGAATGTACGTTGATACAATTCCACCATACGACGGAAATCCACATTGTTTAACTAGTTTTATATCGACAATCGATTTCTTATTAGAAACGTACGGAATAACAAATGAGGAAGCATTAAAAATCTATTTAATCAGAATCGTACGAATTAAGCTAGCCCAAAGAACCCAAATTTTAGTTGGAAACCGCTTAGAACTTAAAACATGGGTACAAATTAAAAATGCACTTATAGATTGCTTTGGCGATAAAAGAAATCTCGAATGTCTAGAACAAGACTTATTATTGGCCATGCCCAATAAAAACGAAAATCCTTTAAATTTCGGAAAACGATTATAAATTTTAAGAAGTAATTTAGTTCAAAAAATAAATTCCTTTACTTAAGACAATATGAACAAGCAACTTTAAGAACTTTTATAAGAGGATTATCATTTAATTTACAAAATATAATTAGAATAAAAGCATCAACTTGTCTTGAAGAAGCTATCCTTAGTTACGGAAGAACAAAACTTCCATTATTTCCAAAAATCATATAAAAAATTACATCAAAACACTTCGTTAAATAAAGAGCAGAGAATGGTTATGCTTATACTGAAATTTATAACTATACTAATGAAAACTTAACATTAAAATCAAATGAGCCTATAAAAGTAATTCCATTTTGTAATATTAAAAAAAATAATTTTCTTCATTTTGATACTAAACATTTTAAACAATGTAAAAATAAACAAAAATGTGACATTACAAAATACTTACGAATGAATCATATGAACGATGAAGAGAGAAAAGAAATGAAAACAAAATGATTTTTCGGATATAGGGGAGATTGCCCCAGCGCCGGACAGTTCCCAGTACCGGACACTTTTGATTTTCTGGTTTCTATATGAATTGGCTGTAACTCCCTATTAAAATCAGTTAAAACGCTATATGTACGTTACACATTACGCGCCATTTCCATTTAGTTCATGTCGTTGTGGAGATATTTGTGATTAAGTGTTTACGTGGGTGTTTTCAAGTGATTCCACTAAATTTTAGGCCCCTTTTATAATACGTAAAGGTAAGTTTAGTAGTTCACTAATAACTTATATAACAACTTACATTATTGGAGACTATAACCACATGCGCAAACGGACGAAATTATTTCTAGGTTATGTTCAATGCGTATTTTATTTTTCGCTGACATTTCCCCAGTATCGGACACCCGTACATTGCCCAGTACTGGACAAAAAATAATTGATCGTGATAGGCAGATTATAGCCGTCAATATTACTATTATTTGTTGTTTCAGGCATATTAATCATGCCAAATAAACAAAAGGGAAAGTGGGATGAAACGAGCATGAAAAAGGCTGTGGACCATGTACTGTCAGGGAAATATAGCATTAGGGAGGCAGCGTTCCACTTCTCTGTTCCTAAAAGTTCTTTAGGAGACAGGGTCACGACTCTCCGAAAAGGAAATGCCGTTAAAATGACACCTACATTAGGAAGATTTGAAAATACATTTAATGTTGACTTAGAAAATGAACTAGTGGGACACCTTAAGGATTTGGATAATCGTTTTTTACCAGTCAACAAAAAGATGGCATATCCTCTCATACGATATGCCAATTTAAATAAAAGTCAACAAAACCGTTAGCATATGATCTCGCTGAGCATTTCAAATTACAGCATCAATTTAGTAAAACAAAAAAGACAGCAGGAAATAAATTTTATCGTGGGTTTATAAACCGGCATCCAGAATTTTCGTTGCGTTCTGCCCAATCAACTAGCCTTCAGAGAGCGCAAGGATTTAACAAGCAACAAGTGGAGGCCTTTTTTGAGAAGCTGGAGAACCTGATGAAGAAATATTCCTTTTTCCCAAGTAGGATTTTTAACTGCGATGAAACCGGCGTGTCTGTGGTATATTCTAACGCACTAAAAGTTTTGTTATTAAAGGAAAAAAAAAACAGGTCAGCAAACTAACATCTGGTGAAAGAGGGAAAAATATAACAGTAATGCTTTGTATAAATGCTGCAGGAGACCAACTTATACCACCTTTATTTGTTTTTCCAAGGGAAAGAATGGATGTTAAACTTATGAAAAATGCACCGATTGGAAGCATTTTTGTCGCTCATCCAAGTGGATGGATAACCGTCCAAGGATTTTTAAAATGGTTAAATGTATTCGTGGATCGAGTTAATCCGACTGAGGAAAACCCAATTCTTTTAATATTGGATGGCCATAGCACACATAAGGATCTGCAAGTTATTTTATATGCAAAAGAACACCACGTTCACATGCTAAGTTTGCCCCCTCACACGACACACAAACTGCAACCTTTGGACAGAGCTATTATCACAACACAGAGCCAAACCAAACCGTTTAAAGGTGCATTTAATGCAGCATGTGAGGTCTGGATGAGCAAATACGGAAGACTAGGCTTAAAAATAACCGTTCAAGAAATCAGTGGTTTAGTTGGAAGCGCATTTTCAAAAATTTGTAGAATGGAATTGGCACAATCTGCATTTCAATGTACAGGGATATATCCCTTAAACAAAAATATCTTTACAGAACTAGCTTTTCTTCCTGCTTCAAACACTACGAAAATATTAGAAGCCGACAACCAAGAGAACCATGAACCTAAAAATCATTCACTAACCCCTTCTACTAGCTTAAACTCCGGATCTCTAAACCAGTCTTCATTTGACAAAATAGTTCCCTCCGTTTCTACAAGTAAATCAACGGAACTTCTAACTTCTTCTTCTGTTGGTTTTACCGTAAGTTTGACGCCCCGATCTCCTAATAAAGATACAAATATTTCATCTTCAATCATTGATGGGTTGATTCCCGCCATACCTGAAGTTAACAATGAAAAAAGTGGGAAAAAAGTAGAAATTTTTCCACATTTCCACATTTACCGACAAAACAATGAACTTCTTTCAGTCAGTCGACTATGAGGCAATTCCCTCCACATCAACAGCCTTCCAAAATGCCATCAGTCAGATTTCTCCAGTTACTGATGATCTACAGAGAAAAATAATTTTAAGGAAAAGGAAAGGAGAAAAAAGCGAAATATTAACTTCTACGCCATATAAAAAATGCTTGAAGACAAAGCAGAAGTAAAACAGCAGGTTGAGTTAAAAAAACAGGAGAAAGCAAAGCAACAAAGTATAACAAAACATAAATGAAAAACACAAAATCAATACCAAATCTGAAAAGTTTCTGTCTGTTAAACGAAAGCTAATAGACGAAGCTGAAGAAAAGAAAACAGACGAAAAGGCTTCTAACAAAACCGAGTGCATCATTTGCGGTGAAACTTTTGAGGAGAACTGGGTCCAATGTTCAAGATGTGATGGGTGGGCTCATGTAGAGTGTGCTGATAATGATAATATCCTTTACTTTGTTTGTGACCATTGCATACAATAACTTATTAAGAAGTATGAATTCGTAAGAGTAGTATTATTTCTTGTAATCTGTCCGTTTATCTGTTCTAATAAAAGCTTTGTAAATTTATTTATCTGGTTTAATATTCAAAATATATATTGTCCGGTCTATATGAATTCATATCGGTTTAAATTTACTACCATATATTAATTAGGTTTTCTTCCATCAATGACAGTCTAAATTTTTGTAATAGAATGTTTTTTCAAAAAAATAGAAGGAAAAGAGCTTAGGTGTCTGGCACTGGGGCAATCTCCCCTATTTCATAAAGATCCACAGAAATTAACATTTACTAATAAAATCAAACATGAGATAAAGACATCAGATGAAATTCCTATTTATACCAAGTCGTATAGATATCCAAGGGTACATAAGGAAGAAATAAAGAAACAAATAAACAAAATGCTTGATGATGGAATAATTAGGCATAGTTATAGTCCATGGAGTAGTCATATATGGATAGTTCCCAAAAAATTAGACGCTAGTGGTAAACAAAAATGGAAACTAGTTGTCGATTACCGCACATTAAACGACAAAACTATAGACGACAAATATCCTTTACCCAATATAGAGGATATTTTAAACGAGTTAGGAAGATGTACTTATTTCACAACACCCGATTTATCCTCCGGATATCATCAGATAGAAATGAATCCAAACTCGATTGAAGAAACCGCATTCAATATCGAACATGGACACTATGAATTTGTGCGGATCCCTTTTGGTTCTTGTCTAAAGACAGCGATAATGGTACAGAATTTAAATCAACATTATTGTTAGAATTTTGTAAGCTACATAATATAGCTATACATTTTACGACTCCAGGAAATCCCAACAGTAACAGCCCTGTTGAAAGATTTCATTCAACAAGTTAATGCAATATGCAATTTTAGGATATAACTTATCTGTACACAGCGTTACGAAACAAAAACCTTTTGATATAATAAACGTAAAACTTAATACCTTAGATCTTTTTGATTTAACAGACGAAATAATTGTCAACAAATATATTGATGATCGACGTGAAAGATTAAAAATTATTTATAAAGAAATTTATAAAAGAAATCTATAAATTAAAACGAAGATTATCGATAAAAACAATGAAAATCGTGAAGATCCTATTAAATATAATATTGAAAAATCTGCTTATACAAAAAACCCAAAGGCAGAAAGATCTAAAGATCAACCACGTTATCAAAAAATATTAATAAAAGATGATATAGGAAAGAAAGTAATAACTTCAAAAGATAAAGTTATTCACAAATCACGACTAAAGAAACCTAAAAAGTTTTCTTATTCGCAAGGACAAAATGAAGATTATACTGCTGTTGCTTCTACTAGTGATGCTGCGAACAGGAACCTGTCTGACAATGACGAATGACAATGACATTACTATAACTCCAATTCAAACTCCTTTATTATCATTCCTATTAGGTAATACAAAGATTATTGAAACAAAACATACATTCATTCATTATGTTGAAATTTTACCAATAATTAATCAATTACAAAATATTAAAATATTTTATAATCAAATAAATCATAATTTGAATAAAATGAATATAAGTCGATATACACATCTGGCCAAATTTAAAAGCTATGATAAATCATAGTAAATATCTTATAATGGAAGCTAAAACAAAATTGAATAATGTTCAACCACATACAAGAACCAAAAGAGGTTTAATAAATTTAGGCGGAAAAGTATCGAAGTGGCTATCTGGAACATTAAACGCTGAAGATGGCGAAAAATATGATAAAGCAATAAATGAATTGCAGAATAGTCAAAATTCCTTTCATAAATTTACATATGTCATTAACCAAACAACTTATTCAAAATTATAATGAGACGATTTCAGTACTCATAAATAATCAAAATATCATTAAAAAACATATTGAAACATTAAAATCAAATATAAAGAAATCAATTAATGACATAACTGTATTCTTGCAAGCTCAGAATGCTATAAACCAAATTATATTAAATTGTCAAAATATAATAACATTCTTAGACAATTTAGAAGATGCAATAAGCTTTGCACAACTAAATGTTCTACATAGTACTGTTATTTCTGCAAAAGATATATCAAATTTTTCGAATTATATCGAATTTGACAATACTATATAGGAAAAATAAAATAATACATTTTGAAAATCTAAACAACTATTATCAAGTTGCAAATTTACAAATTAAATTTATAAATAATAAAATTATATTTATAATACATTTTCCAATCTTCAATCAAGATACCTATACATTATACAATTTATTTCCCATTCCTATAAATAATACCATTATAATTCCTAAACAACCCTACCTTGTACTGTGAAGAATGTCCAATGGTTGAAAACATCTTTATTTGCCACAACAATCTTCAACCAATAACAAGTGAATGTTCAATCAACTGAATCCAAGAAGTGGAGACCCAAAATTGTCAATTAACAATGGCTGTACCAGAACAACCAATAATCGAAATGATAAACATCAACTACATAATTGTGATACCAAGCCGAAAAGACTTACAAATATTAAAAACTTGTAAGAATCAAGAGTACCACTTAATTACTAAACCAAGTTTAGTTAGTGGACCTTTTAATTGTGGAGTTCAAATACTTCAAAATACATATTGGAATACTGAGAATATGATCGAAGGAAATCCATTCATATTACCAAAGATTACCTTTGATGAAATTACTAAAGAAAAACCTGAAGAAGAGATCAAGATAGAATCAATTGATTTGCAACATATTAAAAATCTAGAAGAAAAGGCAAATCAATTAAAACCAATCGTTGTCAATCCAATTCACACCACATCTTAGAGTTCCACCACAACTATACTGTTAATTATTCTAACTTTGATTATAATAATTTTATGGAAACTAAGAAGACAAATTCGGCTGAAGTTATCACATAAGAAGGCGGAAAAAGTCAAGAAAGAAGACCCTTTCCAGGACTTCGAAAACAAGCGATCCCCGTTGTTTTCATCTTGTGGGAGGAGTTATGGGCATCCCACGAACGGAAGCCGCCAACGAAGCCACCCATAGCCTAGAATAGTTTTTAACTTATATTAACATTAAATTATATATAAAAGCCTGTAATTCTTATATAGAATCAATCTTGTTCACGATCCTATGTTCACGATCCTAACTGTTAGTACTGTGTTAGCTACTTTCTTAATAGTTTTATTTTTAAAACACGCTCTTCCTTCGGAGAAATATAATTACTGGCAACATACAGGATGGAGAAAAAAATAATAGAGAACTCCGGCACTGGATGTGAAAAGTTTAATTATTATTGAATCTTGTAAGTAGATTAAATACACAGGGTGAGCCAACTATAAAGTTCATTATTTCATTTGTTTTGAGAATTATTTTTAAAAAAGAAGACATTTAAAATGACTGATTGGGGATAACAGAGACAGAAAATAATAATTTCTAAGAGTAATATTAGAATTTTTAAAAAATTAAAAAATAATAAACATAAAGGGGAAGAACAAAGCCAACAAATTAAGAGTCATAAAAAGTTGGAGAATTACTGTCAAAAGACTTTTAAAATTATGGGACAAACTATTGAAAGTAGGTTTTAAATATGTACCTCATGACAAGAAGGCTGATTACAGACAATGCCTGTAAAACTATATTGGGGGTATAGGGCAGCAAAGTGGGAACTGTATAAATCCCAAACCTATCCAGTTTCAAAAGGCATTTAAGAAACAGTTCACTCAAAATTATTTTCATTCGACGAACATAAATTGCCAACAAGACCTCGACCAGGGAATCTGAAATCCAAATTCAATGAATTAGAGAAAACATTACATTTTTGTGACAAAAAAAACTAGAATTTGAATTCTTGGAATTCCTCCAATTGTACACTTTTTACACATGAAATTTATCTCGTCTTCGATCTAGTAGACCTTAAAAACTACAACAACAAGAAAACCTGTATGTGGAACCAAAAAAAATTCTCTTTGCTTGAGCAATTTAAACTATTTAGTTGGTATTTACGACAGACTCGACTACATATCTAGTGAGAGTATGGGGGAGAAAAGTGTAAGGTCTGCAAAATGTTATATTATTAAGATATTCCTATTATTTCAAGAAAAACTGTTAATGTTATTTCTATTCTATAGTCTTCTATACAGACTTTTTTTTTCTTGGATTATAAAAACCTAATATTTAAAATAGAAATAAAAAAATTCACAGTCCTTTACAAAGATGCAACCGGGGGGGCATTGAAAATGATGAGTAAAAACGTAAAAATATGATTAGTGTTAATATGATTGTATTACATACATATTTTTAAATAACGAACTTAACAAAAAACAACAGATTTAAAGATTCACTGAAAAAGTAGTAATGTTAACATTAAATAAAACATTATCAATAATAATTATGCGATCGCACCTGTCCGTAAAACAAACAAGCAAAAAAACAAAATAACATACAAAACATCAGGTTAACATGATGACAGATAAAGAATTCTTACGGAAAGTTACACTTTACGATATAATTTTTTAACTGTTAAAGGCAAACCTCATTTAAACACAAAACTTTTTAATACCTACTACTGTATCTAAAAGATTTTTTTTAAATTACTAAATTCTTAGCCACGCTTCTGTTTTTCTTGGCTGTTGTGCGTCACGTCACAGATTAACAGGCCCACGTTTGCACCACAAGGCGATGCTGCAGACCACTAGGTAGACCGGTCGTAGAAATTTATGTTATAGAACTTGTAGTCAATCTACACAAATATTATCAAAAGCTTTTTTTCTTTTAAAATGTGTTCAGATTTTGTAAAAAGTATAAGTCAAAATCGCAAAACTTAAATTTGATATGAGTTTCTTAGTTTTTAACTAATATAGTGGCGAATTACAAAAATTCCTTTTCAATGAAAATTGTTACGGTTATATATTTTAAAGGGGAATTAATTTTCTTATATTTATTTTAATTGATATATCTTGACAAAATGGTGAATGTGGTGATTTATTATTTTGTTTATAACCTTGAAGATGGCACGTTAATAAAATATAACAATACATTTCTTAATACATATTAATTATTTATTTATTTTCTATTTACAAGTAAAGTAAATGTGCATTAACTTTAATCATAATTTAACTTCATATTGTTGTATTTTTAGCCAAATGTAATATTTTGTAAATAATATCTTTGACTCGATCTTGAGGTATTATTCTTCAGGTTATGGAAGGGTAAATGCATCGTGTAAAGACTTCTTATTTATCTAAAATAACGTTAATTAAAGTAATATTAATAATAACCACTTTATATACTTACTTTTGGTATTTGTTTACTTCTGTTCAAGTGGAAATATTCATTGCATTTTGTTAGTTGTTTGGTTGCTACAAAGGGAAACCATATTATATTAATTATATTATACGAAACGATGTACATACCTTTTTAATAACAATAATACCTTCAATAATTATTATTAATAAATAATCTGATTGTGATTTTTGTTTAGATTAATTAATTTGTGGTTAGGGCAGAAACGTCAAATCATCAACGGGTCTAACGGTGTTGCCAGCTTCTTGAAGTTTTCTTAAATCATATTTCACCTCATTCATATTTAGTCTCTAAATAATTAATTTTAGCATTTAACTTATTTTAATACTTTTATTTATTAATGATCTTAAACTCTTATCAATTGTATCTAGTTGTAATTGCATTTAACTTATTATTATTGTTTGATTTATTATTAAGTTTCTTTTATTATCGGATTACTCCTGGCAACATTGGTACTTAACTGGTTGCGGATGTACCTAGGGATTTTATAGCTAAATTTATATCAGGAAGGGGTATCGATATTAAAATTCCAAGCGCCCACCTGTCTGGTGATTTCCTTTCTTTTCTTTTCGGCACGCTGGCAGTGAAGTCACGTTTTGAGTTGGAAAAATCCTTTCATTTGATTTTGGGAAAGGTTAATAATTCTCTACGTTTAATTGATATTATATATATCATACAGCTACGGCTGGATTGAGACGAAACTAATAGCGTTGCATCTTTTGTATTATTTCCAAGGAAATCGCCCACAGTTTGGGTAAGTTAATTTTGGTTTATTAATTATCACGTGGGACAAATTTTTATTGGGTTAATTTTAAATTATGCACCTTGGTTTGGTTTTTCTTTTTACGCACCAACTTGATTCCACGAGGGTTTTCACGACTGGCTAGCGAGGTTCCTGTTCAAACCAATTGATCAGCTAAGGGGAAGCCACGTGGTTGGGCCTTCTGGTTGTGCGGCAGATCCTGGCGTAGGGGATTTTTTTTGGGACCCTTACGAATAAAAGCTAAGTACCAAACTCTTTATTAGCTCCCTCTCGTTCCTGCGTACTTAATAAATATTGTACCTATTTTTTTTTGTTGCTTCTGATTAGTTTTAGTAAAGACCATTTATTTAGTAATTTAAGTATCATTTATATCGTGGGTACCCCGTTTTTCATATATATTAAATTTTAGTAGAGTAGGTAATTTTTTTAGTCTAGGTTACACTAACTGGTCATCTAACGGGTAACCAGGATTATCAATTGTTGCAAATATTTAATTTATAATATAGTCATTTTAATTTCCCTATATTATTGTTATAATTATTTAAACCATTTTAAATTGTATTGTTTCAAATGATGAGCTACCCTACTCTGAATAAACGTCTGTCTTGTTAATCTGTGTTTTATTGTGTAATTACATTGAACTAAAATTTGGTGTTTTATATAGGTACAATTTTGAACCCACCTCCCAAACGGGAAGGTATTTAAAATATATAACCGTAACATACCCCCCTTACCTACGGAAAAAAAAATAGAATATTTTTTTTTTAGAATATCTTTAACAAGAATAGAATATTTTTAATAAGAATACCGACACTCCATAAGACACAAAAACTACCTTTCAAAGTAATAAGCAAATTAGCGAAAAGAGAAAACAACAACAAAAATGCTACTGTGGCTCGGCCTCCCCCTTATACGGTTTCAGATCCTTTACATGCCAGTTACCCTTCGATGTGCCATGTTCATCCATTAGCTCATATACGTTTATACCTAATTTGTTTTTGATTTTATAAGGACCTGTGTATTTTTTGCCTAATTTAGCAGTGTAACCTCTAGCCGCATCCGAAAGATTGTATTCTTTTTCCACACAAAATCACCAACATTAAATGTTACTGGTCATGTCTAAGATTATATTGATGTTTAGTTTTCTCATGGACACTTTGTAATTTTTCTGTTACCAATTTACGCAACCTCTCTAACACTACTGACCTTCCCTCTGTCTTCACATTCTCACTATCACTTTTACACTCATCCCTTTCACGCTCTCTTTTATAATCTTTGCCATCCACCATCATTTCACAACCAAAATTCACGAAATAAGGCGTATTACCCGTAACTTCACTTTTTGCTGTTCGATATGCACAAGATAATTCAAGCAAATATTGGTCCCATTTTTTATGATTTTCCTTAACATAGCAAGAGATCATTGTTTTTATTACCCTATTAACCCTTTCTGTAAAATTTGGTTCTGGATGATAAAGAGGATTGGCTAAAAATTTTACACTGTATTTATTTAATAATGCACTAAATTCTTTACTTTTATATTGTACTCCGTTATCAGCTTTTAAAAATTCTGGCACACCAAATAAGAGAAATGATTGTTCTATAAGTTCAGATACTTTGGAAGCAGTAGCTTTACGTAATGGAAAAAATAATGAGAATTTACTAAAATAATCTGAGTAAACTAAAATATATTGGTGACCTTTACTACTACGAGGTAATGGACCTACTAAATCTGTTGCCACGTATTGCCAACACCGCTTAACTACAGGTTTTTCACCCATCATTCCAGCTTTCATTCTTTGTTCAGGCTTTTGCTCACCACACACTTTACACTTATTTACATATTTACAAACTTCAGACTTCATACCAGGCCAAAAATAATGTTCACTAATTTTATGATAAGTTTTAAAAATACCTAAATGTCCACCATTTAAAGGATTATCATGATACTTAGCTAATAAAAGTTTTCTTTCAGATTTTGGTACTACTTTTTTCCAGGATGCGTCATTGACATGATCCCTATGTTTACCTACATGTTTATACAAGTCGCCATTTCCCGAAATACGCCAATTTGGATATTGTAACGGATTATTATTAATATTTTTTTTCATTTTTTCAATCCAATTGTCTGTTTTACCCGTGTCTAGTTTTATATTTAACATATCGAGTTTTAATTGTCGACTTAAGCAATCTGGTACTTTGTGTTCTTTACCAGGTCTATGAATGATATTAAAATCGTAAGCTTGTAAGCGCAATGCCCACCTACCTAATCTACCTTGAGGGTTCTTTAAATTATGGAGCCATAACAAGCTATGATGGTCAGTTACAACTGTGAAATGAGTCCCTTCTAAATAACATCTGGCTCGTTCTACGGCCCAAATAACACTTAAACATTCTAATTCTGTGACTGTGTACTTACGTTCACATCTGGTTAATGTACGAGACATATAGCAAATTACGTGTTCTTGACCATCATACCTTTGCAAAACGACTGCCCCTAACCCATATGAACTAGCATCACATTCAACAATAAATTCCTCATTAAAGTTTGGACAAGATAAAATTGGAGCACTGACTAGACAATTTTTAATTTGTTGAAAAGCTTCTTCACACTGGGCAGACCAAACAAATTTTGCGTTTTTTCTGGTTAAATCAGTTAAAGGCGATACTAAACTTGAGAAATGTGGTACAAACCGTCTATACCAAGATATCATACCTAAAATTCTACGAACTTCTTTAGTTGACTTTGGTTTTGGCATGTCTACAACTGCACTAACTTTACTTGGATCTACCTGCAATCCCTGTCTATTGATTATGTAACCTAAAAATTTTAATTCACTCCGACAAAACTGACATTTATCTTTATTTAAAGTTAACCCTGACTCTTTAAGACGCTTAAATACTTCTTCTAATACCGAAAAATGAGTTTCAATATCAGGCGTTACAATTACTATATCATCCAAATATTTAAAACAATATGGCTCTAATTCCGGACCGAAAAGTTTATCAACCAATGCCTGAAAAGTAGCGGGCGCATTAGTTAAGCCAAATGGCATTCTATTAAAATGAAAAAGACCTCTTCCTGGTATTGCAAAGCTAGTATACTTTTTACTATTTTCACTCATTTTTATTTGCCAATATGCGCTTTGAATATCTAATGTTGTTAAATACTTTGCATTTCCTAAACGATCTAAAATAGTACTTAAATTTGGTAATGGGTATGCCCACTTTTCAGAAATTGAATTAATTTTCCTAAAATCAACGCAGAACCTATATGTGTTGTCTTTTTTCGGAATCATTACTATTGGAGAACTATAAGAACTTGTGCTTTTCTCAATTACGCCTAGCTCTAACATTTTTGTTATTTCTAAGTCAATTTTGTTTTGGATTGCCTGACTTACTCTGTAATTTTTCTGTTTAATTGGAGAATTTTGAGTTACAATAATTTCATGTTCCACTAACGATGTACACCCTAACTTAATATGTTTTATTGAATCAAAATACTTTTCTACAATAATATTTAACTTTTCTCGTTGTGCTAAAGATAAATCATCTGACGTTGAAATAGAATTTGTGACTAAGATATCTTTATGATCTTGTTCCCCAAAATGCCATTCACCCCTTCTCAAATCTGGTACAATCCCCATTTTAATCCAAAATTCGGTTCCTAGCACTAACCTATGCCTAAGATTGTTTAAAATATATACTTGGAAAACGACTATTTTGTTTTTAAGCTTAATTGGCACTGACATAAATCCTAGACACTCGAGTTCAGAGCCATTTGCGACAGTACAAGTCATGTCAGAAACATTTTGTAGTTTTACCCCTAAACTTAACATCACATTCATAGTGTGCTCATTGACAAATATTCTATTCGCCCCAGAATCAAGCAACCCTTTTACTTCCCAATCATATAACCTAACTGAAACATATGGACATTCACCATCTCCGGCCTGAGTTAACATGTAGTCTAAAATTGGTTTACTATATGTGTTAAAGTTAAACAGTTCATCCTTAGAACAAAAATTATCAATACTAGAATCTAAGCCAAAATTATCAACCGATAAAACCGTCGAAGTTGAAGCTCGGTTTACACTTAACTCCTCGAACCGTTTCCCTGTTTATTACATTTTGGACAACTAACTTTTGTATAACCTAATAACCCACAAGAAAAACACTTTCTGACCTGCGCTTTACAATGTCTTGCTAAATGATTATCCCCATTACATCTATAACACTTAACGACGTTCCCTCTAGTGTTATTATCCAAATCCCTATTATAACTATCATACCTACTATTTCTATGTTCCCTATAACTACCTAAATCAGATCTATCCCTACAGGACGACCTGCCCCTATTAAAACTATTTTCCCTAGGCTGATTCCCAGCAAAATAATCATTATTTCTACTTAACCTATTTTTATTATAATACCTTTCTGGGGTATTATGACGTTCCCTACTTCTGTCTTGATAAAATCTGTCCCCATTATAACTTTCAACACTACTCGAACGATCGTTACTCCTATTCCTATAAAATCTAGCTCTATCATATGACCCATCTCTCCATTTATTTACTGTCCCAGTTCGTCTGTCTTGTTCCCTAACGCTACCCCGATTTAACCTATCGTTACTAATTTCTCTATTTCTACCTAAGTGAGCATTTCTATCTGTACTTTCTCTATCTGAACTATAGTTTCTACTTTTATTATTTGAAATTTGTTTATTACTTGGTTGTAAATTAAAACTGACTTGTTTCTCTGCTTCCAAACTATCTAACCTTTTCCTACTTTGTTTTTCAATCGCATTAGCCTTATATAGCAAATCTGGTTCAACTGAGTGCTTATCTACTGTTGGCGGTACAAAATTCAAAACATTCACTCTACTATCCTCAATTCGTTTACAAAGCTTAATAAGTTCATCCACTGTAGATATGTCCACTAACCCTAGCTGCGTTTGATAAAATGGTAAAATATTTTTTCTCAAAATTTTTAGTTTCATAGCTTCGTTTATTGATGCAGAGCATCTGTTAAATAAATTAGTCATGTATGCTACATAAATTGTAATGGATTCTTTTTCCCCTTGAGTTCTTGATTTGATTTGCTCCCATAACCTTTCAGTATAATCCCTAGGCAAAAATTCTTCCCTGAAATGTTCACATAAAGTTTTCCAATCATTAACTTTCCCTTTTAATGCCCTGTAGAAAATAAGAGCCTTTCCCTCAAAAATTTCAATAGCACCCCTGAATAAATCATCATGTGACACATTATGAGCTTCACACAGTTCTTCAATTCTTTCTAAAAATGCATTTAATCCCATTGTATCTGAATCCCCACTAAAAGTTAAACCCCACGAAGAAAAATTAACCCTTTTGTTAAGACTTAAATTATTCATTAATACTGGCAGCCCAGTTGCACTTTGATTTTCAGTTGCATTTGAACTAGACCTATTGGGAGTTGAAGTTATTAAACTTTGCTGAAATTGGATATCTAAAGGTTCTGACGATCCCTTATGTTCCTCACACAACTTTCGAAAAAGTGATACATACTTAAAAATATCAGTTAAGAGTTTTGCTTTTATTTCTATTATTTCTTTATCATTGGAAGTAATTCTCTCACAACGACCTACTAAATGCCCTAATTTTGATTTTAATTTTCTAATAATGGCCTCCGATAGTGGAGCTTTAATCAGAGATTCAAGATCTATTAATTTTTCCTGGCAAATTTTAATTTCACTCTCAGCATCAAACTCAACTTTCATACTAAATGAATGACCCTCGTTCTCTAAAGTTAGCAAATCACGAAGTGTCCTTGTTAACTCTTTGACATTTCCAGTTGGTAAAATTCCTCTAATCTTAATTTCATACTCAAGCTCTTCCTTTACGAGCCTATCAGGTTCAATTTTCATCATTTTGATAAGTATTATGATACGAAATAGAAATAGAAAATAGGACTTATATAAAGATTAAAAAAAATTCAAATAAATTCAGAATAAATTATCAATTAACTTACTATTAAAAATTTCAAACTTTAAATTTAAAGAGAAAGCTGAATAAACCAATTGAGCAATCTAACCAGCAAATATAATCTATATTTTTTTTTTAAATACCCTCTTATAATCTCAGAAAAATAGAGTGCAAAGGACCAAAAAAAATGCGGGAAAAAATACACAGTTTACAATAAATATATCTACCAATTTTATCCAATTACTCTCGAGTTAGGTTGGACTTGGCACATCCAGCGTAGACTGTTGACTGTTAAATTGATGAGTAGGGACTTCTTGGTGATCCTGACGATGATGGAAACTGATGAAATGCTTTGCTCTCTCCTGCGGACTCTTACAACTGTTCGGGCGCCATTTGCTACCTTCCCGTTTGGGAGGTGGGTTCAAAATTGTACCTATATAAAACACCAAATTTTAGTTCAATGTAATTACACAATAA
Source organism: Sitophilus oryzae (assembly GCF_002938485.1). Classification (NCBI taxonomy): domain Eukaryota; kingdom Metazoa; phylum Arthropoda; class Insecta; order Coleoptera; family Curculionidae; genus Sitophilus; species Sitophilus oryzae. Next base: position 491,424 of record NW_022147437.1, on the reverse strand, counting down.
AACACAGATTAACAAGACAGACGTTTATTCAGAGTAGGGTAGCTCATCATTTGAAACAATACAATTTAAAATGGTTTAAATAATTATTACAATAATATAGGGAAATTAAAATGACTATATTATAAATTAAATATTTGCAACAATTGATAATCCTGGTTACCCGTTAGATGACCAGTTAGTGTAACCTAGACTAAAAAAATTACCTACTCTACTAAAATTTAATATATATGAAAAACGGGGTACCCACGATATAAATGATACTTAAATTACTAAATAAATGGTCTTTACTAAAACTAATCAGAAGCAACAAAAAAAAATAGGTACAATATTTATTAAGTACGCAGGAACGAGAGGGAGCTAATAAAGAGTTTGGTACTTAGCTTTTATTCGTAAGGGTCCCAAAAAAAATCCCCTACGCCAGGATCTGCCGCACAACCAGAAGGCCCAACCACGTGGCTTCCCCTTAGCTGATCAATTGGTTTGAACAGGAACCTCGCTAGCCAGTCGTGAAAACCCTCGTGGAATCAAGTTGGTGCGTAAAAAGAAAAACCAAACCAAGGTGCCTAATTTAAAATTAACCCAATAAAAATTTGTCCCACGTGATAATTAATAAACCAAAATTAACTTACCCAAACTGTGGGCGATTTCCTTGGAAATAATACAAAAGATGCAACGCTATTAGTTTCGTCTCAATCCAGCCGTAGCTGTATGATATATATATAATATCAATTAAACGTAGAGAATTATTAACCTTTCCCAAAATCAAATGAAAGGATTTTTCCAACTCAAAACGTGACTTCACTGCCAGCGTGCCGAAAAGAAAAGAAAGGAAATCACCAGACAGGTGGGCGCTTGGAATTTTAATATCGATACCCCTTCCTGATATAAATTTAGCTATAAAATCCCTAGGTACATCCGCAACCAGTTAAGTACCAATGTTGCCAGGAGTAATCCGATAATAAAAGAAACTTAATAATAAATCAAACAATAATAATAAGTTAAATGCAATTACAACTAGATACAATTGATAAGAGTTTAAGATCATTAATAAATAAAAGTATTAAAATAAGTTAAATGCTAAAATTAATTATTTAGAGACTAAATATGAATGAGGTGAAATATGATTTAAGAAAACTTCAAGAAGCTGGCAACACCGTTAGACCCGTTGATGATTTGACGTTTCTGCCCTAACCACAAATTAATTAATCTAAACAAAAATCACAATCAGATTATTTATTAATAATAATTATTGAAGGTATTATTGTTATTAAAAAGGTATGTACATCGTTTCGTATAATATAATTAATATAATATGGTTTCCCTTTGTAGCAACCAAACAACTAACAAAATGCAATGAATATTTCCACTTGAACAGAAGTAAACAAATACCAAAAGTAAGTATATAAAGTGGTTATTATTAATATTACTTTAATTAACGTTATTTTAGATAAATAAGAAGTCTTTACACGATGCATTTACCCTTCCATAACCTGAAGAATAATACCTCAAGATCGAGTCAAAGATATTATTTACAAAATATTACATTTGGCTAAAAATACAACAATATGAAGTTAAATTATGATTTAAAGTTAATGCACATTTACTTTACTTGTAAATAGAAAATAAATAAATAATTAATATGTATTAAGAAATGTATTGTTATATTTTATTAACGTGCCATCTTCAAGGTTATAAACAAAATAATAAATCACCACATTCACCATTTTGTCAAGATATATCAATTAAAATAAATATAAGAAAATTAATTCCCCTTTAAAATATATAACCGTAACAAAATTAATCAGTTAAATAAAATAATTTAATAAATTACTAGCTTTTTCCCGCGACTACGTTCGCGTTACACCTCGAATCGTTTATGCATTGATTTCAATGATTTTTTACTTCTTTATAGAGAGCTAGTGAGCATAGATGTTTTTATTTTTCATCTTTTTTTTATTTATTAAGAGCACTAATACTCTCTTTATAGGTTATTTTTTATTCTTTGAAGGATAATTGAGGAAGATATATTTCGTTATGATGTCACTAAATAAACCCTTGTATAAAATTTTATACTGTCTGGTTTATAATGTTATAGTAATTGCATTTTCCTACAGCAAACTTTCATTCCCTATTCTACTCCCTAAGTGTATAAATTTCATAAATTCGCTTTATCTTTGTGCCAATTTTTATGTGTATAATCCAGAGCTCACCAAGTTTTATATAAATTTTTACTAACTTTACCCATTTGGTTGATGAATTTCAAAAATTTCTTCTAATTCTTTTTGTAGGATTTCATTCTTCTAGACCAAATAGTAAGGAATTTTCATACAACAAACTGTTCCGACATAATTTTACTCTCTAAGAGGATAAATTTCCTAAAATCACTTTGTGTAGCTAATTCACTAATGTCGTTTAAACGAACCTTTGTGCTAATATTTATGTATCTAAAGCTGGCGGTATGAACTCACTCCTAAAATATCTAAAAACTTAATATATAATCTAACTGACACACCACTGACAATGACAAATAATTTATTTCTGGAGGTAATGTGTGTAGGTGTTTTTCAGGTATGTTTTAGTATTTAGTCGTTTTACACAAAGAAATAGCCATTAAGCACTATGAAAATACTTCATAACAAATCTACACATATATACCGTATGATCGAAAAAAAACGGCGTCCAGGTGACTGGGAAATGACGATCGATGACATTTCCCATATAAATTTACATATAAAATGACAGCGATCTTCATTTCATAGCCATCGCTGACGCCGTTTTTATTCGATCATACGGTACCTTTCATTTAAAAAAGAATCATCAAGATTGGTGAAGCGGTTTCGGCGGGATGGATGCAACCTTTGAATAAGAAGACTAAGCAAGGAGCATATCAAAAATCTTAGGTACACCGCGATGGGCCTCAAATATGGCCGACTTAAATTCCGGTTTATCAGTTCTAATTTTATTTAAAAAATGTAAAACTATGATGTAGGGTAGACGTGGGGTAGACTCAATAATTTGTTGTTTTATGTTACGTTGTGAATAAATGTTGGTAGTTATTAAAATTGTTATAAAAATATATAATTCTAATAAAAATAGATAAGTTATAATAAGTATTTATTAACACAAACATCCGATACGCTACTGAAGCAGGTAAGTCAAATTAACGTATCTAAATTCGTTGACATCTAATCTTTGACAAGTAATAAATAAAAGCTAAAATGCAAGAAAAATATATAATATACACGTATGTATATAATATAGTCACTTACTAGCGAAAAGTTGTTCCATTATTTCACTCAATTTTTGCCGAGATCTACCGCACGCTACACAACCAACTATTTTAGAATATTTTTCGATAAATCGCGATAGTGTCACTGTTAATTTAAGTTCTGCCACAATTTCCATCTAGATTTACTACCTTTATACAACTATCAGTAGTAGAATAAATAATAAATAACATAAAATAAGCTCCGTAAAGACTGACAAATCCACAAAATTTCAAATCAAATTCAAATGTGTCAAATGAATCGTCAAACAGAACTGTCAAGGATCCCCACCCTAGAGTGCTTTTATGGCGCTTTTTCCGCCCACCATGCATGAATACATGGATAGCATTATGCTCCTTCCTTAGTCTTCTTATTCAAAGGATGCAACAAAAAATCCTTTGAGCTTTTATATATGTATGCATTAATTATTTTTCCAACATATTTTACTTTGCAAATTTTTATAAATATTCAGACTCGCCAATATCGTAGTCCACCGTGTCCAGCCTGTTTAGCCAAACGTAGGCCGATTCCTCTTCGGCAGCGCGCGGCGTCGTGAACATTTCTTATTTGTGAGATTAAAAAAACAAAACAATGCATTGGTTAAAATAAGTACATTCAATACATGTATTGTGTTAGACATTTATATGCCCAGTATATTTTTGTTTAACAAACCAATCAGGAAAATATCCAAAACCTACCGTTATAGGAGGTATAAGATGATTAAACTTATATAATGACAACTACTTATCGGATAACAAATTAATTACTACTGTCAGCTACTGTCTAGGTAGAATATACCTAGAGTACCTACACCTACCTATGATGTAGGTAGATTAAGGCTTATTTTGACTTTACGTCTCACTTCGGTGTCACAAGCTGAATTTTTCAGGGATGGAAGTACAGTACATGATATGGGGACCCTTATTCCGAAAGTAGTACAAAATTAGACCGGGTAAAAGGGCACTATCATCAAAAATCGATATATTAATACCAGCGTATAGAGAAAACAAATACTTATTTTTTGATTCAGTACACAATAAAGTCTTCGTAGGGAGTAATTTTTTATAATTATTTACAAAAAAACATTTCCATTAGCGCTTATGACCAAAAAAACTTTAAACATGAATAACTCATTTCAATCATGCGAAAATTTGGTTTAAAAATAGACTTTTTTTAATATAACTTTCATTTAAGGAAAAACGAAGGCCTAAATGAAAAAAAGAAACAATTTAAAAGTTTCGCTTATGTCTTGACAAGGTATCAAAGCAAACCCCATATTTTTTGCTTTTAAACTAATAAAGATATATCAATAAACAATCAGCGATGTAATGGTTTTTGCGCGCGCTGGCCGACTGCCGCCGCTGCGCCGAGATTTTACTATACCCTTGTATATATGACGTCATGGTGTGGCAAATGTAGCGTTTTAATTCGATTTGGGCTCCCTTATATAGGATAACAGAAACATTTTCAATGTTAAAAATAGCACGACGATACTCGCCAAAGCCAAAGCAATTTGCTTTGGCACTCTATAAGCGAAATCTTAAGAGCTTGGCAGCAAATCTTTCGTGTTAACATGGACATGGTAAAAAATAAATTTGTTCTTTGATATAAAGAGCGATAGAATTTTTGGTTTTGAAGATCTAGGAAACGGGAACGACAATGAACGACAATCAGGGCCCTGCAAAAATGTTCTTGTCATTATATTCTAATAACCGATGCAGGTGCTCAGTTGCAAGCCATTAAGCTTCGTTCCATTTTGAGAAAATGTATATTAAAATTAACAAAAAATCAATTGAATATAGAAGAAACAATATTTCAAGGGTAACCCTGCGACAACACATAATTTGAATTGGGTGTATAAAACTTATTGTATTTTTTCGATCCATGTCATTTAATTAAGGCCACACCAAAATGAAATAACTTAAAACAACATATTTTCAGCTTTGAAAATAAAACTACATCATGTGGGTATAATAAAAACGGGTATATATTGAAACTTTTTACTATTCAGATTAATCTGTTTTGGAGGTATGCACCTAAATTAACTTTGCTCATTTATATCCTTTAAAATAATGAAAGTTATGCGGCGCAAGTTTTGAGCCATTCAGTGGTATGTGGTATAAACACATATATGAGTTTGAGCACACTATCTCATGAGGCATTTGGCACAATTAAAGTAACTGAAAACTTTAATTGTCTTTTTGATGTTCTCAATTCAATTTCACCACAAAACCCCTCCAAATTTAAAATTGCCTTTGACAAATCGGATTTCAGAATAAATATTTGACAGAAATATTAGAATTTCTAAAAAATTTAAAAATAATAAACATCAAACTATATGGGGAGTATAAGACAGAAAAGGTGGGAAATGTGTAAATCCCAGCCGTATCCGGTTTCAAAGAGCGTTTAAGAAACATTTATTCAAAATTATTTTCATTCGAAGAACGTATATTGCAAACCAGACCACGACCAGAGAATCTTATAAAAGAAGACTTGGAAATAAATAATAAACAGACTTGGAAATTTTAGCTGTATCTGTATCTGATCATAGTTAGAGAACTGAAAATATACACAAACAAATTTAAAACAGAATACACTAATAGGGAAGTCTTAGTACGACATCAGAGAATTCACTTGGAACCATGAAGATGGTTTCGGCGAAGTTTTCATGTGAACACTGAAAAAAATATAGAAGTTTAAAATTATGAGAAAAACTAATGATGGCAGGTTTTAAATATGTACCTCATGACAAGAAATCTGATTACAGACAGTGCCTGGAAAACTATGTGGGGAGTATAAGGCAGAAAAGTGGGAACTGTGTAAATCCCAGTTCTATCCAGTTTCAAAGTGCGTTTAAGAAACATTTAATTCAAAATTAAAGGAAATGTAGAAGTTTAAAGTTATGGGACAAATTAATGAAAGCAAGTTTTAAATATGTACTTCATGACAAGAAAGCTGATTACAGACAGTGCCTGGAAAACTATGTGGGGAGTATAAGGCAGAAAAGTGGGAACTGTGTAAATCCCAGCCGTATCGAGTTTCAAAGAGCGTTTAAGAAACATTTAATTCAAAATTAAAGGAAATATAGAAGTTTAAAATTATGGGACAAATTAATGAAAGCAAGTTTTAAATATGTACTTCATGACAAGAAAGCTGATTACAGACAGTGCCTGGAAAACTATGTGGGGAGTATAAGGCAGAAAAGTGGGAACTGTGTAAATCCCAGTCCTATCCAGTTTCAAAGAGCGTTTAAGAAACATTTAATTCAAAATTAAAGGAAATATAGAAGTTTAAAGTTATAGGACAAATTAATGAAAGCAAGTTTTAAATATGTACTTTATGACAAGAAAGCTGATTACAGACAGTGCCTGGAAAACTATGTGGGGAGTATAAGGCAGAAAAGTGGGAACTGTGTAAATCCCAGCCGTATCGAGTTTCAAAGAGCGTTTAAGAAACGTTTAATTCAAAATTAAAGGAAGTATAGAAGTTTAAAATTATGGGACAAATTAATGAAAGCAAGTTTTAAATATGTACTTCATGACAAGAAAGCTGATTACAGACAGTGCCTGGAAAACTATGTGGGGAGTATAAGGCAGAAAAGTGGGAACTGTGTAAATCCCAGTCCTATCCAGTTTCAAAGGGCGTTTAAGAAACATTTAATTCAAAATTAAAGGAAATATAGAAGTTTAAAGTTATAGGACAAATTAATGAAAGCAAGTTTTAAATATGTACTTTATGACAAGAAAGCTGATTACAGACAGTGCCTGGAAAACTATGTGGGGAGTATAAGGCAGAAAAGTGGGAACTGTGTAAATCCCAGCCGTATCGAATTTCAAAGAGCGTTTAAGAAACATTTAATTCAAAATTAAAGGAAATATAGAAGTTTAAAATTATGGGACAAATTAATGAAAGCAAGTTTTAAATATGTACTTCATGACAAGAAAGCTGATTACAGACAGTGCCTGGAAAACTATGTGGGGAGTATAATGCAGAAAAGTGGGAACTGTGTAAATCCCAGCCGTACCGAGTTTCAAAGAGCGTTTAAGAAACATTTAATTCAAAATTATTTTCATTCGAAGAACACAAATTGCAAACCAGACCTCGACCAGAGAATCTTAAATCCAAATTCAATGAATAAGAGACAACGTCAGGAACAGACCTGGAAGTTTTAGCTGTATCAGTATCTGATCACAGCTACTGAAAATATACCCAAACGAATTTAAAACAGCATACACTATATAGGGAAGTCTTCGTACGAGAGAATTCACTTGGTATCATGAAGATGATTTTAGCGATGTTTTCCTGTCAACAATATATAATAAAGAAATATAGAAATAAAGCATACTTAAGATGTCACCTTCAAAATCATATATCTATTGATTCTAGGTAAATTGTTAATTATTGTTAGCATAAGAATTACTATTTTTTACTTTTTTTTCCTATTAATTTTTGTAATGAAAGCTTATGAAACCTTTCATTAAAGATAATAATTTAGATATCTCCATTAAGAAAATATTTTATTTCCTATTTAGTTGAACGGGTGGACTTGAAAAAATCCGTGGTATTTATAACCCAACATCACCAGTTGTTACAAAAAAGTCAGCTCACCAGTTACGGGTTAGGTTGATGGCCTGGTTTAGCAGAGGACCCTTTTGAGGACGGTCCCATTTTATGAATGTTTATTAGGTTGATGATTTGATTGAAGTTCAAGATGGTTGAGTGGATGGTTTTATATTTTGTCTATTTTTCTTTACCATGTTTAAAATATTTTGGTATAAGGTTTGTTCCAACCCGCCGCAGAACCGTCACCAAACGACCACGCTCGGCGCAGTAATTCAAATGTTATCGGACGATCCTATTTGCGTATCAACCTACCGTGGGATCGTTTAATTACGAGTTCAGAACGGTAATTTCGGTACATGGTCCAAATTGAGAACAGTTTGTGTTGACTTGCACATTAAAGCATATTAACAGGGATTATCGATTTTTAACAGTTGTTTCTGCTCCGGCGTCCGGCTGATGCTTCTGTCTTGGTTATTTTTTACGAATTCGAATACGTATGCGTTATACTTTTGCTTGTGAGTTTGTGTGGAGTAAATCGTTCGGTTTGAAGGGGTTTGAAGCGGTTCGGGGGGTGTTGGGGGATGTGTCGGAGAGGTAGTACCTTTTGTCAAGAACGGTCACTCCAAGCGACATAGTCGGGCGGAGGTTCTTGCAACTGGGCCTCACGAGACACCCAACTCTCACTTGTTGGCTCCAAGCGCCACACCCCGGTAAACCGTATTGACCTACGGGCTAAACCAAGTGAGGGTACCCAGATATGGGGAAAATGGGCACTCTTTTGTCCTTAAGTAGAGAAATCGACTCAAAAGGCGGATGAACTAAATAAATTTAGTCAACGGCATAAGGATGGGACGGCAACGGAAACCCGTCACATTAAAGATCCCAGTGATATTCCTAGTAGATCATCATGACTATGTTCAGATCAAATTATTCCGGAGCTAAAAGCTCCTCATTCGGATCTCCGGGAGGAGCGATGTTGAACAGAAACATGAGCAATTTCAAACTTAAGACGAAAAAGATAAAAAGAATAGGCACATGGAATGTGAGAACTATGGCCCAAGCTGGCAAAATACAATGTGCTTTACAAGAAATGGACAGAATGCACATAGAGATTATGGGAGTGTCTGAAATGAGATGGCCTAATGCAAGCTACTGTGACATTGATGAATATCGAGTGTACTACTCTGGATCAACAAATAATCGATATGAAAATGGAGTGGGGATAATCGTGCATCAGAATGTGAGCAGAAGTGTAACTAACTTTGTGCCAGTGAACGAACGTATCATTCTGTTACAAATATCAGCAACACCAGTGAACATGAATATCGTACAGGTCTACGCGCCGACTACAGATCACAGCGACGAAGAAATAATAGAGTTTTATTCTGAAATAAACAACGTTATTAAGAACTTACCAAAACACGAGATGCTAATTCTACTAGGAGACTTCAACGCTAAAATAGGAAGAGGAAAAGAAGGAAGTCATATTGGACCGTATGGACTGGGCGACAGAAATGAACGAGGTGACCTGTTAAGCCTATTTGCTCTTGAACAAAATCTAGTGATCCTAAACACATTCTACAAACTACCGGCTAGACGACTGTATACTTGGAAATCACCAGGAGATGAAGAAAGTAACACAAGGAACCAAATAGACTTCATCCTTGTCAACCACAGATACAGAAACAGTTTTACTAGTGTGAAAACATACCCAGGGGCAGATATTCATTCAGATCACAACCCAGTAGTTGGAGAATACAGAATAAAACTAAAGAAAATCAGAAGAAAAAACACGAGAAGATACAAACTGAGAATACTCAAAGACAAGGAAATCAAAGAAAAAGCCAAGAAAATAATAAACGACCAGATCAACCTGTTGATAGAGAAGGACAGCAACACTGAAGAAACAATACAAACCATCAATAGGACAGTAGAAAACATCAAAGAAGAACTCCTGAAACCAAGCGACGCCAAGAACAAAACATGGATGACCAATGAAATTCTAAAATTAATGGAAGAGAGAAGAAAGCACAAAAATAATAACCCAGTATACAAGCAGATACAACGAGAACTGCAGAGGAAAATCAGGGAGGCCAAACAAAAAGAACTAGAAGAAAAATGCCAAGAAATCGAAGACCTACAAAGAAAATATGACGAGTTCAACGTACACAAAAAAGTGCGAGAGATAACAGGAAAACATAAGAAAAAAGTAGTGGGCAAGCTTCTCAACGATAAAGGAGAATTAATTATTGACCGAAGGAAAATCCAAGAAACGTGGAAAAAATATATTGAAGACCTGTTCTATGACGAAAGAGTAGATCCACCAAGCGTAGAAACAGAAACTGGACCAGAAATAATACCGGTAGAAGTAAAAGCGGCAATATTTGAAACACGAGATGGAAAAGCCGCGGGACCAGACGGGATCCAATCGGAATTTCTCAAACTACTCGACGAAGACTCAATAAAATTCTTATGTAAAATCTTCAACAACATATACAACACTGGAAATATACCAAGAGAATGGCTGTTGTCGGAGTTCGTCATGCTTCCAAAGAAACAAGGTGCCAAAAAATGCGAAGACTATAGAGGCATAAGCCTCATGAGCCATCTACTAAAAATCTTCCTAAAGATCATCCACAAAAGAATATACAAAATATGCGAAGAACGGATATCAGACACGCAGTTTGGTTTCATGAAAGGAGTCGGAACGAGAGATGCGCTATTTAGTATACAAGTCCTGTTTCAGAGGTGCCGAGACGTGAACTGTGATATATTTGCCTGTTTTATAGATTACGAGAAGGCATTCGACAAAATTCAACACGAAAAAATGATGCAAATACTGAAAGACACTGGAATAGATGGCAAAAATCTCAGAATAATTAGAAACCTATACTGGAACCAGTCAGCATCCATTAGATTGAACTCGGAAGAATGCACAGACGAAGTAAATATCCGGAGGGGAGTACGACAGGGTTGCATCCTGTCACCACTCATTTTCAACTTATATTCAGAGGAAATCTTTAATGAAGCACTAGAAGGAGAAGAACATGGAATCCTGGTAAACGGAGAACGCCTGAATAATATCAGATATGCAGATGACACGGTCGTATTTGCTGACAACATCATCAGCATGCAGCGGCTCATAGACAAAATAAGTGAAGCGAGTGAAAGATATGGGCTGAAAGTAAACATCAATAAAACCAAATTTATGATAATAAGCAAGAATACGAACACGCGAGGCCAACTTTTCATTAGAAACATACCAATACAACGGGTATCAGAATTCACATACCTAGGCACAGTAGTCAATGAACAGTGGGACCACTCACAGGAAATTAAAGTTAGAATCGAAAAGGCAAGAAGTGCATTCAAAAGTATGGACAAACTCTTTAAGAGCCACAATCTAAACCTAGAAATAAAAATCAGACTCCTCCGATGCTACATTCTGTCCATACTATACTATGGGGTAGAGTCGTGGACATTAACAAAAGCGACCGAAAAACGACTAGAAGCGTTCGAAATGTGGCTATACCGACGCATCTTGAAAATACCATGGGTTGATAAAGTATCAAACAGAGCGGTACTAGAAAGAATAGAGAAACAAAAAGAAATAATGAACACAATAAAAAGAAGAAAGCTTGAATATCTAGGCCATATAATGAGGAATGAAGGAAAATACCACCTCCTAATCTCCATCCTTCAAGGGAAAGTCTTTGGCAAAAGAGGACCCGGAAGACGAAGAATCTCATGGCTGAAAAATCTCAGAACTTGGTTCACTACAACAACGAAAAATCTATTCAGAGCAGCGGCAAACAAAATAATAATAGCCAGGATGATTGCCAATATTCGAAACGAATAGGCACCTTAAGAAGAAATCGTTCGGAAATGTTAAATTATACACTTTCATAATTATCTATTGATAATAATTATGGATGAATGACGATGGTATGACTGATTTCTTTACCCTTATCTATGTCTTTACCTCCACTTCAGATAGTGACAATTTGGAGTTGCTGCCTAGTGAAAGAGTGAAAAATGATATTAATATTTAGGTAAACTTTAATCGTATTTTCTTGTTTCCTCGAACAAAAACAAAATACCTATCGATACACGCGCTTGACACTTTTGACAGTCCCGAAAACAATCCACAAAGCCCAACGTTGTCCAACGTTGATACTTTTTGCACCGTCACGAAACTATTCGAAATCCGCGCATGCTAACAAAGTGCAAGAAAACCGATTCGAGTACGATTTCGAAACCATCCCGAAATGCTGGTTAGAACAAACCTATAAAAAAAACTTAAATAAATTATATTTAGGTCACCGAGTTTCAATATTCTTTTATTCCGGGAGAGAATAGAATTTCTGAGGATTAATATTGAAGCTATATTATTATTTTAAGGCGGCATTTTAATGTATTGTTACAAAACCAGCCCAGCTCTATTCAGACATTCGAGAACAAAGCGACCGTCTCCACATATCTGAATGGTGGAATCCAGAACCTTCTGGACTGTCTGTTTCATTTCTATAAGTAACGATTGTTACGGCAAAAAGAGAACAGACCAGTGTTGCCAAGGACGATAGAAATATATATATATATATATATATATATATATATATATATATATATATATATATATATATATATATATATATATATATATATATATATATATATATATATATATATATATATAGACAGGAAATATGTCTACAGTTTTAGAGATTTTTTAAAGGGAAATAGGAACGATTTAGCAAAATCTAGGAATGTTTAATATTTTCAGATGGCGTATATTGTATATCATAGAAAAATATATTATCTATAGCTCTGCTTAGAACACATGTCAACAGCAATAAAATTTGAACCGAGAATCCGGAGAAGCACAGAAAGCAGAAAACATTTATCACAATCAGACCGTAGTAAAGATTGGTTCATTATCTATTTACATTTACTTATTACTTCATAAGTTTCTTATGTGTGTATTACTTATTCTATGCTTATGCCTTTAATATTGGTAGAATCGTAGAATATAGAGAAGATCGGCAAACATCACAGATTGGACGACTCATTTTCTCAAGCAAAACGTCGTTTTCTCAATTTAGAAAAAAGGGTTGAAAAACTCTTAGATCTCAGTATCGAGATTTTATTCCTAAATATCATTCTCTGGGTCATCATAAATATGTACCTCTTTCTCACACAAATAATTTAAGTGGAAATAAGTTCTTCCTACCGCTCCATTGTCTCACGAGAGAAAAAAGTCTAACCACAAAGTTCAGAGTAGTATTTGATGGGTCCATGAAGACTACAACTGAGAGGTACCTCTAAAGGTGCGTGCAGACCTGACGAGACGAGAGCGAGACGAGAGCGAGACAAGAGCGAGACGAGACCGACAAGAGAGCGAGACGACCGCGAGACTTCTTCTCTCCATTTTTTGAGGCAAGCCTGCTACGAGACAAGCGAATTGGATCATAGTGAAAGGAACCCAAACACATTGAATTGTAATTGAATCTAATCACAGCAATGGCCAAATAATAACGCATACAGTAATACATTTTTGTATCTTTAACATAGTAGACACGACGTCTTTTACAAAATACGTTTTTTAGAACAAATTGTTAAATAGAAGTCATAGAAAAGGTTAGGAAGCATATTATAAAATTACTGTAGACCTGTATACTTGGAAGTAGGGTACTACAAAAAAGTGTTGCGGATATAACATATTTTTTGGAATGAGCCGTCTTTATGGCGATATTTACAACCTAACTGGTAGTAGTGGAAAAAAGGGTATGTTTTGACAGTAGCCGTTTCACGACGTACGGCAGTCTTCTGTATGCTTCTGTCCCTGTCTAGCTCATCGTGCGGTAGCGACGCTACGTAAGCCTGAGTTGTATCGTATTATTAAGCGGAGCTTAGGCGAACTCTCCGGTCACCTTTACACTTTGCATGAAGTCGCGGGAGCTCGGTAGTAGAAGTTAAGGGATATCGTCGCCGAGAGCCGACTACGGTCCCGTCTTTATGGCGATATTTACAGCCTATTGCTGGTATTAGTGGAAAAAGGGTATGTTTTGACAGTAGCCGTTTCACGACGTACGGCAGTCTTCTGTATGCTTCTGTCCCTGTCTAGCTCATCGTGCGGTAGCGACGCTACGTAAGCCTGAGTTGTATCGTATTATTAAGCGGAGCTTAGGCGAACTCTCCGGTCACCTTTACACTTTGCATGAAGTCGCGGGAGCTCGGTAGTAGAAGTTAAAGGGATATCGTCGCCGAGCCGACTACGGTCCCGTCTTTATGGCGATATCTACAACCTAACTGGTAGTAGTGGAAAAAAGGGTATGTTTTGACAGTAGCCGTTTCACGACGTACGGCAGTCTTCTGTATGCCTCTGTCCCTGTCTAGCTCATCTTGCGGTAGCGACGCGACGTAAGCCTGAGTTGTATCGTATTATTAAGCGGAGCTTAGGCGAACTCTCCGGTCACCTTTGCACTTTGCATGAAGTCGCGGGAGCTCGGTAGTAGAAGTTAAAGGGATATCGTCGCCGAGCCGACTACGGTCCCGTCTTTATGGCGATATATACAACCTAACTGGTAGTAGTGGAAAAAAGGGTATGTTTTGACAGTAGCCGTTTTACGACGTACGGCAGTCTTCTGTATGCTTCTGTCCCTGTCTAGCTCATCGTGCGGTAGCGACGCGACGTAAGCCTGAGTTGTATCGTATTATTAAGCGGAGCTTAGGCGAACTCTCCGGTCACCTTTGCACTTTGCATGAAGTCGCGGGAGCTCGGTAGTAGAAGTTAAAGGGATATCGTCGCCGAGCCGACTACGGTCCCGTCTTTATGGCGATATTTACAACCTAACTGGTAGTAGTGGAAAAAAGGGTATGTTTTGACAGTAGCCGTTTCACGACGTACGGCAGTCTTCTGTATGCTTCTATCCCTGTCTAGCTCATCGTGCGGTAGTGACGCGACGTAAGCCTTAGTTGTATCGTATTATTAAGCGGAGCTTAGGCAAACTCTCCGATCACCTTTGCACTTTGCATGAAGTCGCGGGAGCTCGGTAGTAGAAGTTAAAGGGATATCGTCGCCGAGCCGACTACGGTCCCGTCTTTATGGCGATATTTACAACCTAACTGGTAGTAGTGGAAAAAAGGGTATGTTTTGACAGTAGCCGTTTCACGACGTACGGCAGTCTTCTGTATGCCTCTGTCCCTGTCTAGCTCATCTTGCGGTAGCGACGCGACGTAAGCCTGAGTTGTATCGTATTATTAAGCGGAGCTTAGGCGAACTCTCCGGTCACCTTTGCACTTTGCATGAAGTCGCGGGAGCTCGGTAGTAGAAGTTAAAGGGATATCGTCGCCGAGCCGACTACGGTCCCGTCTTTATGGCGATATCTACAACCTAACTGGTAGTAGTGGAAAAAAGGGTATGTTTTGACAGTAGCCGTTTCACGACGTACGGCAGTCTTCTGTATGCCTCTGTCCCTGTCTAGCTCATCTTGCGGTAGCGACGCGACGTAAGCCTGAGTTGTATCGTATTATTAAGCGGAGCTTAGGCGAACTCTCCGGTCACCTTTGCACTTTGCATGAAGTCGCGGGAGCTCGGTAGTAGAAGTTAAAGGGATATCGTCGCCGAGCCGACTACGGTCCCGTCTTTATGGCGATATTTACAACCTAACTGGTAGTAGTGGAAAAAGGGTATGTTTTGACAGTAGCCGTTTTACGACGTACGGCAGTCTTCTGTATGCTTCTGTCCCTCGTTCAGCTCATCGTGCGGTAGTGACGCGACGTAAGCCTTAGTTGTATCGTATTATTAAGCGGAGCTTAGGCGAACTCTCCGATCACCTTTGCACTTTGCATGAAGTCGCGGGAGCTCGGTAGTAGAAGTTAAAGGGATATCGTCGCCGAGCCGACTACGGTCCCGTCTTTATGGCGATATTTACAACCTAACTGGTAGTAGTGGAAAAAAGGGTATGTTTTGACAGTAGCCGTTTCACGACGTACGGCAGTCTTCTGTATGCTTCTATCCCTGTCTAGCTCATCGTGCGGTAGTGACGCGACGTAAGCCTTAGTTGTATCGTATTATTAAGCGGAGCTTAGGCAAACTCTCCGATCACCTTTGCACTTTGCATGAAGTCGCGGGAGCTCGGTAGTAGAAGTTAAAGGGATATAGTCGCCGAGCCGACTACGGTCCCGTCTTTATGGCGATATTTACAACCTAACTGGTAGTAGTGGAAAAAAGGGTATGTTTTGACAGTAGCCGTTTCACGACGTACGGCAGTCTTCTGTATGCCTCTGTCCCTGTCTAGCTCATCTTGCGGTAGCGACGCGACGTAAGCCTGAGTTGTATCGTATTATTAAGCGGAGCTTAGGCGAACTCTCCGGTCACCTTTGCACTTTGCATGAAGTCGCGGGAGCTCGGTAGTAGAAGTTAAAGGGATATCGTCGCCGAGCCGACTACGGTCCCGTCTTTATGGCGATATCTACAACCTAACTGGTAGTAGTGGAAAAAAGGGTATGTTTTGACAGTAGCCGTTTTACGACGTACGGCAGTCTTCTGTATGCTTCTGTCCCTGTCTAGCTCATCGTGCGGTAGCGACGCGACGTAAGCCTGAGTTGTATCGTATTATTAAGCGGAGCTTAGGCGAACTCTCCGGTCACCTTTTTTTTGCACTTTGCATGAAGTCGCGGGAGCTCGGTAGTAGAAGTTAAAGGGATATCGTCGCCGAGCCGACTACGGTCCCGTCTTTATGGCGATATTTACAACCCAACTGGTAGTAGTGGAAAAAGGGTATGTTTTGACAGTAGCCGTTTGACGACGTACGGCAGTCTTCTGTATGCTTCTATCCCTGTCTAGCTCATCGTGCGGTAGCGGACGCGACGTAAGCCTTTTTTTTAGTTGTATCGTATTATTAAGCGGAGCTTTAGGCAAAACTCTCCGGTCACCTTTGCACTTTGCATGAAGTCGCGGGAGCTCGGTAGTAGAAGTTAAAGGGATATCGTCGCCGAGCCGACTACGGTCCCAGTCTTTATGGCGATATTTACAACCTAACTGGTAGTAGAAAAAAAGGGTATGTTTTGACAGTAGCCGTTTCACGACGTACGGAAGTCTCTCTGTATGCTTCTATCCCCGTCTAGCTCATCGTGCGGTAGTGACGCGACGTAAGCCTTAGTTGTATCGTATTATTAAGCGGAGCCAGGCGAACTCTCCGATCACCTTTGCACTTTGTATGAAGTCGCGGGAGCTCGGTAGTAGAAGTTAAAGGGATATCGTCGCCGAGCCGACTACGGTCCCGTCTTTATGGCGATATTTACAACCTAACTGGTAATAGTGGAAAAAAGGGTATGTTTGACAGTATGCGTTCACGACGTACGGCAGTCTTCTGTATGCTTCTATCCCTGTCTAGCCTCATCGTGCGGTAGCGACGCGACGTAAGCCTGAGTTGTATCGTATTATTAAGCGGAGCTTAGGCGAACTACTCAGGATCACCTTGCACTTTGCATGAAGTCGCGGAGCTCGGTAGTAGAAGTTAAGGGATATCGTCGCCGAGCCGGACTACGGTCCCGTCTTTATGGCGATATCTACAACCTAACTGGTGGTAGTGGAAAAAAGGGTATGTTTTGACAGTAGCCGTTTCACGACGTACGGCAGTCTTCTGTATGCTTCTATCCCTGTCTAGCTCATCGTGCGGTAGCGACGCGACGTAAGCCTGAGTTGTATCGTATTATTAAGCGGAGCTTAGGCGAACTCTCAGGTCACCTTTGCACTTTGCATGAAGTCGCGGGAGCTCGGTAGTAGAAGTTAAAGGGATATCGTCGCCGAGCCGACTACGGTCCCGTCTTTATGGCGATATTTACAACCCAACTGGTAATAGTGGAAAAAGGGTATGTTTTGACAGTAGCCGTTTCACGACGTACGGCAGTCTTCTGTATGCTTCTATCCCTGTCTAGCTCATCGTGCGGTAGCGACGCGACGTAAGCCTGAGTTGTATCGTATTATTAAGCGGAGCTTAGGCGAACTCTCAGGTCACCTTTGCACTTTGCATGAAGTCGCGGGAGCTCGGTAGTAGAAGTTAAAGGGATATCGTCGCCGAGCCGACTACGGTCCCGTCTTTATGGCGATATTTACAACCTAACTGGTAATAGTGGAAAAAGGGTATGTTTTGACAGTAGCCGTTTTCACGACGTACGGCAGTCTTCTGTATGCTTCTATCCCTGTTCTAGCTCATCGTGCGGTAGCGACGCGACGTAAAGCCTTGAGTTGTATCGTATTATTAAGCGGAGCTTAGGCGAACTCTCAGGTCACCTTTGCACTTTGCATGAAGTCGCGGGAGCTCGGTAGTAGAAGTTAAAGGGATATCGTCGCCGAGCCGACTACGGTCCCGTCTTTATGGCGATATTTACAACCTAACTGGTAATAGTGGAAAAAGTGGGTATGTTTTGACAGTAGCCGTTTCACGACGTACGGCAGTCTCTCTGTATGCTTCTATCCCCGTCTAGCTCATCGTGCGGTAGTGACGCGACGTAAGCCTGGAGTTGTATCGTATTATTAAGCGGAGCTTAGGCAAACTCTCCGATCACCTTTGCACTTTGCATGAAGTCGCGGGAGCTCGGTAGTAGAAGTTAAAGGGATATCGTCGCCGAGCCGACTACGGTCCCGTCTTTATGGCGATATTTACAACCTAACTGGTAGTAGTGGAAAAAAGGGTATGTTTTGACAGTAGCCGTTTCACGACGTACGGCAGTCTTCTGTATGCTTCTATCCCTGTCTAGCTCATCGTGCGGTAGCGACGCAACGTAAACCTGAGTTGTATCGTATTATTAAGCGGAGCTTAGGCGAACTCTCCGGTCACCTTTGCACTTTGCATGAAGTCGCGGGAGCTCGGTAGTAGAAGTTAAAGGGATATCGTCGTCGAGCCGATTACGGTCCCGTCTTTATGGCGATATCTACAACCTAACTGGTAGTAGTGGAAAAAAGGGTATGTTTTGACAGTAGCCGTTTCAAGACGTACGGCAGTCTTCTGTATGCTTCTGTCCCTGTCTAGCTCATCGTGCGGTAGCGACGCGACGTAAGCCTGAGTTGTATCGTATTATTAAGCGGAGCTTAGGCGAACTCTCCGGTCACCTTTGCACTTTGCATGAAGTCGCGGGAGCTCGGTAGTAGAAGTTAAAGGGATATCGTCGTCGAGCCGATTACGGTCCCGTCTTTATGGCGATATCTACAACCTAACTGGTAGTAGTGGAAAAAAGGGTATGTTTTGACAGTAGCCATTTCACGACGTACGGCAGTCTTCTGTATGCTTCTGTCCCTGTCTAGCTCATCGTGCGGCAGCGACGCGACGTAAACCTGAGTTGTATCGTATTATTAAGCGGAGCTTAGGCGAACTCTCCGGTCACCTTTGCACTTTGCATGAAGTCGCGGGAGCTCGGTAATAGAAGTTAAAGGGATATCGTCGCCGAGCCGACTACGGTCCCGTCTTTATGGCGATATCTACAACCTAACTGGTAGTAGTGGAAAAAAGGGTATGTTTTGACAGTAGCCGTTTCACGACGTACGGCAGTCTTCTGTATGCTTCTATCCCTGTCTAGCTCATCGTGCGGTAGCGACGCGACGTAAGCCTGAGTTGTATCGTATTATTAAGCGGAGCTTAGGCGAACTCTCAGGTCACCTTTGCACTTTGCATGAAGTCGCGGGAGCTCGGTAGTAGAAGTTAAAGGGATATCGTCGCCGAGCCGACTACGGTCCCGTCTTTAAGGCGATATCTACAACCTAACTGGTAGTAGTGGAAAAAAGGGCATGTTTTGACAGTAGCCATTTCACGACGTACGGCAGTCTTCTGTATGCTTCTGTCCCTGTCTAGCTCATCGTGCGGCAGCGACGCGACGTAAGCCTGAGTTGTATCGTATTATTAAGCGGAGCTTAGGCGAACTCTCCGGTCACCTTTGCACTTTGCATGAAGTCGCGGGAGCTCGGTAATAGAAGTTAAAGGGATATCGTCGCCGAGCCGACTACGGTTCCGTCTTTATGGCGATATCTACAACCTAACTGGTAGTAGTGGAAAAAAGGGTATGTTTTGACAGTAGCCGTTTCACGACGTACGTCAGTCTTCTTCTGTATGCTTCTGTCCTGTCTAGCTCTTCATCGTGCGGTAGCGACGCGACGTAAGCCTGAGTTGTATCGTATTATTAAGCGGAGCTTAGGCGAACTCTCCGTTCACCTTTGCACTTTGCATGAAGTCGCGGGAGCTCGGTAATAGAAGTTAAAGGGATATCGTCGCCGAGCCGACTACGGTTCCGTCTTTATGGCGATATCTACAACCTAACTGGTAGTAGTGGAAAAAAGGGCATGTTTTGACAGTAGCCATTTCACGACGTACGGCAGTCTTCTGTATGCTTCTGTCCCTGTCTAGCTCATCGTGCGGCAGCGACGCGACGTAAGCCTCAGTTGTATCGTATTATTAAGCGGGAGCTTAGGCGAACTCTCCGGTCACCTTTGCACTTTGCATGAAGTCGCGGGAGCTCGGTAATAGAAGTTAAAGGGGATATCGTCGCCGAGCCGACTACGGTTCCGTCTTTATGGCGATATCTACAACCTAACTGGTAGTAGTGGAAAAAAGGGTATGTTTTGACAGTAGCCGTTTCACGACGTACGTCAGTCTTCTGTATGCTTCTGTCCCTGTCTAGATCATCGTGCGGTAGCGACGCGACGTAAGCCTGAGTTGTATCGTATTATTAAGCGGAGCTTAGGCGAACTCTCCGGTCACCTTTGCACTTTGCATGAAGTCGCGGGAGCTCGATAATAGAAGTTAAAGGGATATCGTCGCCGAGCCGACTACGGTTCCGTCTTTATGGCGATATCTACAACCTAACTGGTAGTAGTGGAAAAAAGGGCATGTTTTGACAGTAGCCATTTCACGACGTACGGCAGTCTTCTGTATGCTTCTGTCCCTGTCTAGCTCATCGTGCGGCAGCGACGCGACGTAAGCCTGAGTTGTATCGTATTATTAAGCGGAGCTTAGGCGAACTCTCCGGTCACCTTTGCACTTTGCATGAAGTCGCGGGAGCTCGGTAGTAGATGTTAAAGGGATATCGTCGCCGAGCCGACTACGGTCCCGTCTTTATGGCGATATTTACAAACTAACTGGTAGTAGTGGAAAAAAGGGTATGTTTTGACAGTAGCCGTTTCACGACGTACGGCAGTCTTCTGTATGCTTCTGTCCCTGTCTAGCTTATCGTGCGGTAGCGACGCGACGTAAGCCTGAGTTGTATCGCATTATTAAGCGGAGCTTAGGCGAACTCTCCGGTCACCTTTGCACTTTGCATGAAGTCGCGGGATCTCGGTAGTAGAAGTTAAAGGGATATCGTCGCCGAGCCGACTACGGTCCCGTCTTTATGGCGATATTTACAACCTAACTGGTAGTAGTGGAAGAAAGGGTATGTTTTGACAGTAGCCGTTTCACGACGTACGGCAGTCTTCTGTATGCTTCTGTCCCTGTCTAGCTCATCGTGCGGTAGCGACGCAACGTAAGCCTGAGTTGTGTCGTATTATTAAGCGGAGCTTAGGCGAACTCTCCGGTCACCTTTGCACTATGCATGAAGTCGCGGGAGCTCGGTAGTAGAAGTTAAAGGGATATCGTAGCCGAGCCGACTACGGTCCCGTCTTTATGGCGATATCTACAACCTAACTGGTAGTAATGGAAAAAAGGGTATGTTTTGACAGTAGCCGTTTCACGACGTACGGCTGTCTTCTGTATGCTTCTGTCCCTGTCTAGCTCATCGTGCGGTAGCGACGCGACGTAAGCCTGAGTTGTATAGTATTATTAAGCGGAGCTTAGGCGAACTCTCCGGTCACCTTTGCACTTTGCATGAAGTCGCGGGAGCTCGGTAGTAGAAGTTAAAGGGATATCGTCGCCGAGCCGACTACGGTCCCGTCTTTATGGCGATATCTACAACCTAACTGGTAGTAGTGGAAAAAAGGGTATGTTTTGACAGTAGCCGTTTCACGACGTACGGCAGTCTTCATGTATGCTTCTGTCCCTATCTAGCTTATCGTGCGGTAGCGACGCGACGTAAGCCTGAGTTGTATCGTATTATTAAGCGGAGCTTAGGCGAACTCTCCGGTCACCTTTGCACTTTGCATGAAGTCGCGGAGCTCGGTAGTAGAAGTTAAAGGATATCGTCGCCGAGCCGACTACGGTCCCGTCTTTATGGCGATATCTACAACCTAACTGGTAGTAGTGGAAAAAGGGTATGTTTTGACAGTAGCCGTTTCACGACGTACGGCAGTCTTCTCTGTATGCTTCTGTCCCTGTCTAGCTTCATCGTGCGGTAGCGACGCTACGTAAGCCTGAGTTGTATCGTATTATTAAGCGGAGCTTAGGCGAACTCTCCGGTCACCTTTACACTTTGCATGAAGTCGCGGAGCTCGGTAGTAGAAGTTAGAAAGGGATATCGTCGCCGAGCCGACTACGGTCCCGTCTTTATGGCGATATTTACAACCTAACTGGTAGTAGTGGAAAAAGGGTATGTTTTGACAGTAGCCGTTTCACGACGTACGGAAGTCTTCTGTATGCTTCTGTCCTTGTCTAGCTCATCGTGCGGTAGCGACGCGACGTAAGCCTGAGTTGTATCGTATTATTAAGCGGAGCTTAGGCGAACTCTCAGGTCACCTTTGCACTTTGCATGAAGTCGCGGGAGCTCGGTAGTAGAAGTTAAAGGGATATCGTCGCCGAGCCGACTACGGTCCCGTCTTTATGGCGATATTTACAACCTAACTGGTAATAGTGGAAAAAAGGGTATGTTTTGACAGTAGCCGTTTCACGACGTACGGCAGTCTTCTGTATGCTTCTATCCCTGTCTAGCTCATCGTGCGGTAGCGACGCGACGTAAGCCTGAGTTGTATCGTATTATTAAGCGGAGCTTAGGCGAACTCTCAGGTCACCTTTGCACTTTGCATGAAGTCGCGGGAGCTCGGTAGTAGAAGTTAAAGGGATATCGTCGCCGAGCCGACTACGGTCCCGTCTTTATGGCGATATTTACAACCTAACTGGTAGTAGTGGAAAAAAGGGTATGTTTTGACAGTAGCCGTTTCAAGACGTACGGCAGTCTTCTGTATGCTTCTGTCCCTGTCTAGCTCATCGTGCGGTAGCGACGCGACGTAAGCCTGAGTTGTATCGTATTATTAAGCGGAGCTTAGGCGAACTCTCCGGTCACCTTTGCACTTTGCATGAAGTCGCGGGAGCTCGGTAGTAGAAGTTAAAGGGATATCGTCGCCGAGCCGACTACGGTTCCGTCTTTATGGCGATATTTACAACCTAACTGGTAGTAGTGGAAAAAAGGGCATGTTTTCACAGTAGCCGTTTCACGACGTACGGCAGTCTTCTGTATGCTTCTGTCCCTGTCTAGCTCATCGTGCGGTAGCGACGCGACGTAAGCCTGAGTTGTATCGTATTATTAAGCGGAGCTTAGGCGAACTCTCCGGTCACCTTTGCACTTTGCATGAAGTCGCGGGAGCTCGGTAGTAGAAGTTAAAGGGATATCGTCGCCGAGCCGACTACGGTCCCGTCATTATGGCGATATCTACAACCTAACTGGTAGTAGTGGAAAAAAGGGTATGTTTTGACAGTAGCCGTTTCACGACGTACGGCAGTCTTCTGTATGCTTCTGTCCCTATCTAGCTTATCGTGCGGTAGCGACGCGACGTAAGCCTGAGTTGTATCGTATTATTAAGCGGAGCTTAGGCGAACTCTCCGGTCACCTTTGCACTTTGCATGAAGTCGCGGGAGCTCGGTAGTAGAAGTTAAAAGGATATCGTCGCCGAGCCGACTACGGTCCCGTCTTTATGACGATATCTACAACCTAACTGGTAGTAGTGGAAAAAAGGGTATGTTTTGACAGTAGCCGTTTCACGACGTACGGCAGTCTTCTGTATGCTTCTGTCCCTGTCTAGCTCATCGTGCGGTAGCGACGCTACGTAAGCCTGAGTTGTATCGTATTATTAAGCGGAGCTTAGGCGAACTCTCCGGTCACCTTTGCACTTTGCATGAAGTCGCGGAGCTCGGTAGAAGTTAAAGGGATATCGTCGCCGAGCCGACTACGGTCCCGTCTTTATGGCGATATCTACAACCTAACTGGTAGTAGTGGAAAAAAGGGTATGTTTTGAAAGTAGCCGTTTCAAGACGTACGGCAGTCTTCTGTATGCTTCTGTCCCTGTCTAGCTCATCGTGCGGTAGCGACGCGACGTAAGCCTGAGTTGTATCGTATTATTAAGCGGAGCTTAGGCGAACTCTCCGGTCACCTTTGCACTTTACATGAAGTCGCGGGAGCTCGGTAGTAGAAGTTAAAGGGATATCGTCGCCGAGCCGACTACGGTTCCGTCTTTATGGCGATATCTACAACCTAACTGGTAGTAGTGGAAAAAAGGGCATGTTTTGACAGTAGCCATTTCACGACGTACGGCAGTCTTCTGTATGCTTCTGTCCCTGTCTAGCTCATCGTGCGGTAGCGACGCGACGTAAGCCTGAGTTGTATCGTATTATTAAGCGGAGCTTAGGCGAACTCTCCGGTCACCTTTGCACTTTGCATGAAGTCGCGGAAGCTCGGTAGTAGAAGTTAAAGGGATATCGTCGCCGAGCCGACTACGGTCCCGTCTTTATGACGATATCTACAACCTAACTGGTAGTAGTGGAAAAAAGGGTATGTTTTGACAGTAGCCGTTTCACGACGTACGGCAGCCTTCTGTATGCTTCTGTCCCTGTCTAGCTCATCGTGCGGTAGCGACGCGACGTAAGCTTGAGTTGTATCGTATTATTAAGCGGAGCTTAGGCGAACTCTCCGGTCACCTTTGCACTTTGCATGAAGTCGCGGGAGCTCGGTAGTAGAAGTTAAAGGGATATCGTCGCCGAGCCGACTACGGTCCCGTCTTTATGGCGATATCTACAACCTAACTGGTAGTAGTGGAAAAAAGGGTATGTTTTGACAGTAGCCGTTTCACGACGTACGGAAGTCTTCTGTATGTTTCTGTCCTTGTCAGCTTCATCGTGCGGTAGCGATGCGACGTAAGCCTGAGTTGTATCGTATTATTAAGCGGAGCTTAGGCGAACTCTCCGGTCACCTTTGCACTTTGCATGAAGTCGCGGGAGCTCGGTAGTAGAAGTTAAAGGGATATCGTCGTCGAGCCGACTACGGTCCCGTCTTTATGGCGATATCTACAACCTAACTGGTAGTAGTGGAAAAAAGGGTATGTTTTGACAGTAGCCGTTTCACGACGTACGGAAGTCTTCTGTATGCTTCTGTCCTTGTCTAGCTCATCGTGCGGTAGCGATGCGACGTAAGCCTGAGTTGTATCGTATTATTAAGCGGGGCTTAGGCGAACTCTCCGGTCACCTTTGCACTTTGCATGAAGTCGCGGGAGCTCGGTAGTAGAAGTTAAAGGGATATCGTCGTCGAGCCGACTACGGTCCCGTCTTTATGGCGATATCTACAACCTAACTGGTAGTAGTGGAAAAAAGGGTATGTTTTGACAGTAGCCGTTTTCGACGTACGGAAGTCTTCTGTATGCTTCTGTCCTTGTCTAGCTCATCGTGCGGTAGCGATGCGACGTAAGCCTGAGTTGTATCGTATTATTAAGCGGGGCTTAGGCGAACTCTCCGGTCACCTTTGCACTTTGCATGAAGTCGCGGGAGCTCGGTAGTAGAAGTTAAAGGGATATCGTCGTCCGAGCCGACTACGGTCCTGTCTTTATGGCGATATCTACAACCTAACTGGTAGTAGTGGAAAAAGGGTATGTTTTGACAGTAGCCGTTTCAAGACGTATGGCAGCCTTCTGTATGCTTCTGTCCCTGTCTAGCTTCATCGTGCGGTAGCGACGCGACGTAAGCTTGAGTTGTATCGTATTATTAAGCGGAGCTTAGGCGAACTCTCCGGTCACCTTTTGCACTTTGCATGAAGTCGCGGGAGCTCGGTAGTAGAAGTTAAAGGGATATCGTCGCCGAGCCGACTACGGTCCCGTCTTTATGGCGATATCTACAACCTAACTGGTAGTAGTGGAAAAAAGGGTATGTTTTGACAGTAGCCGTTTCACGACGTACGGCAGTCTTCTGTATGCTTCTGTCCCTATCTAGCTTATCGTGCGGTAGCGACGCGACGTAAGCCTGAGTTGTATCGTATTATTAAGCGGAGCTTAAGCGAACTCTCCGGTCACCTTTGCACTTTGCATGAAGTCGCGGGAGCTCGGTAGTAGAAGTTAAAGGGATATCGTCGCCGAGCCGACTACGGTGCCGTCTTTATGGCGATATTTACAACCTAACTGGTAGTAGTGGAAAAAAGGGTATGTTTTGACAGTAGCCGTTTCACGACGTACGACAGTCTTCTGTATGCTTCTGTCCCTGTCTAGATTATCGTGCGGTAGCGACGCGACGTAAGCCTGAGTTGTATCGTATTATTAAGCGGAGCTTAGGCGAACTCTCCGGTCACCTTTGCACTTTGCATGAAGTCGCGGGAGCTCGGTAGTAGAAGTTAAAGGGATATCGTCGCCGAGCCGACTACGGTGCCGTCTTTATGGCGATATTTACAACCTAACTGGTAGTAGTGGAAAAAACGGTATGTTTTGACAGTAGCCGTTTCACGACGTACGACAGTCTTCTGTATGCTTCTGTCCCTGTCTAGCTTATTGTGCGGTAGCGACGCGACGTAAGCCTGAGTTGTATCGTATTATTAAGCGGAGCTTAGGCGAACTCTCCAGTCACCTTTGCACTTTGCATGAAGTCGCGGGAGCTCGGTAGTAGATGTTAAAGGGATATCGTCGCCGAGCCGACTACGGTCCCGTCTTTATGGCGATATTTACAACCTAACTGGTAGTAGTGGAAAAAAGGGTATGTTTTGACAGTAGCCGTTTCACGACGTACGGCAGTCTTCTGTATGCTTCTGTCCCTGTCTAGCTTATCGTGCGGTAGCGACGCGACGTAAGCCTGAGTTGTATCGTATTATTAAGCGGAGTTTTGGCGAACTCTGCGGTCACCTTTGCACTTTGCATGAAGTCGCGGGAGCTCGGTAGTAGAAGTTAAAGGGATATCGTCGCCGAGCCGCTAACGGTCCCGTCTTTATGGCGATATCTACAACCTAACTGGTGGTAGTGGAAAAAAGGGTATGTTTTGACAGTAGCCGTTTCACGACGTACGGCAGTCTTCTGTATGCTTCTGTCCCTGTCTAGCTCATCGTGCGGTAGCGACGCGACGTAAGCTTGAGTTGTATCGTATTATTAAGCGGGGCTTAGGCGAACTCTCCGGTCACCTTTGCACTTTGCATGAAGTCGCGGGAGCTCGGTAGTAGAAGTTAAAGGGATATCGTCGCCGAGCCGACTACGGTCCCGTGTTTATGGCGATATTTACAACCTAACTGGTAGTAGTGGAAAAAAGGGTATGTTTTGACAGTAGCCGTTTCCCGACGTACGGCAGTCTTCTGTATGCTTCTGTCCCTGTCTAGCTCATCGTGCGGTAGCGACGCAACGTAAGCCTGAGTTGTATCGTATTATTAAGCGGAGCTTAGGCGAATTCTCCGGTCACCTTTGCACTTTGCATGAAGTCGCGGGAGCTCAGTAGTAGAAGATAAAGGGATATCGTCGCCGAGCCGACTACGGTCCCGTCTTTATGGCGATATCTACAACCTAACTGGTAGTAGTGGAAAAAAGGGTATGTTTTGACAGTAGCCGTTTCACGACGTACGGCAGCCTTCTGTATGCTTCTGTCCCTGTCTAGCTCATCGTGCGGTAGCGACGCGACGTAAGCCTGAGTTGTATCGTATTATTAAGAGGAGCTTAGGCGAACTCTCCGGTCACCTTTGCACTTTGCATGAAGTCGCGGGAGCTCGGTAGTAGAAGTTAAAGGGATATCGTCGCCGAGCCGACTACGGTCCCGTCTTTATGGCGATATCTACAACCTAACTGGTAGTAGTGGAAAAAAGGGTATGTTTTGACAGTAGCCGTTTCACGACGTACGGCAGCCTTCTGTATGCTTCTGTCCCTGTCTAGCTCATCGTACGGTAGCGACGCGACGTAAGCTTGAGTTGTATCGTATTATTAAGCGGGGAGCTTAGGGCGAACTCTCCGGTCACCTTTGCACTTTGCATGAAGTCGCGGGAGCTCGGTAGTAGAAGTTAAAGGGATATCGTCGCCGAGCCGACTACGGTCCCGTCTTTATGGCGATATTTACAACCTAACTGGTAGTAGTGGGAAAAAGGGTATGTTTTGACAGTAGCCGTTTCGATGACGTACGGCAGTCTTCTGTATGCTTCTGTCCCTGTCTCAGCTCATCGTGCGGTAGCGACGCGACGTAAGCCTGAGTTGTATCGTATTATTAAGCGAAGCTTAGGCGAACTCTCCGGTCACCTTTGCACTTTGCATGAAGTCGCGGGAGCTCGGTAATAGAAGTTAAAGGGATATCGTCGCCGAGCCGACTACGGTTCCGTCTTTATGGCGATATCTACAACCTAACTGGTAGTAGTGGAAAAAAGGGTATGTTTTGACAGTAGCCATTTCACGACGCACGTCAGTCTTCTGTATGCTTCTGTCCCTGTCTAGCTCATCGTGCGGTAGCGACGCGACGTAAGCCTGAGTTGTATCGTATTATTAAGCGGAGCTTAGGCGAACTCTCCGGTCACCTTTGCACTTTGCATGAAGTCGCGGGAGCTCGGTAGTAGAAGTTAAAAGGATATCGTCGCCGAGCCGATTACGGTCCCGTCTTTAAGGCGATATCTACAACCTAACTGGTAGTAGTGGAAAAAAGCGTATGTTTTGACAGTAGCCGTTTCACGACGTACGTCAGTCTTCTGTATGCTTCTGTCCCTGTCTAGCTCATCGTGCGGTAGCGACGCGACGTAAGCCTGAGTTGTATCGTATTATTAAGCGAAGCTTAGGCGAACTCTCCGGTCACCTTTGCACTTTGCATGAAGTCGCGGGAGCTCGGTAATAGAAGTTAAAGGGATATCGTCGCCGAGCCGACTACGGTTCCGTCTTTATGGCGATATCTACAACCTAACTGGTAGTAGTGGAAAAAAGGGTATGTTTTGACAGTAGCCGTTTCACGACGTACGGCAGTCTTCTGTATGCTTCTGTCCCTGTTCAGCTCATCGTGCGGTAGCGACGCGACGTAAGCCTGAGTTGTATCGTATTATTAAGCGGAGCTTAGGCGAACTCTCCGGTCACCTTTGCACTTTGCATGAAGTCGCGGGAGCTCGGTAGTAGAAGTTAAAAGGGATATCGTCGCCGAGCCGACTACGGTCCCGTCTTTTATGGCGATATCTACGACCTAACTGGTAGTAGTGGAAAAAAAGGGTATGTTTTGAAAGTAGCCGTTTCACGACGTACGGCAGTCTTCTGTATGCTTCTGTCCCTGTTCAGCTCATCGTGCGGTAGCGACGCGGCGTAAGCCTGAGTTGTATCGTATTATTAAGCGGAGCTTAGGCGAACTCCGGTCACCTTTGCACTTTGCATGAAGTCGCGGGAGCTCGGTAGTAGAAGTTAAAGGGATATCGTCGCCGAGCCGACTACGGTCCCGTCTTTATGGCGATATCTACGACCTAACTGGTAGTAGTGGAAAAAAGGGTATGTTTTGAAAGTAGCCGTTTCACGACGTACGGCAGTCTTCTGTATGCTTCTGTCCCTGTCTAGCTCATCGTGCGGTAGCGACGCGACGTAAGCCTGAGTTGTATCGTATTATTAAGCGGAGCTTAGGCGAACTCTCCGGTCACCTTTTGCACTTTGCATGAAGTCGCGGGAGCTCGGTAGTAGAAGTTAAAGGGATATCGTCGCCGAGCCGACTACGGTCCCGTCTTTATGGCGATATTTACAACCTAACTGGTAGTAGTGGAAAAAAGGGTATGTTTTGACAGTAGCCGTTTCACGACGTACGGCAGTCTTCTGTATGCTTCTGTCCCTGTCTAGCTCATCGTGCGGTAGCGACGCGACGTAAGCCTGAGTTGTATCGTATTATTAAGCGAAGCTTAGGCGAACTCTCCGGTCACCTTTGCACTTTGCATGAAGTCGCGGGAGCTCGGTAATAGAAGTTAAAGGGATATCGTCGCCGAGCCGACTACGGTTCCGTCTTTATGGCGATATCTACAACCTAACTGGTAGTAGTGGAAAAAAGGGTATGTTTTGACAGTAGCCATTTCACGACGCACGTCAGTCTTCTGTATGCTTCTGTCCCTGTCTAGCTCATCGTGCGGTAGCGACGCGACGTAAGCCTGAGTTGTATCGTATTATTAAGCGGAGCTTAGGCGAACTCTCCGGTCACCTTTGCACTTTGCATGAAGTCGCGGGAGCTCGGTAGTAGAAGTTAAAAGGATATCGTCGCCGAGCCGATTACGGTCCCGTCTTTAAGGCGATATCTACAACCTAACTGGTAGTAGTGGAAAAAAGCGTATGTTTTGACAGTAGCCGTTTCACGACGTACGTCAGTCTTCTGTATGCTTCTGTCCCTGTCTAGCTCATCGTGCGGTAGCGACGCGACGTAAGCCTGAGAGTTGTATCGTATTATTTAAGCGAAGCTTAGGCGACTCTCCGGTCACCTTTGCACTTTGCATGAAGTCGCGGGAGCTCGGTAATAGAAGTTAAAGGGATATCGTCGCCGAGCCGACTACGGTTCCGTCTTTATGGCGATATCTACAACCTAACTGGTAGTAGTGGAAAAAAGGGTATGTTTTGACAGTAGCCGTTTCACGACGTACGGCAGTCTTCTGTATGCTTCTGTCCCTGTCTAGCTCATCGTGCGGTAGCGACGCGACGTAAGCCTGAGTTGTATCGTATTATTAAGCGGAGCTTAGGCGAACTCTCCGGTCACCTTTGCACTTTGCATGAAGTCGCGGGAGCTCGGTAGAAGTTAAAGGGATATCGTCGCCGAGCCGACTACGGTCCCGTCTTTATGGCGATATCTACGACCTAACTGGTAGTAGTGGAAAAAAGGGTATGTTTTGAAAGTAGCCGTTTCACGACGTACGGCAGTCTTCTGTATGCTTCTGTCCCTGTCTAGCTCATCGTGCGGTAGCGACGCGGCGTAAGCCTGAGTTGTATCGTATTATTAAGCGGAGCTTAGGCGAACTCTCCGGTCACCTTTGCACTTTGCATGAAGTCGCGGGAGCTCGGTAGTAGAAGTTAAAGGGATATCGTCGCCGAGCCGACTACGGTCCCGTCTTTATGGCGATATCTACGACCTAACTGGTAGTAGTGGAAAAAAGGGTATGTTTTGAAAGTAGCCGTTTCACGACGTACGGCAGTCTTCTGTATGCTTCTGTCCCTGTCTAGCTCATCGTGCGGTAGCGACGCGACGTAAGCCTGAGTTGTATCGTATTATTAAGCGGAGCTTAGGCGAACTCTCCGGTCACCTTTGCACTTTGCATGAAGTCGCGGGAGCTCGGTAGTAGAAGTTAAAGGGATATCGTCGCCGAGCCGACTACGGTCCCGTCTTTATGGCGATATTTACAACCTAACTGGTAGTAGTGAAAAAAAGGGTATGTTTTGACAGTAGCCGTTTCACGACGTACGGAAGTCTTCTGTATGCTTCTGTCCTTGTCTAGCTCATCGTGCGGTAGCGACGCGACGTAAGCCTGAGTTGTATCGTATTATTAAGCGGAGCTTAGGCGAACTCTCAGGTCACCTTTGCACTTTGCATGAAGTCGCGGGAGCTCGGTAGTAGAAGTTAAAGGGATATCGTCGCCGAGCCGACTACGGTCCCGTCTTTATGGCGATATCTACAACCTAACTGGTAGTAGTGGAAAAAGGGTATGTTTTGACAGTAGCCGTTTCACGACGTACGGCAGTCTTCTGTATGCTTCTGTCCCTGTTATGGATATGGATAGGGAACAAATTCCTTTGTTTCAGATAGGTATTAGGTATTTATATTTTGTTACTTATAATTTTAGGTTATACTATTTGTTATTTTTTTTGCTGCTATTTTTTATTGGTATTGGTACCCCCTTTCTCTGATAGATATGTTAAAGACACCCGGTAAAATAAAAGTAAGTACCTATGTTATATTTATCAACCTATTAAGAAAAAAGTAGAAGTAGGTAGTAGTGTCAAAAATATTTTGAACCTCTCTTAACATAACAAATTAATACATTTAATTTTTTTCATTTTTTGGGTAGTTTATAGCTGGTTTATACCAGATAGAAACTTAATTAATATACCTATTTTACTTTTGTTTTAGGAATAAAACTGGACTTGAAAATGGTTCAGGGTCATGATTCTCGTAAAGTCTTCTTTGCTTGGATATTCACTTTGTTATTGCAATTAGGTAGTTGACAAAAACTAATGGTTAAAAAATGTAGGTACTTATTTTAACTTATTCAACAATGTGATTTAATAATCTTAAAATAAACTAATTTAAAAAAGTGCCTGAATGTCTGGGAAAATTTAGATATATATGTAAAAATGTTTTATTTTTTCTAAAATTACTGATAATAATTGAAGGGGTGGCTGCAATAACCAGGCAGCTCCACTTTTTTTCGAAAATGAGATTTTTAATGCCCTTTAAAGAAATTGGCCGATCGTTTCCTGCAACAGTCAGTTCTTCTGCATTTAATTGGTAGGTGGGTGGAATAAACACTGTTATTTTTTGTTATTATTATATAAAAAATTTATTTATTTTTATGTATAAATAATTATGTTTATAAAACAGTACAATTTTTGTTTTTTTTTTATAATTTTCCTTATAATAGTAATATTCTTTCGTTCTGAAAGAAACTGAAAATTTTCACTTAAACTTATTTATTCCCTACACCCTTTACGTGGTATAGGTAATAGGTCAGTTTTTTTCAGTTCGTCCAGAACGAAAGAATACTACTAATATTGGCTAATTTAAATTTCCCGCCACCCGGAATGTGCGATAATGTCTTACGATACGTTTTATACCTATCTCTTTCTGTTTCATATGAAGCACACATAATAAAGAAAGATAGCAATAAAGACGTACGTCCTGCCATAGTCCTGCTAATTGGTTTCAAATTTGTTATTCTGAGTTGCGCTACGGGAACGCGGTCCCACTCTTTACCATGAGATTTGTCAGTCTCTTTTTATTTCTTTGTCTATGCTACGGTCCCATCTTTATGGCGATTCTACAACCTAACAGGTAGAACAAAGGGTATATTTTGACAGTAGTCGTTTCTCCCTTTCAATAAAGAAAACTAGGCCCAAATCAGCAATCAAAAATAATATTTTCCTGCTCTACATGTCACTTTGTTTGCTTAAATTTTATAATTCAAAAGGGTTTCTGAAATCCGAAACGCCGGAGCCGGACTTTGTACATAAGGGTACGTTTATGTTGGAGCTGCGATAAACGATAAAAGCAGTGTATTAGCGTTGCTCTTATCGTTGCTCAACTGCCAAGCGTATCTCGACGCGTTGCTCCAATATAAACACCTACATATAAATTAATATAATAATATTCTTTGCTTCGCTACTATCGCTGCTCTTATCGTTTATCGCCGCTCCAACATAAACGCACCCTAAGCTGTTATTAAATTTCATAGCTGTTCAGTTGATTTCGATTTAAAAAAATGAGGTAAAATCTATTATTTACTAATTATTATTATTATATATTAGAATACAAAATTAATATTTCTAGGAGAGCAAGGGAAAGTGACTCTGACTCTGATGTTGATTCTGGTAAGGAGGGGCCATCAACAAGCAAAAAAATTAAGTATTCCCAGAAGTTCAAAAAAGCCTGGCTAAGTGAACAAGATTTCCAAAATTGGATTGGACGTGGCAATGATAAAGACAATGCTTACTGTAAAGCTTGCAAAACGGGAAGGCAAGCTCTTATTAGACACAATGAATCGGAAATTCACAAAAAAATGCTCAAAGGCCATTAAAGGACAACCGACATTATTATCTTTAAAAAAAATCAGCAATCTAGAAGAAACAACAAAAAAATCCGAAATTAATTTAACGGCATTTGTATCAGAGCACAATATACCATACAATATAATGCATCATTTTGTGCACCTCCTCCCCAAACTCCGCCCGGATTCAGAAGTAGCAAAAGCTTTGAAAAGTAAACCAACCAAATGTTCTGCTATAATTAAAAATATTATAGGAAGAAATTAGTCCAATGAACTATTTAATATTTTAAAATTCACTAGATTTTCATGGATTGCAGATGAGTCTACCGATAGAGCCTGTACAAAGCATCTATGTTTAATATTAGTGTTGGGAAAAATCGGATGAATTCAATCCTCGAGGATTCCAATAATCGGATGATCATCCGAGGAATCCTCGGTCATAAAGTTTTCTCTGTATAATATCTCGATCGAAACCTGAATAATACTCGCCGCTGGGTGTGAGTGATTTTGCTTGCTGTTTTTAACACACTGTTGCCATATGTGTGAATGACTTAAATAATATTGTAATAAAAATAAATACTAATTATTTTAAACACTTTTTTAATAATTTTTAATATGTTCGTGTATAATTTCATGTGGGAAATAAAATTTTCATAAGTTTTGCTTTAAATTGTGCTGATTTTGTTTCTTTAACTCCGACTTTGAGACTAATCTGGCAACCTTTCAGCACACTTTCAGGCCAAATGAAACCAAGTAATTCTAGGAAATACGTGCGGCTTTTTAAAAAGGGCTCGTTATTTATTGTTTATTTGTCGGGGGTCGGTCATTGAGATAAAAAATATATTTTGTTTTACTTTTTAATAGCGTACTTTCACCGAAAATAAACTGTAGTACCTAATAAATTGTAGTAGTATCATAGTTTAAGGAAAAGAGTAGTTGCACTCTCGCAAATATTTTGGCCAGTTTTTGCAAGCTGGCAGGTTGCAAAGCGTTTCAGTTGTATTCGGTCCGTCGAGCTGTGAGGTTGGAGCGTTGCGTCCGAGCACAGGGACGGATTGACAAAAAATGAGTGCCTTACTGTGCGCTGCTATTAATTGTGGAAATAATTCAAAAAATTGTTCTTTGAGTCTTTTTAGATTTCCATCGGATTAAATCGGCAAGCTGAGAGTAATTATCAATTAACATATAATTATATTTGTTTATTTTAGAAGCTGCGATATTATGTAATTAATTAAATGTTATTATTTTTTTTAGCATGTGTGCAGATTTTAAAAATAGTTTTTTAGATATACAGGTTGTCTCAAATATGCGCATGAAAATATTTTTTAGTCAGGGGATTTTCTATAAAATTTTCATTGCAATAATAATTTACGAGATAATTTATATAAATTGGTTTTGAAACAATTTTAGAGTAAATATTTTGTACATCTAAAGTCTCCGCAAATTATTCATATTTTTTAATTGAAAGAATTTTATAATAGCATAATCTCTTATAAATTTAGTGGACTGTATTTTTTTATGTTTTTTTTTATTTATTTT
Organism: Sitophilus oryzae; assembly: GCF_002938485.1. Classification (NCBI taxonomy): domain Eukaryota; kingdom Metazoa; phylum Arthropoda; class Insecta; order Coleoptera; family Curculionidae; genus Sitophilus; species Sitophilus oryzae. The sequence continues at coordinate 456,232 of NW_022147437.1, read as the reverse complement.
TCATTATAAGTGGACGTAATATAACAATATTCAAAATATTATAGACAAAATATTGAGTTTATATTTGAGGGAAGAAAAGTGCCACACCTAGCTTTAAACCAACGTAAATATACAGGGTGGCCCATTAGTGCGAGGAAGTCCAATATCGTCGTCGTTGTCGAAGATGTGAAAAAAGTTTTATTCATATGTTTCAAGGTTTATAAAGGGGTGTATCCTAAAATATTTTGTTATATACAGGGTGTCACAAAAAAGTTATGGTAAAGTTAGTTTGATTTTTTTTATTATTTTACATCATTCTATATACATTATTCTATATTGGGTATTTTTTATGGCGTCACCAAAATCGCAATATTTAAAATGGTATATCTCAACTTTTTTAAATGCGACATTCTGTATATTATTTTTCTGTCAGATGCAGAATTAAAAAGTGAACATTTTTTATTAATTTAAAGTGTTTCTAAATTTTTACCGCTGGCGCAGATATTCGCAGTATTATATTACATATGGATCTTTCAACAGTAATTTTTTTTCAAAGCTTTGATCTGATCTTTGTCTGTCTTGTCTTGTCAAAAAATGTTCACCTTTTAATTCTACATCTGAAAGAAAAATAATATACAAGGTGTTGCGTTTAAAAAAAATGAGATACAACATTTTTTAAATATTACGATTTTGGTGACGCCATAAAAAATACCCAATATAGAATAATGTATATAGAATGATGTAAAATAATAAAAAAAATCAAACTAACTTTACCATATTTTTCTACACGAATTTATTCCGATATCCTTCATGTTTAAGAAAACATAGCAAAGTATTAATAAAGTTATATTCACTCTAGTTTTTTACCACTTTTCGTATATAATATTTTTAACCAAAGTTTTAGTATAAATAAGAAATAGATTGGCAACACCGCAGTGTGCTTTAAATAAAGACAGTGTACTATAGCATAATTTTGTGCCGAATCCAGTTATCTACAGAAAATTAAACTTGCTTTAAATTAAAAAAAAGTCGTAGAAAATCTCTGAAATAGATAATAATATAAAAATATGTCATTATATATTTTTTCCGCATTTCTTCCCATCAGAAGATTTTCAGATACAGAAGAATTGTTACCTACACGAAATGTGAAAATATTCTGTTTTCAAGCAAGTTTTTACTCGATGATCATTTTTTTTATTTTATTTTATTGTGAACTCATATTTTCCTAAATACATCTCTGTGAAACTATGGCGAGTGTCACGTCTATACTTGGCCTAGTTAATAGACCACGACTATACAGCTACGTCGTCGGCTACCGAGGCGAGAACAAGGTCATATAAAGTGGCAGAAAAAGAACAAAGGATTTGACAAGGAGTAAAACTACTAGTTTCCTTATACTATGGTAGTATTGTGTTGTTGTGCATATTTTAAGTTTTTGTGCGACATAATATCCAGTTTTAAAATTGAATTTACCAACTGTATTGTTTGGGTACAGCTTAACTAATAATCGAAAAAAAAATGTTAATGATGATTTTTTCGGATTTTCAACCTCTTTCTCTTGTGAAGCCTCATAATAGAAAAATATTAACTAATAAAATTTTACTTAAGGCCCAGCTTAAGACTTACAACGAGTCAGCTGTCGCTTTAAAAACTGATTGAAAAAAAAAATGAAATAAAATATACAGCAATATTGTTATTGTTCTTGTTGGCAAATTCCGCAAATCATTCACTTTATATCTACGTTCCATCACACTAAATTTCGATTATACTTTCATCAGAATATATTCTCCCAACGTACAACTACAAGCAAAGATTTTTTACAAGAAAACACGTAAATTGAAAATTAAAAATGCAAATAAAGCAACATCTCCAAAGCACAAATGAACAACTGTGGTTTTGTCAAATGGAATTTTGAAAGTCGAAAACTGACGTATTACGAATTTTCAAATATTTCAATTCTGAATTATTACACAGAAAAAACAACATTTTATTATTATATCAATGGTTAAAAAACTATAAATATTAAAATATAGTATGTAATATAGTATAAGTATGAAGAAAAAATCTTTATAATTTAAATAAATATTGTCACGGCCCATTTTGTGGTTTATGACTAGGGCCATAGCGGAATGAAACAGATGATTTAATTTAATAATCAATTTAATTAATTTACGAATAATCCATTAATTATAAAAATAAATATGTACTTACATATTATATTTATGGACGAACATCATCACTGGCTCGGGGGTAGTGTCAGGGATTATTAAATATAGAACTATGTTTAAATATATTAACTTATGTTTTAGGTGTAAGGACAGTGTCCGAACCTTTTTAACAACGACAAAATGCCTTTAAAGACATTAGAACCGGGACCAAGATCCTCAGTCGACGTCAGAACTCCAAATTCGGATCTCATTGCGTTTGAAGCAGTCAGGCTTTTCTTTGGCTTAGAACATGCCGTGCGCATTACACAGGCAAAGAGAAGAGCGGCTGTTATGGAAGAGAGGATTGCAGAAGATATTCAAGAGTATGATCGTCTATTTAAGCCAAGATTCAGTGACCCTGTTTATTGTGCAGTACTAGAACCACTTCGACAAGATTTCCTTCTTGAAGAACCTATCATCCCGTAGACGCTCGGAAAGGTGGAGAAGCAAGGAATACCAAAAGATAAGAGTCCAGGTGATCCATGGAAGTCTCTTATATAAATATATAATGACATATTTTTATATTATTATCTATTTCAGAGATTTTCTACGACTTTTTTTTTATTTAAAGCAAGTTTAATTTTCTGTAGATAACTGGATTCGGCATAAAATTATGCTAGCGTTAAGTGCTTGGGGATCCAAGTGCAGTGGCCCAAATACATAAACTATGGGGTAAAGTAGGAAATGGGAAGCGCGTAGACCTAGCTGACACTCTTGTCTACTTTAGAGCACGAATATGTGATAGAGGAAAGAATAAAATCAGAGGAACTTGGAGTTATCCAGTTGATATAATCCTAGAAGGAGGAAGATTTCTTTATCCATATTTAGAAATGGATATTTAAAAAAAAGAATTTAGAAATTTTGTAATGTAATTTGTAATTTTGAGAAAGGGGTGTTTAGATTTTTATATTGAAAGTGCAAGTCAAATATCCAAAAGGTTTGACTTTCGTGGCGATATTATAATAAATATAAAATTAATTGATCTTGTTAAAATAATTACAGAAAAGCCACCTACCATCATGCCGTTATCAAAACATTTTCCTAATTTGGTAAATGCAAACGACGTACAGCAATTAGATAATGAATGAAGTATTTATTGTTTTTCCTACATGTATTTTTTCACTTTAACTGTGTTTAATTAAGGATGAAGTTAAAAGCAATTCAAAAAGTCCACAATTCCAAAAATTTTAACAATTAACAAAAAATTAATAGACACATTTTTATACCATATGAACGAGAAAGAACGGCGTCAACGATGGCTATGAAATGAAGATCGCTGTCATTTTATATGTAAATTTATATGGGAAATGTCATCGATCGTCATTTCCCAGCCAACTGGACGCCGTTTTTTTTCGATCATACGGTATTTCAACACACGACTTATTACACACATACCATAACTAAACCAAAGTTCTTGACGTTGAAAAGAAATAAATAGGTAGACGGAAAATATAAATATCTAATAAGTCAGCTGATCATGGCATCTTGCACGATTAATTATTTTCGACTGAAGCAGCAATTGTAAGAAATGATTTTTTTGAGACATACTTTATAATACTGCTGTCGAGTATCTATCACAGCATTTTTGATCATGTTATTTTTTTAACAAAAAAATTATATAAATACACCAGTGTACCAAAATAGTGAATGTGAAATTTCTAGAAAAAATATTAACAAGTATTGTATTTAAAGGTATGAATTGAGATAATTAAATGCTAATTATTTACTTAACCTATAGTTTTCTTTAAATATATACATATACTTACTGTTTTCGTTAAAAATATTTATGGCATACATGAATAAGGGCAAAAACATTCAGGAAATTATTCTTTAATGGAAAATAAGAGGTAAAAATGCCTCTTATTTTCTTTATCTTTTAAGTAAACCTTTTTGATTTGACGTTTTCATACAAAATTATTTAGTTATATGTATAGATAACGTAATAATCTGATAGAGTTTAAAAGAATTTTACAACAAATCTATTTTATTAGTTTAAAAAAATTAACATGAAATGGATGAAACAGTAGAAACCGCCGAACACTAGTCCAATTTTATCTTTAAAAATGCTTGTTCAGTGATGAAGTATAACTTTATAAAATCAATCAAAACACATATAGTAGGACTATTTTTAATCGCATAGGCTTGTTGAGAAGTTGTAAACACAAATCGTGTACCTACCTATTTACTTTTGCTCCTCCAATTTTGGCAGAAGTAAACAAAACCTTTTTACTTTCCGTAGATTGTCTGGGCTTTATTATAATCCAGTTCTGTCATAATTCTAACAAACTGAAACAACCAGTGATATCTAAATAAATCTGAAAAACATCTATATAAATTAGAAATTATTTAGATGTCAAATGTCATTGGGAACACCTTATTTAAATTTAAATGGAAGGCGTTCGCTGTGAGCCGAAAATTTTAACATTTTTGACGTCACGCCTCATTTTCGCGGATTAAATCGGCAAGCTGAGAGTAATTATCAATTAACATTTAATTATATTTGTTTATTTTAGAAGCTGCGATATTATGTAATTAATTAAATGTTATTATTTTTTTTAGCATGTGTGCAGATTTTAAAAATAGTTTTTTAGATATACAGGTTGTCTCAAATATGCGCATGAAAATATTGAAAACTAAAAAGCCAAAAAAATTAAGTAAGAATACTTCGAGAAGTGGGTAATCACGTTGATGAAACAAACAAAATAGACGTAAGGCTACCAGAACAGATGAAATTTTCAGGAAATGTGAGCGAAAATTTCCAAATATTTAAATAAAATTCTAAGATATTTTTGCTGGCTAAAGGGACACAGGAAGAAAAAGATCAAGGAAAGGTGGCTTCTCTCTCTCTCTCTCTCTCTCGCTCTCTCTCTCTCTCTTCTTAAGCAAAGCCCAAAAGCTTACAAATTATTATGAGCAACATTTGCTTTTTCATCATTGAATTTACTAAATAAAATTCATTTTACTAATAGCATTGGACCAAATATTATGAAAACTTTACTGATTTCAATACAACAATTGTAATGTTTAGATAAAACTTGTGTACTAATGTTTGATAAAATATCCGTAGAGCAAGCAATAAGCAGCTGGTAAGGTTATATTCATAAAAAACTGGGACCGGACCAGAAGATTGCGCGTCGCTTAGATAGCCAAAATGCTAGTTACAAAGATCGTCTTGTTACAGTAACACTACTGAATTTTTAAGGAACAAGATATCAGAGCGACGTTTGTTTAAGGAACAAGATATCAGAGAGACGTTTGAATTTCATTAATTCATCACGTATCCTAACCATCACGCAAAACTCTTATGAGTTTACTGAGTAAAATTCATTTTACTAATAGCATTGGACCAAATATTATGGAAACTTTACTGATTTCAATACAACAATTGTAATCTTTAGATAAAACTTGTGTACTAATGTTTGATAAAATATCCGTAGAGCAAGCAATAAGCAGCTGGTAAGGTTATATTCATAAAAAACTGGGACCGGACCAGAAGATTACGCGTCGCTTAGATAGCCAAAATGCTAGTTACAAAGATCGTCTTGTTACAGTAACACTACTGAATTTTTAAGGAACAAGATATCAGAGCGACGTTTGAATTTCATTAATTCATCACGTATCCTAACCATCAAGCAAAACTCTTATGAGTTTACTGAGTAAAATTCATTTTACTAATAGCATTGGATCAAATATTATGGAAACTTTACTGATTTCAATACAACAATTGTAATCTTTAGATAAAACTTGTGTACTAATGTTTGATAAAATATCCGTAGAGCAATCAATAAGCAGCTTGTAAGGTTATATTCATAAAAAACTGGGACCGGACCAGAAGATTGCGCGTCGCTTAGATAGCCAAAATGCTAGTTACTAAGATCGTCTTGTTACAGTAACACTACTGAATTTTTAAGGAACAAGATATCAGAGCGACGTTTGAATTTCATTAATTCATCACGTATCCTAACCATCACGCAAAACTCTTATGAGTTTACTGAGTAAAATTCATTTTACTAATAGCATTGGACCAAATATTATGGAAACTTTACTGATTTCAATACAACAATTGTAATCTTTAGATAAAACTTGTGTACTAATGTTTGATAAAATATCCGTAGAGCAAGCAATAAGCAGCTGGTAAGGTTATATTCATAAAAAACTGGGACCGGACCAGAAGATTGCGCGTCGCTTAGATAGCCAAAATGCTAGTTACAAAGATCGTCTTGTTACAGTAACACTACTGAATTTTTAAGGAACAAGATATCAGAGCGACTTTTGAATTTCATTAATTCATCACGTGTCCTAACCATCACGCAAAACTCTTATGAGTTTACTGAGTAAAATTCATTTTACTAATAGCATTGTACCAATATGGAAACTTTACTGCTTTCAATACAACAATAATTGTAATCTTTAGATAAAGCTTGTGTACTAATGTTTGATAAAATATCCGTAGAGCCAGCAATAAGCAGTTGTTAAGGATATTTTCATAAAACTGAGACCGGATCAGAAGAATATTGCACGTCGCTTGGATGGCCAAAATGCCAGTAACAAAAATCGTCTTATTACAGTAACACTACTGATTTTTTAAGGAACAAGACATCAGAGCGACGTTTGAATTTCATCAATTGTCAAATTAGGATGTTGCATAAAAATGCTAGATGGGGGCGCTTTACGTTTGACGACAGAGTTTTTGCTCTCTCGCTTCTCAAGCAAAGCCCAAAAGCTTACAAATTATTATAAGCAACATTTGCTTTTCCATCACGCAAAACTGTTATGAATTTACTGAATAAAATTCATTTTACTAATAGCATTGATAAAAATATCCGTACTTTACTGATTTCAATACAACAATTGTAAGGTTATATTCATAAAAAAACTGGGACCGGACCAGAAGATTACGCGTCGCTTTAGATAAAGCCAAAATGCTAGTTACAAAGACTTCCGTCTTGTTAACAGTAACACTACTGAATTTTAAGGAACAAGATATCAGAGCGACGTTTGAATTTCATTAATTCATCACGTATCCCAACCATCAAGCAAAACTCTTTATGAGTTTATCGAGTAAAATTCTTAATTTTACTAATAGTGCATTGGATCAAATATTATGGAAACTTTACTGGATTTCAATACAACAATTGTAATCTTTTTAGATAAAACTTGTGTGTACCCAATGTTTGATAAAATATCCGTAGAGCCAGCAATAAGCAGCTGCTAAGGATAGTTTCATAAAAACTGAGACCGGTTCAGGAAGAATATTGCACGTCGTTGATGGTCAAAATGCCAGTAACAAAAAAATCGTCTTGTTACAGTGTCACCTCACTGATTTTTTATGAACAATCAGAGCACGTTTGAATTTCATCAATTGTCAAATTAAGATGTTGCATAAAAAATGCTAGTTACTAAGATCAAGTTCTTGTTACAGTAACACTACTGAATTCTTTAAGGAACAAGAGCCCAGAGCGACGTTTGAATTTCATTAATTCATCACGTATCCTAACCATCACGCAAAACTCTTATGAGTTTACTGAGTAAAAATTCATTTTACTAATAGCATTGGGACCAAATATTATGGAAACTTTACTGATTTCAATACAACAATTGTAATCTTTAGATAAAACTTGTGTACTAATGTTTGATAAAATATCCGTAGAGCAAGCAATAAGCAGCTGGTAAGGGTTATATTCATAAAAACTGGGACCGGACCAGAAGAAGATTGGTATGTCGCTTAGATAGCCAAAATGCTAGTTACAAAGATCGTCTTGTTACAGTAACACTACTGAATTTTAAGGAACAAGATATCAGGAGCGACTTTTTGAATTTCATTAATTCATCACGTGTCCTAACCATCACGCAAAACTCTTATGAGTTTACTGAGTAAAATTCATTTTACTAATAGCATTGTACCAATATGGAAACTTTACTGCTTTCAATACAACAATAATTGTAATCTTTAGATAAAACTTGTGTACTAATGTTTGATAAAATATCCGTAGAGCCAGCAATAAGCAGCTGTTAAGGTTATTTTCATAAAAACTGAGACCGGATCAGAAGAATATTGCACGTCGGGTCGCTTGGATGGCCAAAATGCCAGTAACAAAAATCGTCTTGTTACAGTAACACTACTGATTTTTTAAGGAACAAGACATTAGAGCGACGTTTGAATTTCATCAATTGTCAAATTAGGATGTTGCATAAAAATGCTAGATGGGGGCGCTTTACGTTTGACGACAGAGTTTTTGCTCTCTCTCTTCTCAAGCAAAGCCCAAAAGCTTATAAATTATTGAGCAACATTTGCTTTTCCATGACGCAAAACTCTTATGAATTTACTGAATAAAATTCGTATTACTAATAGCATTGTACCAAAAATTATGGGAACTTTACTGATTTCAATACAACAATTGTAATGTTTAGATAAAACTTGTGTACTAATGTTTGATAAAATATCCGTAGAGCCAGCAATAAGCAGCTGCTAAGGATAGTTTCATAAAAACTGAGACCGGTTCAGAAGAATATTGCACGTCGCTTGGATGGTCAAAATGCCAGTAACAAAAATCGTCTTGTTACAGTAACACCACTGATTTTTTAAGGAACAATCAGAGCGACGTTTGAATTTCATCAATTGTCAAATTAAGATGTTGCATAAAAATGCTAGATGGGGGCGGTTTACGTTTGACGATAGAGTATCTGCTCTCTCGCTTCTCAAGCAAAGCCCAAAAGCTTACAAATTATTATAAGCAACAATTGCTTTTCCATCACGCAAAACTGTTATGAATTTACTAAATAAAATTCATTTTACTAATAGCATTGTATCAAAAATTATGGGAACTTTACTGATTTCAATACAACAATAATTGTAATCTTTAGATAAAACTTGTGTACTAATGTTTGATAAAATATCCGTAGAGCCAGCCATAAGCAGTTGTTAAGGATATTTTCATAAAACTGAGACCGGATCAGTAGAATATTGCACGTCGCTTGGATGGCCAAAATGCCAGTAACAAAAATCGTCTTGTTACAGTAACACTACTGATTTTTTAAGGAACAAGACATCAGAGCGACGTTTGAATTTCATCAATTATCAAATTAGGATGTTGCATAAAAATGCTAGATGGGGGCGCTTTACGTTTGACGACAGAGTTTTTTGCTCTCTCGCTTCTCAAGCAAAGCCCAAAAGCTTACAAATTATTATAAGCAACATTTGCTTTTCCATCACGCAAAACTGTTATGAATTTACTGAATAAAATTCATTTTTACTAATAACATTGTACCTGCAAATAATATGGGAACTTTACTGATTTCAATACAACAATAATTGTAATCTTTAGATAAAAGCTTGTGTACTAATGTTTGATAAAATATCCGTAGAGCCAGCAATAAGCAGTTGTTAAGGATATTTTTCATAAAACTGAGACCGGATCAAGAAGAATATTGCACGTCGCTTGGATGGCCAAAATGCCAGTAACAAAAAATCGTCTTATTACAGTAACACTACTGATTTTTAAGGAACAAGACATCAGAGCGACGTTTGAATTTCATCAATTGTCAAATTAGGATGTTGCATAAAAATGCTAGATGGGGGCGCTTTACGTTTGGCGACAGAGTTTTGCTCTCTCGCTTCTCAAGCAAAAGCCAAAAAGCTTACAAATTATTATAAGCAACATTTGCTTTTCCATCACGCAAAACTGTTATGAATTTACTGAATAAAATTCATTTTACTAATAGCATTGTACCAAATAATATGGGAACTTTACTGATTTCAATACAACAATATTTGTAATCTTTAGATAAAACTTGTGTACTAATCAATGTTTGATAAAATATCCGTAGAGCCAGCAATAAGCAGCCGTTAAGGTTATTTTCATAAAAACTGAGACCGGATCAGAAGAATATTGCACGTCGGGTCACTTGGATGGCCAAAATGGCAGTAACAAAAAATCGTCTTGTTACAGTACAACACTACTGATTTTTTAAGGAATAAGACATCAGAGCGACGTTTGAATTTCATCAATTGTCAAATTAGGATGTTGCATAAAAATGCTAGATGGGGGCGCTTTACGTTTGACGACAGAGTTTTTGCTCTCTCGCTTCTCAAGCAAAGCCCAAAAGCTTACAAATTATTATAAAAAAGCAACATTTGCTTTTCCATCACGCAAAACTGTTATGAATTTACTAGAATAAAAATTCATTTTACTAATAGCTTATTGTACCAAATAATATGGGAACTTTACTGATTTCAATACAACAATATTTGTAATCTTTAGATAAAACTTGTGTACTAATCAATGTTTGATAAAATATCCGTAGAGCCAGCAATAAGCAGCCGTTAAGGTTATTTTCATAAAAACTGAGACCGGATCAGAAGAATATTGCACGTCGGGTCACTTGGATGGCCAAAATGGCAGTAACAAAAATCGTCTTGTTACAGTAACACTACTGATTTTTAAGGAATAAGACATCAGAGCGACGTTTGAATTTCATCAATTGTCAAATTAGGATGTTGCATAAAAATGCTAGATGGGGGCGCTTTACGTTTGACGACAGAGTTTTTGCTCTCTCGCTTCTCAAGCAAAGCCCAAAAGCTTACAAATTATTATAAGCAACATTTGCTTTTCCATCACGCAAAACTGTTATGAATTTACTGAATAAAATTCATTTTACTAATAGCATTGTACCAAATAATATGGGAACTTTACTGATTTCAATACAACAATATTTGTAATCTTTAGATAAAACTTGTGTACTAATCAATGTTTGATAAAATATCCGTAGAGCCAGCAATAAGCAGCCGTTAAGGTTATTTTCATAAAAACTGAGACCGGATCAGAAGAATATTGCACGTCGGGTCACTTGGATGGCCAAAATGGCAGTAACAAAAATCGTCTTGTTACAGTAACACTACTGATTTTTTAAGGAATAAGACATCAGAGCGACGTTTGAATTTCATCAATTGTCAAATTAGGATGTTGCATAAAAATGCTAGATGGGGGCGCTTTACGTTTGACGACAGAGTTTTTGCTCTCTCGCTTCTCAAGCAAAGCCCAAAAGCTTACAAATTATTATAAGCAACATTTGCTTTTCCATCACGCAAAACTGTTATGAATTTACTGAATAAAATTCATTTTACTATAACATTGTACCAAATAATAGCCAGGGAACTTTACTGATTTCAATACAACAATATTTTGTAATCTTTAGATAAAACTTGTGTACTAATCAATGTTTGATAAAATATCCATTAGAGCCAGCAATAAGCAGCCGTTAAGGTTATTTTCATAAAAAACTGAGACAGCGGATCAGAAGAATATTGCACGTCGGGTCACTTGGATGGCTTAAAATGGCAGTAACAAAAATCGTCTTGTTACAGTAACACTACTGATTTTTTAAGGAATAAGACATCAGAGCGACGTTTGAATTTCATCAATTGTCAAATTAGGATGTTGCATAAAAATGCTAGATGGGGGCGCTTTACGTTTGACGACAGAGTTTTTGCTCTCTCGCTTCTCAAGCAAAGCCCAAAAGCTTACAAATTATTATAAGCAACATTTGCTTTTCCATCACGCAAAACTGTTATGAATTTACTGAATAAAATTCATTTTACTAATAGCATTGTACCAAATAATATGGGAACTTTACTGATTTCAATACAACAATATTTGTAATCTTTAGATAAAACTTGTGTACTAATCAATGTTTGATAAAATATCCGTAGAGCAGCAATAAGCAGCCGTTAAGGTTATTTTCATAAAAACTGAGACCGGATCAGAAGAATATTGCACGTCGGGTCACTTGGATGGCCAAAATGGCAGTAACAAAATCGTCTTGTTACAGTAACACTACTGATTTTTAAGGAATAAGACATCAGAGCGACGTTTGAATTTCATCAATTGTCAAATTAGGATGTTGCATAAAAATGCTAGATGGGGGCGCTTTACGTTTGACGACAAGAGTTTTTAAGCTCTCTCGCTTCTCAAGCAAAGCCCAAAAGCTTACAAATTATTATAAGCAACATTTGCTTTTCCATCACGCAAAACTGTTATGAATTTACTGAATAAAATTCATTTTACTAATAGCATTGTACCAAATAATATGGGAACTTTACTGATTTCAATACAACAATAATTGTAATCTTTAGATAAAGCTTGTGTACTAATGTTTGATAAAATATCCGTAGAGGCAGCAATAAGCAGTTGTTAAAGATATTTTCATAAAACTGAGACCGGATCAGAAGAATATTGCACGTCGCTTGGATGGCCAAAATGCCAGTAACAAAAATCGTCTTATTACAGTAACACTACTCATTTTCTAAGGAACAAGACATCAGAGCGACGTTTGAATTTCATCAATTGTCAAATTAGGATGTTGCATAGAAATGCTAGATGGGGGCGCTTTACGTTTGGCGACAGAGTTTTTGCTCTCTCGCTTCTCAAGCAAAGCCCAAAAGCTTACAAATTATTATAAGCAATATTTGCTTTTCCATCACACAAAAACTGTTATGAATTTACTGAACAAAATTCATTTTATCCTAACTAATACATTGTACCAAATAATATGGGAACTTTACTGATTTCAATACAACAATAATTGTAATCTTTAGATAAAGCTTGTGTACTAATGTTTGATAAAATATCCCGTAGAGGCAGCAATAAGCAGTTGTTAAAGATATTTTCATAAAACTGAGACCGGATCAGAAGAATATTGCACGTCGCTTGGATGGCCAAAATGCCAGTAACAAAAATCATTCTTATTACAGTAACACTACTCATTTTTAAGGAACAAGACATCAGAGCGACGTTTGAATTTCATCAATTGTCAAATTAGGATGTTGCATAGAAATGCTAGATGGGGGCGCTTTACGTTTGGCGACAGAGTTTTGCTCTCTCGCTTCTGAAGCAAAGCCCCAAAAGCTTACAAATTATTATAACTTAACATTTGCTTTTCCATCACGCAAAAACTGTTATGAATTTACTGAATAAAATTCATTTTACTAATAACATTTCGTACCAAATAATATGGGGAACTTTACTGATTTCAATACAACAATAATTGTAATCTTTTTAGATAAAAGCTTGTGTACTAATGTTTGATAAAATATCCGTAGAGCCAGCAATAAGCAGTTGTTAAAGATATTTTCATAAAACTGAGACCGGATCAGAAGAATATTGCACGTCGCTTGGATGGCCAAAATGCCAGTAACAAAAATCGTCTTGTTACAGTAACACTACTGATTTTTAAGGAACAAGACATCAGACGACGTTTGAATTCATCAATTGTCAAATTAGGATGTTGCATAAAAATGCTAGATAGGGGGGCGCTTTATGTTTGAGGACAGAGTTTTTGCTCTCGCTTCTCAAAGCAAAGCCCAAAAGCTTACAAATTATTATAAGCAACATTTGCTTTTCCATCACACAAAACTGTTATGAATTTACTGAATAAAATTCATTTTACTAATAACATTGTATGCCAAATAATATGGGAACTTTACTGATTTCAATACAACAATAATTGTAATCTTTAGATAAAGCTTGTGTACTAATGTTTGATAAAATATCCGTAGAGGCAGCAATAAGCAGTTGTTAAAGATATTTTCATAAAACTGAGACCGGATCAGAAGAATATTGCACGTCGCTTGGATGGCCAAAATGCCAGTAACAAAAATCGTCTTATTACAGTAACACTACTCATTTTTAAGGAACAAGACATCAGAGCGACGTTTGAATTTCATCAATTGTCAAATTAGGATGTTGCATAGAAATGCTAGATGGGGGCGCTTTACGTTTGGCGACAGAGTTTTTGCTCTCTCGCTTCTCAAGCAAAGCCCAAAAGCTTACAAATTATTATAAGCAACATTTGCTTTTCCATCACGCAAAACTGTTATGAATTTACTGAATAAAATTAATTTTACTAATAGCATTGTACCAAATAATATGGGAACTTTACTGATTTCAATACAACAATAATTGTAATCTTTAGATAAAGCTTGTGTACTAATGTTTGATAAAATATCCGTAGAGGCAGCAATAAGCAGTTGTTAAAAGATATTTTCATAAAACTGAAGACCGGATCAGAATATTGCACGTCGCTTGGATGGCCAAAATGCCAGTAACAAAAATCGTCTTATTACAGTAACACTACTCATTTTTTAAGGAACAAGACATCAGAGCGACGTTTGAATTTCATCAATTGTCAAATTAGGATGTTGCATAGAAATGCTAGATGGGGGCGCTTTACGTTTGGCGACAGAGTTTTTGCTCTCTCGCTTCTGAAGCAAAGCCCAAAAGCTTACAAATTATTATAAGCAACATTTGCTTTTCCATCACGCAAAACTGTTATGAATTTACTGAATAAAATTCATTTTACTAATAGCATTGTACCAAATAATATGGGAACTTTACTGATTTCAATACAACAATAATTGTAATCTTTAGATAAAGCTTGTGTACTAATGTTTGATAAAATATCCGTAGAGCCAGCAATAAGCAGTTGTTAAAGATATTTTCATAAAACTGAGACCGGATCAGAAGAATATTGCACGTCGCTTGGATGGCCAAAATGCCAGTAACAAAAATCGTCTTGTTACAGTAACACTACTGATTTTTTTAAGGAACAAGACATCAGAGCGACGTTTGAATTTCATCAATTGTCAAATTAGGATGTTGCATAAAAATGCTAGATGGGGGCGCTTTATGTTTGAGGACAGAGTTTTTGCTCTCTCGCTTCTCAAGCAAAGCCCAAAAGCTTACAAATTATTATAAGCAACATTTGCTTTTCCATCACGCAAAACTGTTATGAATTTACTGAATAAAATTCATTTTACTAATAGCATTGTACCAAATAATATGGGAACTTTACTGATTTCAATACAACAATAATTGTAATCTTTAGATAAAGCTTGTGTACTAATGTTTGATAAAATATCCGTAGAGGCAGCAATAAGCAGTTGTTAAAGATATTTTCATAAAACTGAAAGGACGGATCAGAAGAATATTGCACGTCGCTTGGATGGCCAAAATGCCAGTAACAAAAATCGTCTTATTACAGTAACACTACTCATTTTTTAAGGAACAAGACATCAGAGCGACGTTTGAATTTCATCAATTGTCAAATTAGGATGTTGCATAGAAATGCTAGATGGGGGCGCTTTACGTTTGGCGACAGAGTTTTTGCTCTCTCGCTTCTCAAGCGAAGCCCAAAAGCTTACAAATTATTATAAGCAACATTTGCTTTTCCATCACGCAAAACTGTTATGAATTTACTGAATAAAATTAATTTTACTAATAGCATTGTACCAAGATGTTGCATAAAACGCGGGGCGCTTTACGTTTGGCGACAGAGTTTTTGCTCTCTCGCTTCTGAAGCAAAGCCCAAAAGCTTACAAATTATTATAAGCAACATTTGCTTTTCCATCACGCAAAACTGTTATGAATTTACTGAATAAAATTCATTTTACTAATAGCATTGTACCAAAAATTATGGGAACTTTACTGATTTCAATACAACAATAATTGTAATCTTTAGATAAGACTTGTGTACTAATGTTTGATAAAATATCCGTAGAGCCAGCAATAAGCAGTTGTTAAGGATATTTTCATAAAACTGAGACCGGATCAGAAGAATATTGCACGTCGCTTGGATGGCCAAAATGCCAGTAACAAAAATCGTCTTATTACAGTAACACTACTGATTTTTTAAGGAACAAGACATCAGAGCGACGTTTGAATTTCATCAATTATCAAATTAGGATGTTGCATAAAAATGCTAGATGGGGGCGCTTTACGTTTGACGACAGAGTTTTTGCTCTCTCTCTTCTCAAGCAAAGGCCAAAAGCTTACAAATTATTATGAGCAACATTTGCTTTGCCATCACGCAAAACTCTTATGAATATACTAAATACAATTCATTTTACTAATGCCAGTGTCCCAAAAATTATGCGAATTTTACTGATTTCAATATAACAATTGTAATCTTTAGATAAAACTTGTGTACTAATGTTTGATAATATATCCGTAGAGCCAGCATTAACTTATGACAAGAAATGAGATTAAATTATAAAATTTGCTGATTTAGACCAAAAAAGAGATTTGTAGACCATGCCTTGATGTTTATGCTACAAGGAATAAGAAAAAGTGGAAACAGCATCTCCTTCCATTTTACTATAAGCTGAATGCTGATCAGCTGAAAGTGTAAATTAGATATACAATTATCGCACTTCAGCAAATAGGGCTAAATGTGATCTGCACTGTTTGCGAGCAATATGCTGCAAATATTAATGCAATAAAAAAATAATAAGGGAATCGCCAAGGAATGCACAAGCAGATGTATTTGAAATAGGGCAATATTATCTTTTTTGATAAAATTGATCAGAAATATAGCAAATAAATTAAGATGAATATGAAAGACAATATAGGTAAAGAGGCTAATTAGGATATTGTACACCTATATGAAATGGATAAAGGTGATTTAACACAATATGTGAACTTGTGTTTAACACAAGAATGTGAAAAACCAAAAACTCAGTATCGAAAAATTTTTTCGTATGTGACTCTTTTATTTATAAAAATTATTTCAAAATATGCTTTTGGTCTTCATTTAAAAAAGAAGTTAAGCGGATATTTTACAGCAAAACTATTCAATCCATTTTTATGTAAAGATCATGATGTTGTTTAATATATTATATAGATGCATTTCTAACATTCTATATAGATAAATATATACAAAAAATATACATTTAATTTTGAGAAGCCCTGTTAAAATTTAATATTAAATAAAATTTATAAGCGATGTACCAACAGGATGCGTGGCTGGTGGAACGATCAGTCTCTAGCGACCAACATCGGAGGACCTGGCAAACGTCGTTGAAATAGCCTCCTAGGGGCAATGGGTATCACCCTTCTAGCGGCCACATTTTCGACCCCACAAGTGGGAATCAAAATGGGAAACAATTAATAATAGCTAAAGAACAAAATCCGATCGAAAATTAGAACAAATTCAGCAACCTTTCATTAGGGGTTAGATTCTTTTCAAACAGACCTAGATCGGATACAGATATACTAATTGTAATGTTTATGCAATATATGTAATGTTCAAGAAGATAGTAAGATTTGGATTCGGATGGGGGTTTTGAATAAACAAAGAATAATAGATGTATCGGCGTTGTATGCAAAGTTTGGGGACTTATTTTGTAAACCTTTAGCAGAATTTCACGCAACAACCAGATGTGATTCTAATCTGGCATTATTTCGCAAATGGCCTTTACAAATTCTTCGAAAGAAAAATTCATATGTATTTTTATATAGTTTCAAAACATCGTCAATAGAGCTCGATTTGCATACCGTTTTGTGCTAGGTTATACACTTTATACATTTCAGAACAAATTTTAAGGAACAAGATAGCAGACCGATGTTTGAATTTCATTAATTGACAAATTAGGATGTTGCATAAAAATGCTAGAAGGGGGCGCTTTACATTTAACGAAAGAGTTTTTGCTCTCTCTCTTCTTTCGACAACTCCCCTATGCCTCGTTAGATGTTTTATGCAATTAAGATAATAAGATTTGGATATAGACGGGGGTTTGGAATAAAAAAAGAACAATAAATGTATCGGCGTTGTATGCAGAGCTTGGAGACTTATTTTGTAAATAGTTAGCAGAATTTCACGCAATAACCGGATGTGACTCTAATCTAGCATTATTTCGAAAAAGAAAGACATAGCCTTTACAAATTCTTCGAAAGAGTGAAGATTTTCAAAAAGCGTTCGACGAAAGGGGCTATGACAATTCCAACATTTCTGCTGTTTTTCCCAAACTAGAAAAATTCATATTATGTATTATATATAGTTTCAAAACATCGTCAACAGCGCTCGATTTGCATACAATTTTGTGCTAGGTTATGCACTTATACATTTCAGAAAAATTTTAAGGAACAAGATAACAGAGCGATCGATGTTTGAATTTAATTAATTGACAAATTAGGATGTTACATAGAAATTCTAGAAAACGGCGCTTTACATTTGACGACAAACTTTTTGCTCCCTCTTCTCAAGCAAAGCCCAAATTCTTACAAATTATTAAGTCATTAACTGAGTAAAATTCATTTTACTACTGGTATAGTACGAAAAGTTTTGGATACTTCACTGCTTTCAATACAAGAATTATAATTTTTAGATAAAACTTGTGTACTTATGTTTGTTAAAATTTCCGTAGAGCCAGCATTAACCTATGACGAGAAATGGGATTAAATTATAGGATTTGCTCATTTTAGAGCAAAAAAGAAGTTTGAGATTTGCAGACAATGCCTTGGTGTTTACGGTACAAGGATTAAGGAAGGAAATACCTACCTCCATCCATTTTATTCAAGGGTGAATAAATTCTGATCAGCTGAAAGTGTTAATAGAGATACAATTATCGCACTTCAGCAAATAAGGCTAAATGTAATCTGCACAGTTTGTTATCAATATGCTGCAATAAAAAAATAATAATGGGATCGGCAAGAAAAAGTGGATATGCAGATATATTTGAAACAGCGCAACATGAAATTGTTGCCATTTACTATCCACCATATTTGTTAAATAGGATGAGAAAAAATTTAACAGCAAAGTAATTAATATTTATGGACAACAATGTCGATAAAGAGGCTAATTAGGATATTGTACACCTATATGAAATGGATGGAGGTGATGTTAATACAAGAATGGGCAACAAATTGACTGATGCTCCTTGCTACAAAGATAAATTGTTAAAAATGAAAGTCAAAAATCCAGCCCAAGTTTTTTCTCACAGCTTCCTCAACATTGAAATGGACAGTTAAATAGGGTAAGCTTCATTTTAAATTAAATATTTTAGACTTTAATCTTGTACTGTATTTCACTTGTTTATTGCTTAAATTAGATAATAAAAAGAAATATTTTGTTATAAGCCAGCCAAGACTTGTTCCGCCAGAGTGTATATACATTTAAATCTGTTAGGTTTATAACATCAAAAGGTGAGAAGATTCCACCGTCAATCCAGAATTGGATAAAAACTTTAAAGAGATTCATATTCCTGTTCAAAAAGTTACACAAACTTGGCTTTAAATATTTTTCTCTCAGAAGGGTTAACCAAGACAAGTTTTTAGGGTGTATAAGGAGTCATGGCTTCCGGAATGTGAATCCTACATGCTATTTCTTTATCTCGTCGTACAAAACGTTAATAATAAACAATTTTACCTCCCCACATGCAACACTCAAACTGTGAAGAGGACGATAAAACAGTTTTAAGTTTTATAAATTTTTTATTAAATTTCATACATGTTCAAGAAGAGGTTTCTGAGGAACACGAGGCACCAGAATTTAATATAGAATTTGAGGCTCGATAAAATACTGCAATTGTTGTTGCATAAGTAGGCAGATTAAAGAGAAAATAGGTACTTTTTTGTTCTATATGTTTAACCCTTAAGTACTCGCGTGGGCACCTGACAGGCGCTAAGAAAATTTTAAACTTCAATATATTTTATTGCTTTATGCCTACTCCAATGGGCTTTTGTGTATTCCTGGAGGCAATATTCTAAAATACAATAGACTTGATAATTCAATATAGTATTAATTGGTTTCAGGTATATTATAAACAATGCATCCTCTGGTGCCTCTACGGCTAGAGCTATAATGCCCTGGATCAAAGAATAGACACTAAAAACAAATATATTTTAACTGCTCAGACTATATGTTCAGACCATTCCAAAAATGTGTATAATGAACGTTTTCAAAATGATTAATTTCATTCTAGGGGCACTAGGTTTAAATTTTGCGATTAGGCATTTAGAAGTAAAACTTCATATAAACCATTTATGTAAGCAACTTTTTTTGAGATATACGTATTACATATTCATTCAATGCCTAAATATTTCTATTTAATTTAGTTCAGTATATAAAAATGCACAATTTAAATAAATTTTACTAATTATTTACCCTGGCGCCTCCCAGGCGCCACGCGAGTTGTTACGTCTGTAAAACATACGCGAATGCTTAAGAGTTAAACCAGATGTATACGTCATCATTGTTCAAACATTTTAGCATTCTGCATTAAAATATACCATCTGCACCAATGCTTCACATCTCGAATGTTGAACTTCAGAAGAGGTTGTTGGCTACAATAAAACAAAGTGCACAAGAAACCAGAGACTCAATTCAGTTCATAGGAAACCGTGAGAAATATTCAAATTTTGATACTGCAGTCTCGGGTTCTTTTTTTGAAAAAATTACAATGGCGCAAACGGATCGTGGCTATCTTGATCGGTTTCGAAGCTACAGGGGGATTCTCAAATGTTGTACTTTTTGAAGATGTTCGATAGTTTGTTTATTTCAGCAACCAAGGAAAAATGAATTATACATTCTAAAGGCACTTTTCTGTGTAGAATGCAGTGGCGTAGTCAGACTTTTTTCGAAAAAAATATTTTTTGAGATATTAACTATACTTATATTTTTTTAAATAGGACCCCCTGTATATTTTTAAATTTTCTTATTCAGCTTGGAATGGGCTTCCCGAAAATATATAACTCTCTATATTTATTTTCACTATTAACCTCAACATTTCAAATTTTTCTTAAAATATCCACTTGGTGGATAGTAGGCCGCGCCGAGGAACAAAGTAAACGGTTGTCATGGTGATCCGAACATACCTTTGATGGATGCGAAACATTTCATTTCAACAGATTGAAGTGTGTGTATTTTAAATAATAAAAAAATTAGCAAATTTGAAAATTTTGAGGAATATAATATGTTAGAATGTTATATTGAGTCTAACAAACATAAGCAAATGGCAGCTGATTTATATTTTGAGCGGTATCTAGAGCGCGAGCAACCAAACCCAGCCATTTTTAAAAGGTTAGAAGATAGTTTAATCAATTTTGGATCTTTTCAAAAACCGCGTCCCAAAAAATTATCAGAAAGAAGATGAAGAAAATCAGTATATTATTGTCCTCGGAGTTAAATAAAATTTACAATACCAAACAAATAAAAAATAAGTGTGACAGAAACAAAAAAACATATTTTAATATAATCTCAAGAGGTTACTTCAATCGGGCTTCTCAGTTAATATGAAAAAAACACAAAGACTACATTACATGTTCAGACTGCTGCCCATTATTATCTAGACACAGTTGGTACCGTCTCCGCACGCCGCCGCGCGCCGCTAACAGAATTTCAATAGCTCTACTTGATGTTGTTGGATCTAGTGTTACGGCTTCGAGGACATTAATATATTGATTTTATTCATCTTCTTTCTGATAATTTTTCAGGCCCGGTTTTTGAAAAGATCCAAAATTGATTAAACTATCTTCTAACCTTTTAAAAATGGCTGGGTTTGGTTGCTCGCGCTCTGGATACCGCTCAAAATATAAATCAGCTGCCATTTACTTACATGTTTGTTAGACTCAATATAACATTCTAACATATTATTATATTTCTCAAAATTTTCAAATTTACTCATTTTTTATTATTTAAAATACACACACTGCAATCTGTTGAAATGAAATGTCCCGCATCCATCAAAGGTATGTTCCGATCACCATGACAACCGTTTACTTTGTTCCTCGGCGCGGCGCCGGCGTGGATATTTTAAGAAAAATTTGAAATGTTGAGGTTAATAGTGAAAATAAATATAGAGTGTTATATATTTTCGAGAAGCCCATGCCAAGCTGAATAAGAAAATTTAAAAATATACAGGGGGTCCTATTTAAAAAAAACATAAGTATAGTTAATATCTCAAAAAATATTTTTTTCGAAAAAAGTCTGACTACGCCACTGCATTCTACACAGAAAAGTGCATTTAGAATGTATAATTCATTTTTCCGTGGTTGCTGAAATAAACAAACTATGGAACATCTTCAAAAAGTACAAAATTTGAGAATCCCCCTGTAGCTTCGAAACCGATCAATGTAGCGACGATCTGTTTGCGCCATTGTAATTTTTTCAAAAAAAGAACCCGAGACTGCGGTATCAAAATTTGAATATTTCTCACGGTTTCCTAGATACCCTATAGAAACAACCAAAATGGTCCACCCTGTTCAATAGAGCATTAAAATAAAACTGTACTGATGTATACAATTGTTATATTTATATAATATATACTTATAATTAGAGTTAGATTTTTATCTTAACATACAGGCTTACTTTTCTTACAAGGTCTTTTATTGTCACTTTTAACGTCAGAGCAATCTTTACTATTTTCTTTGTTGATTTCCACGAGCCTAATGGCTTTTAAGACGCCCGCACATTCCTGCAGGAAGAATCCCACGGCTTCTGCTATTGGGCTGCACAAATCCCGAAGAGATGCGGCAATATTAAAGACAAATATTAAAATTGGTTGAAAGATTCCGTTGAATAAAGTTGCAAGAAGAGGTTTGAAAAAATAATCCGAAGCCAGCTGAACCAGTCCAATAGTTAAAGGACGAAATATACTGTATAGTATAAACCTAGAAGGATAAATAAAAATACAAATTTAAAACAGTACAATTAAATTATAGTAATCGAAAAACAATTTCCGATGCACGTGATCATCTTTGAGTGACAAGCGATGGCGACAGCGCTGCCAGATTGTGATGGATTTATGAGATGAATCTTAATTTAAAATTGACAACATATTTATTATATCATTTTTTAAAGAGTTTTACGTTTTATTTTTAATTTAATAACTAATATTTTAGTGATTAATTGATCTATTTTACTTATTACATATTGGCAAAAACTAGTCCATTATGAAGATTATTATAAGCGTTATTAAGGGTTATTTATTTATTGATGTACATCTTACAACGCCATAAGTGGTAGTAACAAGTAAGAGGGTGCTATTAATGCACAAACTAATAATCACAGAATTTAATAAAAACTAACTTTGAAAGTGGTGTAATGTGCTTATCAATCAAACTTACTTTTCTGACTGCAGTCAAGGGTAATAAAGGACCTTTATTGTCACGTTCTCATTCAAAATAGGTCAGTCAATCTAGAGGTTGAGGTGGAAAAAATTAGTAACCAACCGATCTCAACGGGAATCTGTAGATAATGATCTCCTATTTAACCCCTCAAAAGTCCCATTCGGTCCCAGTGGGGGAAGTTTGAAAAAAACCGCCGCCATCTTGGACTTCTTCGTTTTTTTCAAATATCTCCGTTTGCATAACTTTTTTCGAAAAAACTAAAGATATATTTTTTGTAGAGAATTAAATTTAGAATATTTTAACTTCAATCGTTTTATTTGTAAAATAAATAGTAATAGAGATAAAGCAATTTTTTACTATAATGTTTTATTAAGTTTCCAGTGTTTTTAAACGAATAAGCTTTAATTTTTGCGTTAACAGTATAGTGTTAATATAGATAAACAAGTATAAATTTAAGCATTATAACAATTAAAAATAACGTTTAAATATTATTTATTAAATAAAATTATTGTTGAAAAAATTATTATTAAATTAAAGTTATTAAATGAAATCTGCTATGACGTCATCCTGAGCGTCATTTTCGTCCTCACCTAAAATACAAAAGTTTGTGCAACTGATTCCGTAGCACTAACCAGACTTTGAAGAATATTTAAGACCCAGTTTTCTAGAAGAGCAATTATTAAAGCACTGACTCTCTTTGCAATTGCAAAAAAATAATTTTAGTAGGTCAGGAGGCGCCACAACTTCTGTTGATTAAATAGGTGTCAGATTGCCTTTTTGATCTTTCTTCCATCCATATTGTAAAGGATCGAACTTGTTGCCAATCCATTCTTGAATCTAAAAAATACAACTTATAACATTTTCTATAATAGATATATATCTTTACAGATACCAGAAAGTATGTCCTGAGTAAATGGAGTCTTGCAGAGTTCTCAGTTGGAGGCAAATTAGGTAAATTGAAGGTAGTCTTAAAGGCTTATCTTGATGTAATAATATTGTATAGAGTGTATCTCAGATGGTTAATATGTTTAATATAGCTTGGACAGTAATATAGCTTTAAAAGATAATTTAATCCTGACTGAAACAAGTCAAAAATGAAAAAAGATGACTATCTTTGTCAATACCTCGACGCATTTTTAGAAAAAAATGCTAACAAAGATGACTTGTTTCAGTCAGGATAAAATTATCATTTAAGGCTATATCAGTGCCCAAGCTATATTAAACATATTAACCAGTTGAGATACACTCTATACAATAGGATTACATCAAGACAAACCCTTAACTGAGAATTCTGCAAAACTCCATTTACTCAGGACATACTTTCAGGTAACTGTCAAGATACCTATATCTATTACAGGAAATGTTATAAGTTGTATTTTTTAGATTCAAGAATGGATTGGTAACAAGTTAGATCCTTTACAATATGGATTGAAGAAAGACCAAAAAGGCAATCTGACACCTATTCAATCAACAGAAGATCCTGACCTACTAAAATATTTTTTTTGCAATTGCAAAGACAGTGCTCTAAAAATTGCTCTTGTAGAAAACTGGGTCTTAAATGTTCTTCAAAGTGTGGTTAGTGCTACTAAATCAATTGCACAAACTTTTATTTTAGTTGAGAACGAAAATGACGCTCTGGATGACGTCACAACAGATTTCATTTAATAACTTTAATTTAATAATAATTTTTTTAACAATAATTTTATTTAATAAATAATATTTAAACGTTATTTTTAATTGTTTTAATGTTTAAATTTATACTTGGTTTATCTATATTAACACTATACTGTTAACTCAAAAATTATAGCTGATTCGTTTAAAAAAACTGGAAAATTTATAAAACGTAGAGTAAAAAATTGCTTTATCTTTATTACTATTTATTTTAGAGAAAAAATGATTGAATGTAAAATATTTTAAATTTAATTCTCTACAAAAAACATATCTTTAGTTTTTTCGAAAAAAGTTAAGCAAACGAAGATATTTGAAAAAAACGAAAAAATCCAAGATGGCGGCGGTTTTTTTCAACCTTCCCCCACTGGAACCGAATGGGACTTTTGAGGAGTTAAATAGGAGATCATTATCTACATATTCCCGTTGAGATTGGTTGGTTACTAATTTTTCCACCTTTACATATAATACTCGGCTACGTTTACTGGCCTAAAATGGTATTAAAAAAACAGGGAAGCTACAAGCTCTTTGCTTCGATTGTTTAAATGCTTCGGCATATTTTCAACACACAATTTCAAGAAATGCAATACAAAAACTCAAAAATTTAGTTCTTAAAGAACTGTTTGTGCTTAAAAGTGCAATTTAAAATAAAAAGACTATGAAAATAGGCAAAAAACGAGAATTACTCACAAAGATTCAACAACACGATATTATACAAAATAATGACTGACATTAGGATAATTGTCAAATAATAAAGGACAACATTGCTGAACACGGCGCAATCTGATCAATATAGCAATAATAAAATTCGGTTTACACTAATTTTTGTTACAATTTTGCTCTATAAAGTAAAATGAAGAGCTGCTCGGTATCTTAAATTATACAACAAATTTATACATTTTTGCCAACATTTCATTTAGTCAGGTTTATAGACTAGTGTCAATTTCGATATGATTGATGACGTGCATCGGAAAATGTTTTGCGATTACAATAAAGAAAAATTCACCAACCTAAAGAATTGCAGCAAAAATGACGTGACAAAAGAAAATCCGATATGGATTGCACCAAAGATTTCTGCCCAAAATATCGTAGTGTATCTTTCAGTTTTAAATGCCAACTCTTCGCTGTGAATCATTGGTGGTGCATCAGTTGTTCGATAATGGCTTAAAATAATTTAAAATTAACCATTTTTAAACTTGAGACATAACATACTAAACATACGAAAAACAACCGTGATCGAAATAGTATACGTCTACCCTAGTTTTGCCATCTATATCGCAGAAAGTGGCTCTCTCAAAGGTTTTCTTCACTTTAGGACAATCCGTCTGAGATAAAAATAAATCATTCTCATGACACGCGTTGCCGCACTCATTATAATAAACTGGATCGTTTTGTTCTTGAATTTTTTCGTTGGCATTATTTTTCTTTTCTTTCGATGGGCTGCAATTTTCGAAACAATTCTGAAGGTGAGATGGGTCTTCTTTTGGAGGGATGCCTTCGACCAGGTCAAAAATGACGCGCTACAATTTAATAATATATTAGAAAGTAAATGTGAAATATTATAATCTATTTAATAAGCACTGCCCGTATTATTACAACAATACACAATTCTCTGATAGTATTTCCGGTTGCGTTGATATGGGAGTTTATAAATGTGTTTATTTTAGGTCAAAGAATTTATCTGTTCTTAGTTATCTGTTCGGCTAATAGTTTGCTTACACTTCGACAAATTAAAAATCCTTTTAGATTTCCTTCTGATAAAACATTTCTTGGATAATCTTGAACTTGAACTTTTTGCTTTAAGAAGCAATTATTTAGACACACGGAAAAAAAGCTAAATTGGCTTAAAGATTATTAATCTTGAACCAACTATGCTAGTTTCCCCATTCCGCAAATCTAGTTATACTTCTTTTCAAGAAAACCTTATCCTTAGAAGTTAAGAAAATTTATCTTTTATTTAAGATTTACCTAGTATTGAAATTAAGATTATAACTACACTCAAGACAATTCTAGATAAAATCTTGTACTCGGAACAAGATTACTACAACTACTTATACTTGTTTGTAAATTAGCAAATTATTGCATTAAGTATAGAAATTCTTTGTGTACATGTAATAATTACTTTATTCAAGTGTAAGTTGTAAGTGTTGTTACTATCGTTACAAGAGTTTGCTAGAAAGTTTTGAATATAAATTATCATATTTTCTAAAAAAAAGTATACTTAATCTTTATTGAACTTTACTTTTTATTGTTTCAAATCCCTTTACTCCTACTTTAAGTATATAGTGATTTCTGTTCGAGTATATCGTAATGTCTAATGAAGTGGTGCTTAATCTACGACAAGAGACTAGCCGGGTAGTTTATAAAGTTTTTTTGTTATCGTTTGTGCTTGTGATATGTGAAAATGGAGGACCTTCTTCAGGCATCTGAGATGACGGATTTGATCCCAAAATTTCAAGGTAAGTTTAGCAATAATCCTACATTATTTGAGGACACTGGTTGGAGGTTAAGGGGCTCCATTTTAATATGCATTATATCTTATAGACTGGTGGTAAACTAAGTATGGAATGATTCAATTATGTTTTAACAATTTTTATTATAGTTTCTCGTTTTTAATTAGCGATGCCGCTGGTCAATGTCTACCTATATTGGGAAATTACACAGTTTTATTGTATTTTCTTATTACGAAAAGCATATAATTTGGTAGGTACAAGCATGTAATTTGGCTAATCTGATTTAAAACGTATTAACCATATTCGGGGTTATTCTGGTGATATTTATTCCATACCTATTGTAAATGGAAATTTAAGTTTTTAGCATGTCCCAACTCTATTATATTCATGTATGTTACCGGAAACCCCGATTTTAGGATAAACTAATTTTTCCTAGGCCTAATCAGGGTATTCAAAGAGACGCGGGTTTGAAAAACTATTATGCCGCGCTTAAAGACTTTAGATAAGCAAAAAATTTTACCAAAACAAGGGTTTCTAACAAGATCGAACCCGAACCACCGAAAGCATAGGGAACACGTTACCGAATTTTGTGAAAACTATATAGTTTTTCGAACCCGCTTAATATTCGGCCTAGGAAAAACTCATTACTTTGACCTGGGGGCTGCCTACGCCATGTGGCGTTGTTCCTCTTCTTTTCTACTTAGTAAATTATTTATACATCTGTTTGCTGTTTCCCATAATAATTCACCTCCCTCAAGGTTTCTCATCATGTTCGTTTCAGTGAAATTCGTTCCAGTCCGCTGTCCTTAAAATTATCTCTCTCATCCTTCCATCTGGGACAATAGACTACATGCTCAACTTCGTCTATTTCACCACAAAATAAACATGACTCAGAGCTTGCCTGCCGCATCATAGATGTATTTTCGGAAGCACCCATTTCCAGACAGCATTTGTGTCAGGTGGTATCCCACTTCACCATGGTCTGTCAATCCATTGTTCAATGTTGGGTATAAGTCACCAGGTCTATCTTCCATATTTCCCTTTATCTCACTGATTCTGCCACTCTTCCATTACAACTTTCCTGGCTATTTGTTTGAGCTCTCCCCTGTATCTATCCGGAGCTACATATAACAATTGTGAATGTATTACACTTACAAGAATTCTACGCTTTGATGCCCTAGGACTCCCTATATTCGGCATTAGTTTTGATAATGCTGCTAGAGTTTTTTCCGCTTTAGTGATTGTTTGAGTAACATGTTCTAAGAATGTTGTTTTACTATCTAATCAGACTCACGATCAATGTTTCCCCAACATCAAAAATAATGCAGGTGTGGTGCCAGTTTTTGTTTGGTGGTTAGAATTACGGCCTCTGTTTTTTGTGGCGCAATCACTACCATGGCTACATCATCCGCGAAGCCAGTGAGAGTAATACCCTCTGGCATATCAAACTTCAACAGGGGATTGTACAAAATGTTCCACAATGTGGGACCAAGAATAGATCCCTGCGGAATTTATTCTTACCGGAAAATAGTCCTTAGACCAAAGCCTGTAGTTTTAGATGAAACCTAGAAAAGCATAGAAAAAGCTAAAAGATGATTAAAAAAATCTGGAAAGGGAGTACGTTATATTATTTTTGAATACAGGTTCAGAAGATGATCATTTATTTTTACCCTGGCGACTATCATGATTTGATGAATTGTGAAAATTTAGAAAGGAATCACACATTTTTAATTTGAATATTTTTCAAATAAGTTGATATCTATAGGCATTAATGATGTAACGAATATCTATTTTTAGCCATGTCCAAAAAAAACTACTTTTTAAATGTAAAAAATTGGCATTATAAATATACTATCAATTTTTGAGTCTTTAATACTTTAAATACATTATTACATTGTGACATAAACTTTCCTTTTATTGAAAATTTAAGTCAAAATATTGCGAACGGCTACTCTTATATCGGAGGCGGTGGGAACAAGCTTTTTGCTTCTGCACTTGACTAAAAAAATGATACCCACCTATACCTTACATTGCATACCAAAGGGCGCCACTTATTTCAAAAAGATACTGATACTTTACAAAGGATAGTACAAACTGAAATAAGAAAATTTGTACAAGTGTATTAATTGAATGGAAACTAAAATTAGTATAGCTATTAAACATTTTGAGAAACTGGATCAACCAATGAAACAATTCAAATACCCAAAAAAATAAGATTTATTACTTGTTAGAAATATTCGGTACCTATTCGGCACAGCAGTTATGTACATTAATATACAAGAAAGATGTTTAAGAAACTCTATCTTAAAACTTGTTTAAAAT
This sequence comes from Sitophilus oryzae, assembly GCF_002938485.1. Lineage (NCBI taxonomy): Eukaryota > Metazoa > Arthropoda > Insecta > Coleoptera > Curculionidae > Sitophilus > Sitophilus oryzae. The sequence goes on along the minus strand of NW_022147437.1, from coordinate 426,703 downwards.
CAAATTATATATTTTCAAATATTATTCAAACAATTATAATATAAAAAGAATACTTTTAGAGACGGTCTTGGTTTTATTCGAATATTAAATATCTAAATTTTAATTGACTTATTACGAAGATTCATGAACCTTTTTGTTTATATATAGTTAAGGGAAAAAGTTTAAAAGCTGTATCCAAGATTGCCCTTACAGGTCAAAGATTGTAATGATATAAAAGATTAACATAAATAGATGTTAAATCCGAATAATCAATTAATATAACATGATTATTTTAATAATCAAATACAAGTGAAATTTAAGCAATGCTGAGGCAAATACTTAAGCGTTAAAAAAAATATATAAAATTTAACAGAATGTTAAATTTTATAAATTAAGGGTTAAAGTAATGCTGAAGGCAAGTACTTAACCAGTTAAATGTAAAATGCTAAGAATAGTTAATTTCTTAACACACCAATGATTATTTAAAATCAAATTAATAAAAGTTTAGTTTACTATAAAAAATATACTGGCCTTGTATACCAAATTATACTAAAAAAGGATCTTCTTAATAATACAAAAACATCACAGCATCCAACTTCTCCTCAGAGGGGTGCAGGGCTGAAATTTAACCGAACAGGCTGCTACTGATTACTTCGGTGACTGAACAAGTAAGAAAAACTTGTGGAAAAACTTGGCATAAACTTCTAGAAAAATATGCAAAACAACTTGCAGAAAAAACGTCTAGAAAAATGTCTAGAAATACTTGAAGAAAAATACGAGGAAAAATGCTGAGAAAAATACGTAGAAAAATCTGTAGAAAAACCTAAAAATAAATGCACGGTATTAGTTAACCTTACATTTTAAAAAACTCGAAAAATTTACGAAGGTATTAATTTACCTCATTGTGAAGGCACACAATCAATAATTATTTAACATTTCTTCTCAAATAAGGGCTGGATACTTCTCATCAAAAAAAACTGGAATCTAAAAGAAAGGCATGTGAAGGTTTTTTCTACCGAATGGAATGTCAAGGAAAATCTTACCAAAACTATAGATCCACTAAAATCTCAATAATCGAAAGCTATATGGGATCTCCATCCATCTATGGGACAACAAAATCACAATATTTTTCCCATATTGTACCAGCCAAATAAATTTAATTCTCAAAATGGCACAGTGACCTCGGTAACGGCCAAATCCGAGGTGGCGATTTTGACGTTTCCCGTCTTGTCGATACACCAGGGTACGATCCAATATTTTCGATAGAGAGCGTTCCGAAATTTAAGTGTAGAAATGTAAAAAGAATATCGATACAATAATAAAATACCGTCTATAATAAAACAAAGTAGCATTTGGAAAATGAAAATGCTACAACATATGCAATATTGGTTTACAAGTCGTATTCAATAGATATAGTAGATTTAATATAGAGTAATATCTATCGAAAAATTAATAATTTATAATTAATTTAAACATTTTAATATAACTCTGCAAATACCATCAAGGGAGCATCTGAAGACCAGTAAAAAAATACTAATTGTGGTTTCTAGAGATGTTTAAGAATATCTTACCCTTGGTAAACTATTGTCATCTCCCCTATTTCTTTTCATATTCATCTTATAATATTCACAAGAATTATCATCGCATGGTTCCTGATATTTATGTGTCGACGGAACTTTATTTCTTAGCCAATTTATAATTCCACTCTTGGTTTTTTTTCTTGCAGCGCATTGTACATATTTAGGATTTTCTATAAAATAAAAAAATAATGAAGCAAAAATAAAACCCTTAAAAAATTAGTGCTGTCTGACACACTAATTTACTGATGTCCATCTTTCGTACACCACTGCAAATAAGAGCTGCTAATTACATAGGTGAACTTAGTTTATAACAACATAGATTGAAAAGTGGAAGTGGAAGCACATCCCTAAAGCCGGCCTTACACCAAGGCAACAATTGGCAACATGTAGTATGCCACGTTGTCGCATACGACATGTTGTCATCTGTTGCCATTGACGCATGCGACCTTGAAAAAGAGTAAATGGTGTTATTACGATTGTTTATCTTTTTTGCTGGGCGTTGATCTACCACGAGAGGGAACATCTACTGATATCAACACAAGAGACAAAAATGAGGTAATTTTTTTCACATCTAAATTTATTGCATAATACCTAATAATTTTAATGGTTCTTCGAAACAAAAAATTTAAAGGAAAATGCCTAATTTTATTGATATCGTTCCTGCCATGGAACTTTTCCTTCATCAGTCATAAAATAAGATTTAAATTCGTCCTGTATTTCTATTGCTGACGTAGCTGCTCTTCGAGGAATGTGACGTAAATTTCTGAGTCCTTTATCAGCTGTAGTGTCTGCTCTCCAAGATCCTGGAATATGTAACCCATCAGTCGTTTCGCAGTCAAAAGTTCCCGGAGGTGTGTATATACGCAGAAGTGTCACTTTTTCGAAGAAAATTGTGTAGATATATATATGCATGCTGTTACTATAACCTCGGCATTTTTCACATCCAAACATAATGGCTTTCTAATAGCAATCTAAATACGGAGCATATATAGCAGACCAAATGTCTTTTCTACAACTCTTCTTGCACGGGATAGTCGGTAATTAAAAATTCGTTGTGGTGATTGTTGCAAAGGACAAGGATATGGTTTCATTATATTTTCTTTCAGCGGGAAAGCTTCGTCCGCTACTATAACATATGGTGTGGCAGTTACTCTTCCTGGAGGTGGTTCTGGAGTAGGAATTGAAAGTTTATCTTCGTATAGTAAGGACGAAAAAGGAGTCGCGTTGAAAACGCCTCCGTCGACCTTGACATCCTACATGCGCGTATATAAACTGATAGTTTGCTTAGAGCCATTAGTACTATACTAAACGTCCCTTTGTAGTTGTAAAATGAACTTCCTGTATTTGCCGGGCATTGTATCAAAACATGTTTGCCATCTAAAGCTCCCAGACAATGTGGAAGATTCCAAGTCACTTCAAAATCCATAGCAATTTTTTTCCATTCTTGTGCGGTTGTTGGCATCTGAAAAATGTATACGAACAATTGAATTATATTCATTCAGACTTTCAGCTGATGAGCTGCTTTTTATTTTTACCTTTTCTATCTGTGACTTTAAGAAAAATGAACAATCCAGGAGAATATTCCGCTAAGAAGGAAGAAAAGAAAGGATATGTCAATAAGGAGAAAACCAAAAGTGCCGCAGGGGCTACAAGAGAGAAGCAAGAGAGTTACAAAGAATCCAAATCGATCACGTACACTTGCAAATATAAATAATAATGTGTTACATTATAATAATTGAATACTGCAATTTTTAAAATTACATATCAGTTTTTGAAGTGAAACTATTTTACACGCGTTGCGAGTAAAAATTCAAGGTCGTGGCCTAGCGACTCGAAAAGTGTAACGTAACCAAGAACGTAACGAAAAGTTGTAAGGATGAATTTTAAAATATTATCTCTAACCGATTGGGCTAAAATTTTGCATGGATGACAATACAAAATTATTGAGTTTTTGAGTTGGTACAGGCCCGCATTTAATAGCTGTCTAGGAGTGAGAATTTTCACTTCAAATATGCGGATATGGTGCACTTTAACTTTTTTTATTACAATTTACTGTAAAAAGTGGATGAGATATTGAATAATTTATGCTTCAAAATTTCTTTCTTTCAGAGTGCAGAAAATAGTTCAGACGAACAAAATTCGGTGGTTGAATATCGTGGTGATGAAGCTACGAAAAGTCAGAACACTCCAGTTTCGCAAGACTTATCATCAACTCCACGACAGAAGGTTTTTAAAAAAAACCATATGTAGTAGATCAACTGACGAAGGTAAAAGGCGTGCTGATGAAGCCTATGAAATTTTAAAGGCTAGTACTCGCAGAGATGAGTTTTCCATCTATGGTGAACATGGGGGAATGAAATTAGAAAGCTACAGCCAGCGGCGCAAAACATGTTTGCCATCTAAAGCTCCCAGACAATGTGGAAAATTCCAAGTCACTTCAAAATCCTTAGCAATTTTTTTCTATTCTTGTGCGGTTGTCGGCATCTGAAAAATGTATACGAACAATTGAATTATATTCATTCAGACTTTCAGCTGATGAGCTGCTTTTTATTTTTACCTTTTCTATCTGTGACTTAAATGAACAATCCACGAGAATATTCCGCTAAGAAGGAAGAAAAAAAAGGATATGTCAATAAGGAGAAAACCAAAAGTGCCGCAGGGGCTACAAGAGAGAAGCAAGAGAGTTACAAAGCATCCAAATCGATCACGTACACTTGCAAATATAAATAATAATGTTTTACATTATAATAATTGAATACTGCAATTTTTAAAATTACATATCAGTTTTTGAAGTGAAACTATTTTACACGCGTTGCGAGTAAAAATTCAAGGTCGTGGCCTAGCGACTCGAAAAGTGTAACGTAACCAAGAATGTAACGAAAAGTTGTAAGGATGAATTTTAACATATTATCTCTAACCGATTGGGCTAAAATTTTGCATGGATGACAATACAAAATTATTGAGTTTTTGAGTTGGTACAGGCCCGCATTTAATAGCTGTCTAGGAGTGAGAATTTTCACTTCAAATATGCGGATATGGTGCACTTTAACTTTTTTTTACAATTTACTGTAAAAGTGGATGAGATATTGAATAATTTATGCTTCAAAATTTCTTTCTTTCAGAGTGCAGAAAATAGTTCAGACGAACAAAATTCGGTGGTTGAATATCGTGGTGATGAAGCTACGAAAAGTCAGAACACTCCAGTTTCGCAAGACTTATCATCAACTCCACGACAGAAGGTTTTAAAAAAAAACCATATGTAGTAGATAAACTGACGAAGGTAAAAGGCGTGCTGATGAAGCCTATAAAATTTTAAAGGTTAGTAGTACTAGAGATGGGTTTTCCATCTATGGTGAACATGTGGGGAATGAAATTAGAAAGCTACAGCCAATGGCGCAAAACATGTTTGCCATCTAAAGCTCCCAGACAATGTGGAAAATTCCAGGTCACTTCAAAATCCTTAGCAATTTTTTTCTATTCTTGTGCGGTTGTCGGCATCTGAAAAATGTATACGAACAATTGAATTATATTCATTCAGACTTTCAGCTGATGAGCTGCTTTTTATTTTTACCTTTTCTATCTGTGACTTAAATGAACAATCCACGAGAATATTCCGCTAAGAAGGAAGAAAAGAAAGGATATGTCAATAAGGAGAAAATCAAAAGTGCCGCAGGGGTGTAACGTGCCAAAATTTCACTAGACTATTTTATTTATTTTTCTCAATTTTTTAACGCTAGTTGATATTATTATTAGCCTGAAATATCGATCAGTTCAGTCAGTAAACTAAGAATAAATAAATCGTACTTACATGTCAACAAAAGTAATTATTCCATCCTTATTTTTAACTAAACATATTTCACATTTAATAACACTTTTTTTGCAGCAAAATACTAGTTCAATTTAATACAATTTAATATTTATTTTAGCCGAAATAGATAAAATAATTCTTTCCGCCGTTAATTCTGTTTATTTACTAAATACGTAGGTTAGAAATTTTTGAACTGGACCGTCAAATATTTATTTAGATTTTTATTAGCATTAACTATAGACAACCCAAAATTTACTTTAATAAATTAATTATATATATTTTTGTATTTTATTTAACCAACAGTAATTATTGAGCCTATTGTCACTCATTAAATTTATGTTGCTCTATTTTAATTTTTAAGTAAAATTTTCTAAGCATAATTGTCTTTAAAATATCGTTATCGATCCGGTAAGAAAGTCAGTGGCGCTCTTAACCCGCCCCTACTCTCCGAATTTTCAGAGCTAGGGCATAAATTTGTTCGCGACTAGACCCCTGCAAATTCCATAAATATTTATTTTTTTTTAATCGCTAACTTAATATTTTTTTTCTTCGTATTTTTTTTACTTTTTTTTTCTAATTTTTTTTCTATTTTTTTTTAAATTTAAAAGAGCCGAGCTAAGGCCAAAACGCGTGACAGGGGCTACAAGAGAGAAGCAAGAGAGTTACAAAGAATCCAAATCGATCACGTACACTTGCAAATATAAATAATAATGTTTTACATTATAATAATTGAATACTGCAATTTTTAAAATTACATATCAGTTTTTGAAGTGAAACTATTTTACACGCGTTGCGAGTAAAAATTCAAGGTCGTGGCCTAGCGACTCGAAAAGTGTAACGTAACCAAGAACGTAACGAAAAGTTGTAAGGATGAATTTTAACATATTATTTCTAACCGATTGGGCTAAAATTTTGCATGGATGACAATACAAAATTATTGAGTTTTTGAGTTGGTACAGGCCCGCATTTAATAGCTGTTTAGGAGTGAGAATTTTCACTTCAAATATGCGGATATGGTGCACTTTAACTTTTTTTATTACAATTTACTGTAAAAAGTGGATGAGATATTGAATAATTTATGCTTCAAAATTTCTTTCTTTCAGAGTGCAGAAAATAGTTCCGACGAACAAAATTCGGTGGTTGAATATCGTGGTGATGAAGCTACGGAAAGTCAGAACACTCCAGTTTCGCAAGACTTATCATCAACTCCACGACAGAAGGTTTTTAAAAAAAAACATATGTAGTAGATCAACTGACGAAGGTAAAAGGCGTGCTGATGAAGCCTATGAAATTTTAAAGGCTAGTACTCGCAGAGATGGGTTTTCCATCTATGGTGAACATGTGGGGAATGAAATTAGAAAGCTACAGCTAACGGCGCAAATATATGTAAAACATGCCATTAACCATATTTTATTTGAAGCGGCTCTAGGGCACTATGATCATCCCAAGGATCAATTTCAACGGAATTCTCCATCATGTAGAGACTATAGCAGTACTTCATCACCAGGAGATAAACTAGCAAGATAAACCAGCAAAGTTATCAATAATCTCACTGATGCTGGGATACTGTTGCGATAGTTCGTGTCTTGTTTTGATATATGAGGAGTTAATTTAGTTAATAAATAGTGAAAATCAGTTAAACTCATTCTTGTAAAATTCTTGAAAAGGGCTCCGTCATCCGCGTTCAACTGAGACCAAAAACTTTCTTGGGGTAAGTTTCGTTGTGCAAAAATTGTCTATTCCACCACCTTCGTTTTTTTTTTCGTTTTTTCACTTGTTGGGCCAAAACGAGATACGCAGCAGCTGCAACTACAGGATCCGCCATAGATAAAAAAGTTTCGGCTACTGAATCTTGTATTTAATTTAGCTGCCTTGATATAAATGGATTCTCGCATGCTACAAAGTCGCACTAAACTGATTTGTGCAACCAAATGATTGTTGCATGCTACATGTTGCCAATTGTTGCCTTGGTGTAAGGCCGGCTTAACGGCAGCATTAGAACAATAGGTGAGAATAATATTATGGAATCGATCGTTAAACAACTCAATATGAGTTTCTGGATATTTTCAACTATTCTACAAATGAAACTTAGTGCAAAAAGGTGCTAACTAACATTTTTACAAAAATGGAAATTAGAGATGTGTCGTTCGTGAATGATTCGTTCACAATGATCGAATCTTTAGAAAGACCCGTGATTGACTCTGTCACCTCACGTGACCCTATCAATCATATGACCCGAAACACAAAATCCTCTCCTGCGTGTCTTACTGAATTTGAACCTAAAACAACGATCGGATCATTGAAGATTGAAATGAAAAACGAACCAAACGAACTCTTTTCACGTATCGCGTCGAATTAAACCCCGGCCCGTTCAACGATCAACGCAAACATCCGAGCCGCATTTTAATATTTAATTTACCGTAATTTACGTCTTATATTGTTTTCACATTATTAGTTAATCAAGCTTGGCATCGCGTTATCGCGATCGCGATAATATTTCTTCATAATGATTAAGATAAAATCATTCATGCATCATTTCATTCAGCGTTGCAAGTTTCGAATGTTCTGAATAAGTTACACTGAAATACAGTAAAGCGATCATTCATATGAACGAATCATGATGAACGGGTCATTTCAATGGATGACCTGGTGAGACACGGGTCACGGGAATGAACCGGGTCTTCCCATCCCTAATGGAAATATTTTACACAAGAAGGTGTTAACTGTCGCTCTATATGTTAGAAAAAACCCTAAGATATGAGATAGGCATTTATAACACTTATATAGATAGGAAATAACACTTTTATTTACACATAGTAACAGGCCAAACACGCATATAGGTGTAAACTCACTTCGATTAAGCAAAAACGTGACAACTGTAAACACTTTTTGCCATTTTAATCAGTGCAATCTTGTCGAGTCGAAAGACGCATATAGTCGTAGCGGTAGAACCCAAATACACGAAAAACGTTTCAAATAGTGATAGAAGCAAACCACTTGGTATAGGTGGTAAATACACATAAACAATCGATTTGACCCGCAGCACCTTATTGTAAGTGGAGGCAAATTCAAAATGGCGGCGTTTTTTAGAATTATGTACTGTTTTATTTGCTTCTTTTTTTTTAAGTTTTTTAATCGATTAAATTAATAAGTGTATTTTGAATTCAAACGCTAATAATAATAGAATTAATACTACACTAAGTATATGAAATTCAAAATGGCGGAATTTAGTTCTGTATTAATTAGTAGTTGCGAGTAAGTTTTGGTTCAAATCAAAAATGTATTACAAGCAGCAGCGCACCAAGAAGGTAATTGTGAGAAGACCCCCTTCCGTCCTCCCTTCCCCACCTGCCCACCCAAACAAAAAAAAATCCGAAGAAAAAATATTTTACCAAGCGACACCGATCCAGAATCATGCGATGGTATTGTTTACGATGGTACAGCTCTTGTACACTTTGTCATTCCCCGTTATAGCAAAACATTTCAAGAATATTTTGAACTGGAGCTTACCAAGTTGGTATGTTGAAAAAGATGCCGCAAAATGTGGAGCATTGCTCATTAATATTGTTTGGGATCAATATGTATTTCATAGCGTTAAAAATACTGTCTGTGAAGAACGAGGACATGGAATTCGCCGCCAAGTAACCGGCCTTACTAGACTTCCACCAAACTGGCCAGATTTCTTAAAAACCCATTAAACAAAATTGATCTCTTAATTTTTTAGCAATATCTTTTATAACAGTAGAAAGCAAAATAGTATATGTATCAAATATAGGTGACATAATTTACTCATCAGCAAAGGCAAACTTTAATTGTGTAAAATGTAGTACAAAAGAAGAAGCAGATGGCAGAATAATATTACATTTAAAGGATGCGGTGCAGCATGGGTCTCAGAACGTAGTAGTGCGAACAATTGATACTGATGTACTAGTACTATGTATAGCTTTTTACGCACAATTTAAATCTCTTGATCTCCAGAATTTATGGGGTTGAGGAACTCAGTTTCAGGGGAGAAGGTTCCTGCACGGAGAGTCTTAGGACATTGCACCTCCATGAACCCTTCCAAGACCGCTGGGTACTCTCAACAATGATTGAGAGTATGTGATCTCTGATCACATCCTTCACGAGGTGGCCCTGTTGAAACTGAACTCAGTGGATCTAGACCGGGAAGTCGATAAACATCTCCCAAGCTAAGCTGTTAGACACCGTGGCGAAGGCTGGATGGCACTAGGGTTATAGCTGTCACGAACGGTTCCTTTGGGGCAACAGGTCGCACCCCATCGGATCTAGACCTTACCTCCACATGCGGGGCTTTGCGGAGGTGGACTTCCTTTCCCTAGCTTCTCGTGGGACCAATATGGATAATAAATCTCAAAGGTCAAAAAATACAACAAAAGGCCATAAAGTAACCAAAGCTGAGGGGCATAGTAACTCAAGGGCCACAAAACAGGTTCCTAAAGCTGAAAAGCAGGGAACTTCCAGAGAAATTCCAGAAGCCGAAAGGCCGGGAACTTCAAAGGAATCCTCCCATGCTGCAAGGCAAGGAGCTACTAAGTCTGTCAGAGTAACTGCGACGGAAGACATAGATCTCATGACAGACGCAGAAATCAGGGCTGCTAAGCTATCTGCCATCTCTAAAGCTAAAATCACCAGATTGGTAAAAGAAGGCCAAGATTACATACAGGCCAAACGGGCCGTAATCAAAGCCAACTTTGTCAAAGCTGCTAAAAGGGCAACAGAGGAGCCGTCAAAGCCTTCAAGGGCCATGACAAAATGTGTAAAACCACCGACCGAAGGGCCAAAAAGGCCAAGGTCTGACCAAGGCACACCACCTGAAATCCAACGCAAAAGGAAAAGGCCAAAAACCGAAGGTGTGTCTTATAGCGAAGCTGCTGCTTCCGTTAGGTTAGCAGTGGTACATAAGGGTTTCCCGGAAGTCAGGATGGAACCGGACAAGCTTATGGCAGTCCAGAAATCCATCTTGACTGTGTACGAAGCGATTCCGGAAAGAGAACTACACGTCCGATTTCTGAAGGGCACGTACAAGCCGGGATTCCTGGAATTAATCTGTGCGGATGACACTACTGCGAAGTGGGTAAAGGAGGTCGTTCCGTCACTAGCGCCGTGGGAGGGTGCCTCTCTTGCCGTGCTGGAGGGGGATGAAATACCCAGGCTCAACGCATGTGTCGTCTTCATACCGGACGAAAAAGACGGGGAGCGTCTTGAGGCTAAAAGGATTCTCAAGAGATTGGGAATAAGTAACCATAGCCTCAGGACGCATCTGTGGACTATCTGGGGCAGTAAACCCTCAGACAAGGGGGTTCTGTGGACCTTCTCGATGGACCAAGGTTCAAGAGATGCTCTCCAGGAACTCCAAATGTCTCCATTCTACGGGATGTGAAGGGTGACCTTCCGGCCTAAAGAAGAGAAGACAACAGTATCGCGGGAGAAGCCAGACGCAACTACCTGTATTGTAGAAGGGGAGCAATCCCTACCGATGGAAGTTCAGGTGGAGGAAGAACCTCTTCTGGATGGAACCAGCCCGCTCAAAAGGACATTGGTCCAAGAGCTCGCGGAATCCATCGGGGAGGAAGAGTCCTGTAAACCTGACCCTTCCAACTCTTCGCAGTGAAGAGAGAAATAAGGATCCTGCAGGCCAACCTTCAGCACGCAAAAGCTGCTTCAGCAACGCTGGTCAGAAGGATGGAACAAGAAGGCATTGATGTGGCCCTCCTGCAGGAACCCTGGAGGATAGGCGAGAAAATTTAGGTAAATCCACGGATGCTGCATTAGATAATTTAAATAGGCTTATTTCAAAGTCGATAGAGGACAAAGAAATAGCAATGGCCGCTTTTTTAGATATTGAGGGAGCATTCAATAATGCTACTACCGACTCACTAGTAAATGCAATGAGTAGAAGAGGTACCCCTGCAGTGGTATGTAGATGGATAAGGGCCGCCTTAGAAAACAGGATAGTGACGTCCACTCTGGGGCAAGCTACTATCAAAGCAGTAGCGGGTGGAGGTTGTCCACAGGGAGGAGTGTTATCTCCTCTACTTTGGGCAACCTTGGCAGATGACCTCCTCAACGAACTGTCCACACAAGGTTTTTATTGCCTAGGATATGCAGACGACATGGTAATTGTGGTCAGGGGCAAGTTTGCTGGTATGATATCAGAAAGAATGCAGACAGCCCTAAACAAAGTTGACAAGTGGTGCAAACAAGAGAGACTGACAGTCAATGCTCAGAAAACACAAATTGTCAATTTTACAAAAAAGATAGCACCAAAAGGCCTAAAACCACCAGTGCTAGGAGAAACGGATATTACATTTGCCAAAGAAACAAAGTATCTTCGGATATTTTTTGATCAAAGGCTTACATGGAATACTCACATAGCGAAAGCAACACAGAGGGCTGCCATCTCTTTAGGTAGGTGCAGAAGGATGTGTGGAAAAAACTGGGGACTTAACCCTAAAATGACTCTATGGCTATACACAAGGGTAATAAGACCCATGATAACCTACGGGTCGATGGCGTGGTGGACAAAGACATCGCAAGTCGGTGCGGTAAGGCTGTTAAGTTCCACACAAAGGCTTGCGTGCCTGTGTGTAACTGGGGCCATAAAAACCACTCCTACAAATGCGATGGAAGTCTTGTTGAACTTACCACCACTACATATTTTCATAGAAGGCGAAGCCAGATCTATCATGGACAGGTTAATTCACGGTCAGCAGCACATAAGCCAAACGCATAGTGCTGCTAACCAGAAGCTAATCGAAGAGCTAAAAGAAAACAAAGTATTGGGATTACCAATTGATGCAACAGCTACTAGGTATAGCTTCAACAACAAATTTAATATAACTATACCAGGGAGGGAAGACTGGAGTAAAGGTGTACCCATTCAAGCAGAGGCAACCTGGTATATAGACGGCTCAAAACGTCAGAAGGCGTAGGAGCTGGGATAGTAGGGCCGAAACAAGGGAGATCCTTCCACGTAAGCCTATCCAAGGATGTCACAATTTTCCAGGCAGAAATAACGGCAATCCACTATTGTGTAGAAGAAATAATAAGGCAACAAAGAACAAATCGTTCTGTGGCCATCTTCACAGACAGCCAAGCGACGCTAAAGGGACTCAGCTCCGCGGAGGTCAATTCTAGACTAGTGTGGGACTGTGTGCGTGCTCTGAATACTTTGGGCGAACGTAGCACTGTTACGTTGGCCTGGGTGCGAGGCAGGACACGAGGGTCACAAGGGTAACGAAAAGACAGATGAAAGGGCCAAGCAAGGCTAATCAATGCCATTCATAGGCCCAGAACCCTTCTGCGGCGTTGCAAAGACGGTCACGAGAATGGCCACGGAACGATAGGTGGCCAACAAATCTCTAGAATGGTGGAGAAACTCACCAGGGCAGAGAGAGGCAAAAAACGCCAATTCATTTGATACCTCCGACTTCTACAGCACTGTATCAACATAATCTAATGGCTGCTTACCAAGCTGGTCAATTTTGGGGTCGTTTTTACGATATGGATGACGTAACACCATCAGCTAAGGGATGGGACTGGGTTGAAAAGAATTCAAAGTGGACTACTCTATGGTCTGTTCTTCCAAATGTATGCTCCTGTAAAACTGGATGGAGCAGTAGTCGGTGTAAATTCAAAAGAAGTGGTCTTCCATGTACACTGCAATGCAGTTTCCTGCAAAGACATGTGCACCAACAGTGTAATTCAAAAGTTGGTATTTTTAAATATTTTTATATTTTTCCGAGCTAGACTAACAAAAAGTTTCTGAGTAGACTTATTCTTTTTAATGTTTTATTTTAGTTTAGAAGATTCCGAAGACTAAGGAATGGTATCCGGCGCCATTTTGTAAAAAATCACGCCATTTTATTTGTTTTCTTAAAAGCGCTGTACTTTTAATAAATTATAAAAGTTAAAATTGCTATTCTATTAATTTCAACCCCATTAGTCTCATAAGAATTAAGTTGCGCCATTTTGAAAAATTCCGCCATTTTCAATCTGCCTCCACTCCTGATAAGATGCTGCGTGCCAAATCAACCTACTATATGTAAGTAAACTTTCTGCCAAACGGTTTTATTCTATTACGATTTGAAACGTTTTTTGGTCTGCCGCTACGACTAATAGCGGTGTTAACTCGTTTACAACATTATGGATATTTTTCAAAAAGTTCAAAGTTTCAAAAAGTAGGTTTTTTGCGAAGAAAAAAGTTTTGGTGAAGACTCCAATTTGAGGTTTGATATACCAGTGAAAATAATCTTGAGCACTTAGTAAAGTTCTAAAAACTTTTAATGAACAAAAGAAAGATCGTGATTTGGCTAAAAAGAGCAACAATTTGATATACATTACTTTTGATTTGCATTGGCATTGCCATTACCAGTATTTCCACAAGTATTGCTTTTTTCATAAGACAAGTTTGGCTATATAATTTGGGTGTGCATTATAAATAACATTGGTATTTAATATAAGTTAGTTTAAGAATATCGATGAGAAGAATCTAGATTCTGATGATGCCAAAAATAAAAATTGGCGAAACGTTAATTTAATGGTATAATTTCAAATTAAATCAATAATACCTAGAACCAAAATTCCAATAATACAAAAAAAATATATTTATATTATGAATAACATTATATTTCAATTAAAATATAAACGTTTTTGCAGATAGTTTTTGTGCCTTGTAACAAAAGCAGCATAGATAACAAATATGCTTTCTGTTTCAATACATATAAGTATGGAATTAAATTTATTTTAACCAAAAATAAAATGAAAAAAAAAATAAAAGTTATGCTTGGAGTTCCGTAACCGTAAGACGTAAGCCGTATCGATAGCCGTAAGACGTAATTAATGCCTTACGTCTTCGATTAATAGCTGTTAAATTAAAATCGATTCATAGCTGCCGTAAGACGTAACGATATATTTACCGTAGACATGCGCGTTGGTTTCTATCGGATTCTGCATGTCATTGTCAGTATTGTCATTTATCATTTTTTACGTGTCGTTTATTAATTGTGCTTCTCATCTTCACTTGCATAGTATTTTATTTTATGAAAATTTACCAGTTTTGTTTCTTTAAGTCCTATTAAAATGGATATCGTTAGTGTTATTGTAGCAGGACTTCTATTCTGCTACTTAATTTGTAAACAAAATTGCCATAAAAATCGGCTTGTTAAAACAAGGAAGATAAATAAAGAAAGAGCCACAAAGGGATTTTATAGAGCATATTTTCTTCCCATGAAGGTGAATGATCCTGGGCAGTTCCAGAAATATACTAGGATGTCGGTGAAGGCATTCAACAATTTATTGGATATGTTGATGCCATATTTAACAAAAAGGAGGATATCTGAGGTATTAACGCAGAAGAACGCCTTGCCATAACAGTAAGTATCTTTTAAATTAAGTTAAAAACTATATAATGGGTGCAATTTTACTCGTATATATATATGAAATTCTTTTCATTTTCAGCTACTTTTTTCAAGGAACATCAATGCAAACAATTGCCTGGAAATACCATGTGGGTCACTCTACCTTCCACTACATAATCAAAGAGACCAGTGTAGCCATTTGGGAAGTATTATCCAGTAAATATTTAAGACCCCCAGCTTCACAGGAAGATTGGCTAAAGATAGCAGAAGAATTTGAGAGGGAGTGGAATTTTCCTCATTGTATAGGGGTACTGGACGGGAAACACGTTAAGATCCAGGCCCCTGCAAAAAGTGGCAGTCTTTTTTTTTAATTATAAAAAAACTTTTAGTATTGTGCTAATGGCGTGTTGTGATGCAAAATATAATTTCACTTTAGTTGACATTGGTGCGTATGGAAGTGAAAGTGATGGTGGAATATTTAGCAGTTCTGCATTTGGGACGCTAATAGACAATAACAAATTGTATTTACCCAATTCAAAACGTTTAACCGATAGTGAAATTATCCATCCGCATACGTTTGTTGCTGATGAAGCCTTTCCATTAAAATTCTACATATTAAGTCTCCACCCTGGGAGAGATTTCGAAGATGATAAACGTATTTTCAATTACAGGCTAACACGAGCCCGCAGGTATATTGACAACAGTTTCAGAATTTTAGTTAACCGGTGGAGACTATTAAGAAATGCACTAAATGCCGATGTAAATAATATAGACTTATTTGTCAAGGCAATGGTATGTCTACATAATTATTGCAATAAGGAAACTGCAGTGGATACATATTCAGAGTTGATGGATGTAGAGACTCCTGAAGAGGTGCAGCTCCTTAAATCTGTGGGAAGATTGGCTGCAAACAGATTTTCCCGAATATTATATAATATGAGCGACAATTTAAAAAATTATTTTGTTTTGGTTTTAACTGAGGTAATTATTGAATAAATGTGTGTGAAATTATATTATATTGTTTTATTTATATTAGTGAACTACTATAAAAATACCATAAAATAAAAAAATGGCGTCAGAAATTACTTCGAAATGAAGACCGCTGTCATTTCAAAGCTAACTCGACGCCATTTTTTATTCGATCATATTTATAGGTGTAATAAAAAAATAGTATACACCTGTATGATCAAGTGGTCTTTGAGGCAAAAAAGAACAATGAAATTTCACAATTATTTGCCATACAAAGCATACTTGATCATATTGTGTAAAAACGATACAATATGATCGAAAAAAATGGCGTCAGCATTGGCTATAAAATGAAGATCGCTGTAATTGTATATGTAAAATTATATGGAGACTGTCATCAAGGGTTATTTCCAAGCCAACTGAATGCCGCTTTTTTATCATAGGGTACCACCGATAACAGAATAATTACTTGTGATAAAAATGATCTAAAAAATATGCAACTTATTGCTAACAAAGGTAGGATTTTTTTATGTTCTTTCTATGGGTGGAATAATGTACCGGGTAACCAACTAAGAATGGACGCCGGCTGTATCTCAGAAACTAATTATCGTATAACTTTGGGGAAAAAATTCTAATAAGTAAATCGACCACGAGGAATAGCTGGAAATTATTTTCAAGTTCTAAAAATGTCCGCTAGGGGGCGTTTCTCTGATAGCCAATCAGAAAACAGGGTTTATCTCAAAAATATGCAGGTGAACAGGTATTTTAAATATTACTACTGTAATCTTCGAGAAATTTGTAATTTTTTTGATTAAGACCGTTGGTCGGTAAACGTTTAGGCAGGAATTCTAGGATGGCGAATGATTCGACTTTTTTAATTAACTGAATGAAATAAACTATCCACAATTTCTAAGAAATGAATTGCCAATTTTTTTAGGAGATCCATCGTTGCAATTTCATCAGCATGAATGCAGTTGGTGCAGTTGGGCTACTTATTTTGCTATGAATGCGTGGGGCTTCTTGGATACCACTTACTTTAGTAGATAGAAACGCTGGACCGGCATATTTCCATGGCCAGCTAGGTCATCGGATTTAATATGCCTGGGTTTTAATTTATGGTATCCAATCAAGAATGAACATGGATAAATAATAAGACCATATAATCCTAAGCGGCAGCCTAACATGATTTGTTCTCTTAATATCTCCTGTTAGAGAGAATGTAGAAAGTTGCGGTTTGCGCTGGTATTTTGGAAAATTTGTGCTCTATTTAACTGTTAAACTTAAGAGAAATATAGCCTCATATTTAATTTTTTTATGCAAAAGCGCAATATCTGTTATGATATCAAACAGCGCCCTCTAGCTACCACGAAAAAAAAATTATGGAAACAAAATTTATACTGGAGATCACTAAGGAAGAAAAGCTCTTTTTAACGAGCCCTAGTTTGATTAAATCGAGTAACCTAAACCAGAGTTATCCTTATTTTAATAAAAGCAAGTTTAACCTTCCCCCACCACCTTATTTTATGAAATAGAGAAAATACTCTATAACAAAAAAATTACAAATTTCTCGAAGATTACAATAATAATATTTAAAATACCTGTTCACCTGCATATTTTTGAGAAAAACCCTGTTTTCTGATTGGCTATCAGAGAAATGACGATCTGAGAAATCAGTTTCTCGAACTTGAAAATAATTTCCAGCGATTTCTCTTGGTCGATTTACTTATTAGATTTTTTTTCCCAAAGTTATACGATAAGTACTTTTGAGATACAGCCGGCGTCCATTGTTAGTTGGCCACCCGGTACACATTCATAAAATATTATAACTTTATTCATTAAAAGTTTGATTTAATATCTCAACAATTTTTAATTTTTTATGGTTTTGTTCTCGCAGTGGCATATCGGGTAATGTTAGCCCGACATACTGCCCAAAACTTAATTTTGCGTCCACCACTGACTTTTCTTTAATATAATTTTGTAACAATGATAATGTATTATCTACGGCATTCTTAGAATTTGCCAACTTCCTCTTTACTCCTTTGGAGGTTGACGGTCCTGGTTGCGGTGTGATGGCTTGACTCGATGCCATAGCTAGGCCTAGACTTATTCGGTATTGAGATTTGAACACCGGTGTTAGGTGTTGATGACCACCGGTGTTTCAGTCGGTGTACCGGTGTCAACACCGACACTGGTGTTTATTTCAACACCGGTGTTCATTTCAGCACCGGTGTTTATCTCGACACCGGTGTTCCTCTACAACACCGGTGCTCATCTACAACACCGATGTTTATTTCAACACCGGTATCGCGATGAACAATGATGTAGAGATCAACACCTGTATCGGTGTCGATGGTGCCGTTTGTTTTTTTTTTGTTTTTTTAGTATAATATTTTTTAGTTTATTTTACAGCTACGAATTTTTGTTTCTTTGTTTTGTGTTGTTTCTATTTGTTTTTGATTAAACAATATTTTATTTTATAATTACAGTTGAGGGTTGGAACCTTTGGTGTTCCACAGCAAAATAAAATTACACTAAATCACCACAATACACCAACACACTTTTACTTTTAAACAGGACGCGCGTTTCGCTAAACATGTTAGCATCATCAGCAGAGGATGATAAACTCTCGCAGTTTATAATCATCTGCTGATGATGCTAACATGGTTAGCGAAACGCGCGTCCAGTGTAAAAGTAAAAGTGTTTTGGTGTATTGTAGTGATTTAGTGTAATTTTATTTTACTTTATAGTTGTTTATCTGACGCTTCCACTTTATTTTAGTAATTAGTCTGGCAAAAAAAATATATTTAAATTTGAAAGCTTTAAGTTAAAGTCGGTGCGCTTACATAAACGATAAAAATAAGCACCGATACGACATTATTATTATCAGGTTTATTTTGAACTTATTAATTAACATGAATCCACATCATTAGTTTTCACGCCCACCCATCTTTAACCTAACTCTTCTGTATTATCAGTTGTAAATAATTTACTAACCTAAATTTCTATCTTGCTCATATGTAAATGGTGAACCCATCATAACGCCACCATTGTGCAGCATACTTGCCATTTGCGGGCACAAACATTCAGAGTTAAAGCCAAAATTAGCTGGAACCAAAGGAGGCGGACAAATATACTGCGTACTAGGCGAAAAGCTTTCTTCGCATTGAAAACTAATTTTTGGATCTGTATTTTCATCAACCGTTGCCGAATTAGATGTAGTATTATAAAATGTATCGTCTGCTTTCGAAAGTATATCTGGGGCATCTGTCTTTTCCGAATCATCATTACAATCGCATCGCGCCTTAAATTGTACCTGAAAATATATTAGTTAAATGAGAAAATACGTGTACACGTGTAAAAATTATAAGGAAAATTCCATATTATAATATGTATATTACTAACTAAAGACGCACTCTCACGACTCGTCTACTTGGCAAGTACACCAATATTTGCGTACTTGGCAAGTATTCATTTTTGTCTTCCTTTCAGATCACTTTACATAATCCTAAAATATGAGTAAATCTATTTCGAAAGTTTCAGAGATATTGAAAAATAAATCAAAAATATATATTTTTCAACCCTTTTATATTTTCAAACCAAAAATATTAAAAATATAAGAACTGTTCTGAAATCAAAACTATATTAGATATTTACTTTAGATGGTCTGTTCTTACTTTGCTATAAATATGGTAATCGTAAATCATACAGGATGTTCAATATTTTAGGCCAAACTTTCAAAAATATAAAATAATTTTTCTTCGTTTTTTTAAATGGTTTTATTTGATGGAGAATTAAAAAATTAACATTTTTTGTATTTAAAGTATTTCAAAATTTTTAATAGCTTTCCGGATACACGCAGTATTATTTCATATGGCGCTTTCAATGGTAAAATACGAAAGAAAAATCATTGGGTGGCTTTGATAAAAATTTACTCTGGAAAATGCCATATGAAATACAAAACCGGGAATATCTGCGAAACCGTTAAAAATTTTGAAATACTCTAAAGGCAAAAAATGTTCATTTTTTTAATTCTGTATCTATTGAAAAAATAATATACAGGGTGTTCCATTTAAAAATCAAAGAAAAATTAGTTTATATTTTAGAAAGTTTGGCGTAGAATTTTGAACATCCTGTATGATTTACGATTGCCATATTTATTACAAAGTAAGTACAGACCATCTAAAGTAAACATCTAATAGACAGTTCTTATATTATTAATATTTTTTTAAGAAAGATTGAAAAATATATAATTTTTATTTATTAATATCTCTGAAATTATCGAAATATATCTACTCATGTCTTAGGATTATGTAAAGTGATCTGAAAGGAAGCCAAAAATGCAGTATGATACAGGGTGTTCCATTTAAAAAAAATCATCCCGATCCACTCACACTTTTTTGAGCCACCCTATAGAAGTTAAAATATTTTCCTGAAATACATCCTAGTACATATCTTAGGTTTGCACTTAAACAAAGTTTTTTATTTAAGGAGCTACAGATGCCCGACACACTATTGCCAGACCCTGTACATCATTATAAACCATAGAGTTAAAAATTAAATTATAAACCATACAATATCTGTATATTTTTTTTTTCATATCTTCGACAACAAGGACAGTATTTATTGGACTTCCTCATACTCATGGGCCACCCTGTGTATAAAAAACCTCATAGCAGCATTTTGTTTCTTTAATACCGTAAAAAAATCATTTCTTTTTTAATAGAATTTTGTCAAAATTTGACGGTCGATATTTTATGAGCAATTTGGTCTGGTCAAGAAAAAACTCACAGTTGAAAATTTGGAATTGCTAAAAACCGACTCTTCGTTATCTGCCTCGCTACTAGTATTGTAATTGAATTTCGGCGACATCGTCGGGCCCATGATATCAATAATTGTTTGAACCTCCTCTTTTAATTTACTCGGCGTTTTCCAAACTTCATCAGATTCTAAAAAGTTCGCGTGAATTTATTAAAAACAATGCAATTATTTAAATTTACCAGAAGTCGTCATATCGCTATCTGGAGTCATTTCAGTCGCGTCGGTGCAAACTCCTTTGGAAGAATTAGCATCTTTCTTTTCCTTGTTCCTAGCCATTTTTATATTACAATTCTTATTTGGTGAATAAATTTATATAGGTATAAAAGTTATATAAATAATATAATGTCTATTGACATGTGACAAATAGTATATTAAAAATGTTTATAACCTTTTTTAATAAAACACAGAAGACATATTTCAGCCACTCGGTTTAAATATCTGCTTATAAAATGAAACTTCGAAGTCCCTGTAGCGCAGAGGATAGCGCGTTGGACTTCTAATCCAAAGGTCGTGGGTTCGATCCCCACCAGGGATGTGTCGAACTTTTTTATTTTTTTTTTATCATTAATTATTTATTCCGTCATACATAATACCAATATTGGACATTAAAAATACTATATTGTTTTATTAGGAGTAAAAATGATACTTTTTGAGGCGAGGCTGTACGTTTGACATTACAGGCGAGGCACAAAAAGTCATTTTTACTCCGAATAGAATATGCTATTTTTTTTTTGAAACGTCACAAATAATATAAAAATATATGAAAGTAATACGTTGTTAGTTGTAGTATTATACAGGGTGTTTCAAAAAACATGTGCCATCTCTGGTGGGGAGGTTTCTCAGGTAAAAATAAGATTTATTTTTCATGTCAACATAGGTCCGATTCTGTGTTGTTTAGTAGCTACAGGGTGTTAAAGTTTTAATATTTCTTCGATTTATTTTAATTTTCGTCCAAGTTCTTTTAGCGTTTCGAATGAAACTTTGAGGACACAACTTACTATAAATGCGACATATTTTAAAACTAAAAGTGTCGACCTATCCACCAGTGACGTACATATGGGTTTTCACTGGAATATTTTTCTAAAAAAAGATCTACGCCACTGACTTTTTTTCTCTTGTTAGCGAAATAGTGTAAGCAGTTTAATGTCGATTAAAAGTTGTCTCTTGATATTTTGTGGATTTCGGGCTCCTTGATGAGATAAACACAATTTTATTAATTTGCCTTGATCCAAGTAAAAAAATTAAAATCATTAAACATTAACTTGAGAAAGTTTTAAATAAGTACTCATTGACTCCTCATCAAAAATATTAAAAAAAGTTCCTATAAATATGGATATGGAAATGCATAGTTTTATAGGTACAGGATGTTAAATCTTTATAAAATTAGGTTTTTTGTAATTATATTTTTTATTCGAAATTGCTGTAGGTTGGGCTAATAGTAATAATAACTAATAGTAATAATATTTAATAATAAATTAGTTAAAATATATAATTTATTAAATTAATTTTTATTTTAATTTTATTAATTTTATTATAATTAATAAAATTGCGTTTATCTCATCAAGGAGGCCGAATTCGACAAAATATCTAGAGATAACTTTTAATTTGCATTGAACGGCCTACACAATTTGGATATCAAAAGCAAAAAAATCAGTGGCGCACCTGTTTTTTTTTGAAAAATATTCCAGTGATAACCCATATGCACGTCTTTGATGAATTTATCGACACTTTTTTAGCATTAAAATATGTAGCGCTTATAGCAACTTTTACCCTCCAAATTTCATTCAAATCACTAAATACATACATACATACTATAACATAATCACTAAAAGTACTTAGAAGAAAATTAAATCGAAAAAATATTTAGAATTCAACACCCTGTAGCTATAAAATAAACCAGAATCGGACCTATGTTGATATGAAAAATAGGTAGATCTTATTTTTACGTGAGGAATCTCACCACGAGAAATGACACATATTTTTTGAAACACCCTGTATATCAAGAATATATGGTTCCGCTCGTCAATTTAATTTTCATAATATACCTCGTAATATACCGTATGTACCCGGATTGTCTTTACAAGGGGAAAAACTTTTTGTATTATTAACTTTCTGAGAAAAATATATTCTTCATAAAAGTATATGCTTGCTCTAAAATGGCTATCCCCGTTTATACTTTTAACAATTTTCTATACCGTTTTAGAGAAAAATAAAATATGAAAATGTAGAATTTTTACTAAAAATAGTATCTATGATCATATCATTTCGATTTCATTCTCTTATAAATGGTAATTATATTTTGGCTTCGTCTCGTAAATAGATAGAGACGTAGTGCTTCGTAAGTGCTACTTTGCCACACATTTTAAAGACAAAACAATGCCACCCTGCCTGTCCCCCACTTATCCACCGCTTCGTCTCATCGGTCGTCGTCAGTTTTCGTTTTTGTGCTGAGGAAGTCACACGTAAAAATGCCAAGGCGCTCTCGCGACAGGTCGAGGCGTGAAAAAACAAAACACAGGCGGCGTTCCCGTACTAGATCAAGGTCCAATAATGGAGGCCGCTTGGAAGAAATTTTGGGAGATATTTCAAGGCGGTTGGCTAGATTAGAAAAATCAACTTTAATTGGTAAAAAAAATTACTTTTATTGGTAAAATGATTAAGGAAGGATATTATGTGCTATTATTCAAATAGCAGAACCGTTAAAATAAATTAATTGATTAATGATTTTAATAAAAATATTAGTGAAATATTTTTTAAAATATTTAATACGTTATTAGTGAAATAACGTGGTGGTATGGTTTTTTGGTACCTACTGTTTAATAATGCCTAGATACTAATGAAGCTGTTCTCCATTGTTGCAGGCATTGCAACTAGTTCCATTGGGTACAGTGAAATACCTTCTGATACCCACACCCCATCACCTTCTTCTGAGGTAGAAGTTGAGCAGGAACTGGACGTTGTCTCAGGAGCCAACACCAGATGTTACTACACTAGAGACAACAATAGACATTAGTTCTCAGGCTCAGACCCCGGACGTTATTTCGTTGCTTGGGGAGGACCCTTTAGCCCCTAAGATAACTGGGGTACCCTTTCATAAAGATCTGGCGACTAGATGGGATGGTCTACTAAAAACTGGACTACAAGAGGACATTAGGAAGAAGTTTATTGAAAAATATCCAATCCCAGATAATTGTCCCCTGTTATGCCCCCCAAAGTTAACCCGGAGGTGAATGCTGCGGTACCTCCGCAAACATTGCGGAGAGACGAGCGGTTAGCATCGAGGCAAGAACAAATTGGAGCTAGCCTAGCGGCGATTGGGGGTGTCATTACGGGCCTTTTGGAAGAAGGAGGGAGGCACAACCTAAAACGAATAGAGGTTTTAAGCGACGCGGGGCGGCTCCTCGCAGACGTACATCATGCGGAATCGAATTCACGCAGGGAACTTCTTTCCATAAATTTAAATAAATCGCTCAAGGACCCTTAAACAATGTCAGTGGTGATGGCTGGCTTTTTGGTAGTAACTTGGACGAAAGAGTCAAAACCTCCAAAGAACTGGAAAAGGCTAGCGCCCTACTCAAGGCAACAAAGACGGCGCCTTTTAAGAAGCCGGCCACATCAGGTTTGTTAAACTACAAGGGTCCACTTCGGAGAAGTACGGGGATTTTTCGAAGTGGACCCCAACAGCTTCCACCGAAGAATCAATACAGGCCAGCACGCCAGGGCCCAGTTCAGAGAGCCAGGTCTTACAACCTACCAAAGAAGAGCAAACGGCAGAGGGACGAGAGGCGATAAGCCTGGACCAGGTTAGTACACCATCGCCAGCCGGTAGGCTCAAACAATTTTTTAATCGCTGGTGCAGTATTTCTGAGGATAAGCATGTCTTATCATATGTTCAGGGTCTTTCGTTACCGTTTTTAAAATATCCTAAACAAATAATTGCACCTAAAGAAATTAGACATTCTAATAGTGAATTTAGAAAGATATCTGATTGTATAGAAAAGTTAATTGATAGGGGCGTAATAATTGAGGTGAAGCCAAGTAAAGGCCAATACGTGTCGCATATTTTTACTAGACAGAAAAAAGACGGCTCCAGTCGTTTAATACTTAATTTAAAACCGTTGAACGAGTATTTAAAAAGTTTTCACTTTAAATTAGAAGACCACAAAACTGTAGTAAAATTAATTAATCAAAACTGGTACATGGCTACACTAGATCTAAAAGATGCCTATTTTGCTGTGCCAATAAACATTCACCATCGTAAATTTTTAAGATTTTAATTTAATGACCGTCTTTTTGAATACACTTGCATACCGTTTGGGTTAAGCTGTGCACCCTTGGTCTTTACTAAACTTATGAAATCGATTTTAACTTACCTCAGGCATCAGGGGTACATTTCTAATTTATATTTAGATGATTTTTATTAGTTGGACGCACTTTTCAAGACTGTAAAGATAACATTAACGCTACAGTAAAAATACTTACGGAATTGGGATTTCTAATTAATTATGAAAAAAGCAATCTTACTCCGGGGCACGCAGTTACATATTTAGGATTTACATATAATTCTATAAACATGTCAATATCACTGCCTCAGGATAAAGTAACAAAACTGTTAACTCTTATACATAGATTTATTAATATGAAGTCCTGCAAAATAAGAGATTTTGCAAGATTTATCGGTACGTTAATTTCTGTCTGCCCAGCAGTAAGATACGGTTTTTTGTATACCAAATTATTCGAAAGGCACAAAATTCTAGCTTTGTCCACCGGCGATTATGATTCAATAATGCAACTACCGATAAATCTGCAAAATGATTTTATATGGTGGCTCAATCACGTGGCCATTGCAAGATAAGAAGCTTATAAGATTAGACACTTTCGTGATAGAAATATTTTCGGACGCATCTTTGACGGGTTGGGGTATTTATTGTGATGGTGTTAAATCTCGGGGTTTTTTTGGTCAGTTTCGGAAACTCAACTTCATATTAACCATCTAGAACTTTTGGCAGCCTTTTTTGGACTAAAATTTTTCGCACGAGATTTACGGGATACAAATATATTATGCAGAATAGACACCACTGCGATTGCTTGCATCAATCGAATGGGTAGAATTCAACACCCTTATCTTAACTCGTTAACTAGATTGATCTGGCAATGGTGCGAAGCGCGTGGGTTATTTATTTTTGCGTCGTATATAAAATCCGAGGAAAACGTAATTGCTGACCAAGAATCAAGAGTGTTAAAAATGGAAACAGAATGGGAGCTCTGCAGCATGGCATATACCAAAGTTATTCATGAGTTAGGAGAACCTGATATAGATTTATTTGCCAGTAGAAATAATAAAAAATGTAAAAGGTTTGTCTCATGGTTTAGAGATCCAGAAGCATTTGCTATAGATGCTTTTACGCTGGACTGGACGAATTATTTTTTCTACGCTTTTCCCCCATTTTCCATCATACTTAGAACACTTCAAAGAATTATAAATGATAAATGCACTGGCATTGTGGTAGTACCATTGTGGGAGTCTCAAACATGGTTTCCTATCTTTAAGTCTTTCCTCCGGAGTGAGCTTATTACATTTAAACCTAACGAGTATCTTCTTTCTTTTGGTAGGATCCAACACCCGCTATGGAAACAAATTACCCTGGTAGCCGGCATTTTATCCTCGAAGCCTTGAAAAACCGACAAGTTCGGGAACAGTCGCTGAATATTTGCATTTCCTCCATTACGGTTTCAACCTTAAAGCAGTACGATGCTGGCCTCAAGCGGTGGTGGCAGTTTTGCACAGATCTAGGAAAAAGTCCTTTCGTATTTTCCATACCTTTGGTGTTAGATTTTTTAACTGCACAATTTAATAAAGGGGCTTCATACGGATCCCTAAATTCATTTAGATCAGCGCTTGCTCAGATTCTTGGACCAGAATTAGGACAGGATCTCGCGATCAAAAGATTCTTTAAGGGAGTGTACAACTTAAGGCCCACATCGGCAAAATACGCACAAACGTGGGATCCATCGACTGTACTAGGGTACGTAAGGAACCTTGATAATGACAGCGTATCTTTGGAATCACTCACCAAAAAATTAGCGATTTTGTTAGCCCTAACGACGGCGCAGCGTGTCCAAACAATATCCAAAATTGAAATATTAAACATCCAAAGAAGGGAAAATTTCTTAGAAATAAAAATTCCACAACGGATTAAAACATCCAATATTAATAGATTTCAGCCACTTTTGGTTTTGCCTTTTTATACTGCAGATTCTAGAATATGTCCAGCCACCGCTTTACTAGCCTATTTAGATCGCACTAAAACCTTAAGGGGAGAAGCTAAATACCTATTAATAACCTATAAAAAACCTCATCATGAGGCATCCCCCCAGATTATTAGCAGATGGCTGAAGTCAATATTAGCTGCCAGCGGATTGGATACTGGGCAGTTTAGCCCACATAGCACGCGACACGCTGCGACCTCAGCTGCAGCTAGGAAAGGCGTCAGTATTGATAAAATTAGGTTGACTGCCGGCTGGACCTCAGAGTCAAGAATGTTTGCTCTGGTTTATAACCGACCTCTTGTTTTTCACGATGACTTTGGAGAGAGAGTACTGGACTCGTAATATTAAGCAGTTTGGACTAATGATAGCATTTGAACTTTGTTTTATTAGTTACATATATATACATATTTTTTGTTCTTGTTGTGTTTTTGTTTTGAATTTCTTGTTTTGGCTAGTGTGTTATGGCACTAAAAGTTAGTGTAAACAATTTTTACATTTTTGTATTAACAAATATATGCTGTTACAACTTACTTTAAACATCTACGTCTCTATCTATTTACGAGACGAAGCCAAAATATAATTATAGGATCAAACGAACTTACCTGTAATGAAGTTTGATCCTAATTATATGAAGGCTTCGTCGAAGTAAATAGCTCCCGCCCTACCCGATATTCCCTCTACGGTTGTAACAAAAAAGCTTTGAAGAAAACTGACGACGACCGATGAGACGGAGCGGTGGATAAGTGGGGGACAGGCAGGGTGGCATTGTTTTGTCTTTAAAATGTGTGGCAAAGTAGCACTTACGAAGCACTACGTCTAATCTATTTACTTCGACGAAGCCTTCATATAATTAGGATCAAACTTCATTACAGGTAAGTTCGTTTGATCCTATAATTACTAATTTTTATTAAGGTCATATTTTTTGCTATTTTAAAATGTTAAAGAAGCACAAAATTTATAATTACTTTTCCGTAGCATTGGACAAATAAAGTTGGAGCTTATTTATGTATTAAAACAGCAAAAATTGTGAAGTTCATTAAAATTATCCCCCTTTAGAACTATAAGCGGAAGAAAAAGACTAACCGTGCGAACAATCACCAGAGACGCCACCGGTCATCAAATAATGTAAAAATTGCGATAATTAAATAATCTAATTTTGACACAAGGGGTCGCGCGTGATTTTTGTAAATTTTAATCCAATTTTCATTGTTTTCAAACTATATTATTAGATTTTGTTGTAATTTGTAGATATATAAAAATGTTTTCTTAGTATAAAGTTGCATTATATTAATTTAAAGTATATTACATACATATTCAAGATTAAAATATTATGATATATACCTATGTCAGTTACCGTCTAAAATAACATCTTGATTGATGAAATTCATCGATTTATATAAAGCAAAACCAATATTATGGAATCCAAAAAATAAAGAATATTTTAAAAAAAAAACACGATGCGTGAGTAGAGATTTCACAATCGATGAATAAAACTTGTGAAGAGTGTAAAAAAATGATTTCTCTACTGGCAACATATAGGATGGAGAAAAAAAAGTAAAGGAGAGGTCTGGCACTGGAAGTTGTAAGTTTAATTATTATTGAATCTTGTTAGTGTCTTATAAATTAAATGCACAGGGTGAGTCAACGATAAAGTTCGTTATTTCATTTGTTTTGAGAATTATTAAAAAACGTTTGAGAATTATTAAAAAAATTAGAAAACTATAGTGAAGGTTAAGATACACATTTTAAAATTATTATATTATATTAAATTTTTATAGACTATACAGGTACACTTCAAAATGGTGTGACGAATATAATACCTACACCTATGTTTTTTTAAATGTAATACCCATTTTTTTTAATTTTAGATGCAATGATGGCCTATGCCGACTACTTAGCAGTCCTAATAACCGCACCAACAAGTACTATCTTGGAAGAAGGAATACATACGTTAGTTATGGTCATCAAGAACGAATTAGGGTCTAGAGTTGGCCTCTCAAAAAAAAAATGGTGGAAATGGTGGTATTGGTTGGCCAGCGTAAAACGAACGACTTGCTCATTAACATAACTGGATACGATATTAGACCGCAAAAGGCCGTCAAATACATGGGTGTATGGCTGGACGCCGGAATGGGGATGACAACACACATATCTAAGACGGAAGAGAGAGTGTCAGTTATCATTAGACAACTGACGAGGATTACACCTAACATTGGTGACTTCCCCTCCGACACGTTGTTCTACAGGACCTAAGCTTAAAATTTTATCAAACATTCCTCGAGAAATTCGGTTGGATGAAAAAGATCACTTGATTGATAAAAATGAAACTCAAAGACGATGCGGAAAGTGTGGAAAATGTTGCAAGTTTGTTTGTCTAAAATGTAACGTTGGGCTTCACCCAGATAGCTGTTTTCGTTCATGCCATGAGGTGTAACTTTTCTACAATATGTAAGACACGTTTTTAATAAATTTGTATTGTTCTTTTACTTATTATTTTTTATGCCTTTAGTTCCCAGCGTATGATATATCGTCGGGTTACAAGCAAAACACACTCAAGTCAATTTTTTTCAATTCTGAGTTATTTATGCCATCTGGTCTCATTTAATGTTTTCTTTTACCAGCAAAATCCACTAAGTCGTTTAAAAATATCTTAAATTTTTATTCTGTAATAACATATTTCCATTAAGTCAGTGACAAACCTGTTTGTTCTGGTAAAATAAACTGACTTTGTGGATACTTCTTTTAAGCAATCGTCATGCGATATGGTGACTTAATGTATTTTACTACTTAGATAACTTGTGTACACCTGCAAAATTATAATAACCTAATCTAAATATTTGACTCTGGTTCGTAGGAAATATAAAATTGCTAGAAAATGTATACACGTCCATCTAGTTGGAAAATAACGTACGATCGAAAAAAAACTGTGACAGAATTAGCTTGGAAATGAAAATCGCTGTCATCGATTATCATTTCAAAGCCAGCAAAGCGAATTTGCCCTGAAGTGACGTCACATGTAGCTTATGCTGTCTGCCCCGAACTGCGCACTCGAAAAGTCGTCTATTTTGTTTACGGTCTATGTTTCAAATTTGTTTATTCCGTTAAAAAACTCTAAATAATTCTAGGACAATCACATTTCCGGTTACTTTCCAGAAAATACAATACAGTCGGCATGTGCATCTTTATCTACATGACGTCCATCTACCTGCGCAAAAAGTACAGTTACATTGGCACGCGTCCTAAGCGCGGTTGCAAACAAAGTTGCACAGGTAAGTAATAGTAAAAAGAATAGATAGAAAAAATATACTTTTGGCCATATTTTCTAATTAAGGTTTAAATTAATGTGCTTATCAGCAATTTTTATCGATATAATTATACAAGGTGGTCCGATTTAAAATCGGGAGACTTTGGCAGTGTATTAAGTACTCAAAAATATTAAGAAAATACAAGGAAACTTAAACCGAAAAAAGCATAGTTTCGAATGCAGAGGACGTGAAAGTTTTTAAAAAAATAATGTTTTTTTTTTCGATTTTTTCAAAAACCTCTTTAGATATCGCTTTCATATTTTACTCGTATCATCAACTAAAGGCTAAATGTATGTACCGATTAAGTGGTTTCTGTTAAAGCAATACGTTCGTGAGGGCTATTAAATATTTTAAATAATGAAAAATATGGTACGCCACTATTTTTTCCGAAAATAAAAGTCATTTTTGAAATCCACATTCATTTTGCAACATATTTGATCACTAAAATCTAATGCTACCAATAATAAAACTTCTGAAGACGTCATGATGAGAGCAAACGAGCACATTAAGAGTTTTCCAGCCGTCGAAAGCTACTACACAAGAAAATCGAGTCGAAGAATTTTTATATTAAAATTAATAATTAACTAATTATTAGATCTAGGTATATACCTTGATCCTAATCTTAACATTAAAAAAATGTTTGATTTATTTATGGAAAAATATAAAGAAGAACAATTACCGGGCGTGAGTTTAATTACCTACAGAAGAATATTTTGTAAACAATACAATTTGTCCTTTTTTTTAAACCAAAAAAGGACCAATGTCTTACATGTAATGAATATCAAAAGGCTGTCATTAAAGAGGAGTTAGAGTTTAAGTACCAAGAACACTTAGAAAGGAAAGAAGAGTCCATAAAAAAAAGATAAAGATAAAAAAAGGGCAACTGATGATAAGAGTTTTAAATCTATAACATGCGACATGCAAAGTGTACTTCAAATCCCGACTGCACAAGTTAGTTTATTGTACTACCTACGTAAACTTAATTTATATAATTTCACAATTTATGAATCTGCTCCGCCGAATCAAGGCATTTTGTTATTTTTGGATACAAATTAATGGAAAGCGTGGAAGTTGTGAAATTGGCACTTGCTTATTACTTATTACCTCCAGAAATAAAACATTTATCTATTTTTTCCGACACTTGTGGAGCTCAAAATAGAGATGTGCGAATAACAGCTCTTCTATTGCATATTGTGAGAAACCACCCAATTCTTTGTGATATCGAGCAAAAATTCATGGAAAGTGGACATTCTTATATGGAGGTCGACTCGATGCACAGCTCGATTGAAACAGCCAAAAAACATCTGGATATTTTTACGGCTCATTCCAAGAACGACATTTCAAATATTCTAGCTACAATTACGGCTCATCCCAAGACACGGCGAAAGTTAGCAAACATCTTAAACATAAAGTCCCTGATGAAGACATCAATTTTGTTACGGAGCACATAGACTCGTTTCCGAAGGTTGAATCCCAATATTGGAGGGATAACACGCAAAGGGAGTACCTTGGTCCTACTCTCAGTGTGAAGAACATGTACATGATTTACGTTAAATTTTGTAGCGATGCTCATAAGAAGCCTGTAAAAGAGTCCTTTTACCGAAGAATATTCTGTACCGAGTATAATTTATACTTCCACGTTCCAAAAAAAGATAGGTGTGACGTCTGTGAGGAGGTAAAGTTGAAGAAAAACGAGAATACCCTAACGGTAGAGAAAAATCAAAAATATGAGAAGTACATAGAAGAAAAGGCAACGAGAAATGAGAAAAGATAGACAAAGCTGAGAGGCATTTTTGGTTTTTGATTTGCAAATGTTCTCCCAAAGCAGAAATTAGCGAATACTATTACAAAAGCAAGCTTAATCTGTATAATTTAACTGCAATATTGTCGAGTTCCAAACAAGTCTACTGTGCTGAGTGGCATGAACTGTTAATGGGTAGAGCTGTTAATGGCTAGCGCCTTAATTAAAATTTTATTTATTTTTTAATTTTTTTTTATAACATGTTCTTAACCAAGCATTCTGAATGCCAGCATATCGTAAAATATAAAAAAAAATTGATCGAAAAACTTTAATCCGTCCTTCGGGCGTCCGCAGATAGACGTTTGCTCAAAATGTGAAGAACTAGGAACAAAACTTAAAGATCCACATCTCAATGATACAGCGAAGCGAGTGGCATCTGCAGAACTTATTGTCCACAAAAGAAGAGCTAAGATTTTTTTTTAAAGATTGAAAAAACACTTATATTAGCCAACTAAAGAAAAAAATCCCTACCGATGAACCTCAAGATTTCCAACCCTCAGCGCTCTTTTAAGTGAGTCTAATGAACAATTATGCAGGTCTATACTAATATTGTTATAATTTGCTAGGTTGTTCCATAGGTAGCAAGAACGCTATATGGGCGCTTTCTGCTGCAGATTTGATGTCGCCAATGGCTGATAAAATTCACGATACTGTCGAGTATTAGCAATCGGGACCGCAAAGTTTACTTTGTTTAACAACTGAGTACACTCTATCAAGTTGTTGCACAGTTTAAAGATAAAACATAAGTTATTTTGTATTCTGCACCTCTCAAGAGGTAATATATTATAACTGTTCAACATATCCAGGTGATCAAACCCATGCGGGGGGTACTGTCCGTAAATTCTAAAATGTGATAATTTCAAGAACCTACGTTGAACTTTCTCCGGAAACGGTCAATGTGAATAGCGTAAAATGGAGACCAGATGACACTGGCATATTGCAGCCTGGGTTTGACCATAGAATTGTACAGAGTGAGAAGGCTTGAGGGCTGCTTAAAATGCGATGTTGTTCGACTGATAATATCAATGTGTGGGTTAAAAGACAACTTTTTATCTATTAATACACCAAGATCCATAACCGATATACAGTCCTCCAATACATCACCGTCTAGTACGTAATCAAATGTAAATTCATTTCTTTTGTGCGATATAGTTATTTTTTTGCATTTGTTATTATTTAGAGGTAATCGGTTTACCTTACACCAATCAGATAAACGATCTAATTTCATCTGGAGGGCTTTACAATCATTTATTGTACGTATGGACCTATAAACTTTTAAATCGTCTGCAAATAGTGGTATGGAACTTACCAGAGAATCGCAGATGTCGTTAATAAAGATTGAAAAGATCAAAGGGGCCAAGTTAGAACATTGTGGCGCACCACTGGATGCAGTGAATTCATCGGACCTGTATCCGCTATACTCTACATAATGGCGCCGATTTGTTAGATATGAAATGAAAAAGAAAACCAGGTCATTCGAAAATCCCAAGCGAGACATTTTGTAAGCCACAATACTAAAATCTAATCTGTCAAACGCTTTAGAAAAATCCGTGTATATACAGTCCAACTGCTCGCCCTGCTTTATTGTTTCGTAAGCATCCTCCATGAGACTTTTGTAAATATGTCTTATATGAGGAAAGTAAATTGATTGTTATTATATCAAAAAGTGTAGTATTACCTATCGATTTCAACTAATCAACATTTTTAACTGAAGAATCCCAGGTTGCATTTATTTATATCCTGATTCATCCTTTTTTTAAGGACAATAGAAAAATAACTTGACTTGAGAAGGGATTTTACAAATATTAAATTGAGTGGCATCAATGTTTGCCATTATGTATGCCCGTCCCTAGTTTGTACCGCTGCAATTTTGGTAGTATCATCCGTTGCAGTTTTTGTATTTTTTTGAATGGTTCCGTGAAGGTTCCCTGTTGGAGGGTTGTGTGTACTGGCGAGTTTCCCCCTTTTCTGCAATAAGTTTTCTGATACTTTGTAGCAGTTACATCATGGATATGGGCCCAAGTACGATACGAAATGAACCCTAAGTGACTACTTAGGGTTCATTCAGAGCAAAAGCTAAGTACTCATTTATGATGTATTGTATCAGGATATTTTTTGCTCTGTTTTCTTAACTCTCTCTTTTTAATTGAAACCTTTTAATGAAACTTAACACAACGATTACGTTTGGTAATTTATAGTTGATAATATTTAATTTAAGTTTCAATATTAAAATAACATTAATTTATTGTATAATTTTATTAATGACTACTTTTTTTCTTATTCATTTTCAAACTGGAGTTTCAACCTATTTAATTATTAATAAATGTACAGGGTGGTCGAAATTGGTCTGTGTTAACAGAGAAAACCTATTTCCTGACTAGATAGAGCAAAACCGACATAGATGTCATGGGCTCGATTTCTGAGAAACTTTTAATGGCCTAAACCGCCTGCTGATATATAATAATAATATAGAATATTAAATTGTGATAAAAAATAATTAGGCATATTGGTCAACACAAAATCAAGGCCCGCTTCGATATAAAGATCAAAAACCTAATATTTCTCTCATTCTTAGAAATAGATGTCCATAACTTTAGATCATTGGAAAGGGTAAAACGCCAGCATTTTTTTAAGTTCATAGCCAACTATGATTCCCATTTAAAAAATTATATTTTTTATTATTTCTGACAAAAAGAGCAAGCATAGAAAAAAACTGACTACGCCACTGGATTGTGCCTAAAAAAGTGCCTTAATAACGTTTTTACAGAATTTTATTATTCCGCAAAATAAAAAAGTTATGGATCAGTATCTCAGTTGGCAGTGAAAATATCAACAGGGGGTTTACGCCTGTTGAACGTATCTCAGAAATCGAGCCCATGACATCTATGTCGGTTTTGCTGTATCTAGTCAGGAAATAGGTTTTCTCTGTTAAAACAGACCAATTTCGACCACCCTGTACATAGTTTTTAATTAAATTTTGGTAATTTTTTTTTAATTTGGGATATATCATTACAGAACATCTTTAGCCTGTGGTAATTTTCTTAATTTTTTAAATATCACCTTAACTTGGCTTAAATTAAATGGTGCCCAACAATATGCAAAAACAAATGAGCCTACACCTACTGCACCAACCGCATAGCGACGTGTTTATTTTTTTTCGAGAATCATGTTAATATAAAACACTGCTCTTTTGTACTGTATACTAGCAATGATCTTCTCAGTCTTTGTATATTATTCGTATTCTTCAGAACCATTTATTAGAAAATTTCAAATCCACCGAGAAAAATAAGTCAACCGTTAAAAATATAAAAACAACCTGACGACTGATTGGGCCGAGTGAATAAAAACTAAGCTTTTGCTTTTAGTATGAAGTAAAAGCTTTAGCTTGTACTAGGTAGATTTAGCTTTTGCAGGAAGTTCCTGCAAAAATTTCGACCAACTTGAAATTGATGGAAATTTTGCAAAACTAAAATATTATATTTAATAAATCGCAAGTTCCTAAAATAAAAGAGAAAAAAGAACAAGCATACAAAGAAATCCACCAAAAACATATTTTGCAAATTGGAAGAGATTTAACTGAAAAACAACTCAAAATATGAAGGCCGAGTTGAAGAAAAAGGCGGACAAAATTGCAACTGGAAATAAGAAAATTGTTTTAAACGCCTGGGAAAAACAACTTTTGGCGCTAATGGAAGGACAAGAAAACCCTGTTTTTCAAAAAGTACCAGGTAAAGTGTTTATATAGATCAGTTACTAAGAAAATGTAATATGTCTGATTGTAAAGTTGTCAGTTCGCCGATTAATAATTTTGATTTTTCAGAAGGTTGTTTATCTGAAAATGAGGCTGAAAAACATAAAAATCTGACCTTAAATTAATCGGGTTTGTTGACTCAGATTGGGGTTCGAACAAACAGGATCGAAAATCTTACACTGGTTACGTTTTTAAATTATCAGGCGCGGCAGCCTCTTGGAAAAGCTGTAAGCAAAAAACTATTGCACTTTCCAGTACGGAGGCAGAATATATGGCCTTGAGTGAAGCAAGTAAAGAAGCGATTTATCTTAGAAATTTGTTGTCTGAAATTCAAGGAAGACTGGATATTATAACTCTTTATAACGATAATCAAGGAGCTCAAAAATTTTACAGCAATCCAGTATTCCATGAAAAAACAAAACATATTGATATCAGACATCTTTTTGTCAGAGAAGGTGTTGAAAATAAATTAATAAAGTTAGATTATTTAAGTACTGACGAAATGGTGGCGGATATACTAACAAAAGGCTTAAAAAATGTTAAGCATTCTAAGTTTTTAAGGGATTTAGGCTTAAGAGTTATTTGATAAGTGGGGGTGTTAGAAAATATCAAAAAGGTACATGTTACGCCACCTATCAGTAGATGTCTGTACTATATAAAATAACTTTTCTATTGTAGGTTTTGTCTAATTAATTAACAGTTGTAGTCGTTTCCAAGTTATCAAAGAAGTAGCATCGTTTGATTTCCCGCAGCTTCCCGCGCAACAGCAGGTTGCTTTGAATTCCAGGTTCTTCATTGACTGCTTAGAGAAACTATCTTTAGTTTAATTCTTTTTCCGAAAACAATCCGCAGTAAAGCGTTTGGTCAGTTCTCTTAATAATTAAGCGGTGTATCTCTAGTGAAGATTAGGAACTGTGGGAAAGTTGTGAGTGTGATACATTCCGGCAGGTTTCTTACACACCCATCCCTTCACTATAGATACACTTGCTGAACTCTTATAATTTTCCGCATTTCCTTAATGTAATCCGTAATTTAATTTTTTTTATTTTATTTCTTTTCGTCATCATATTTAGACCTTAGCCCCGCCGTACTTTTTAATTTTAAATAAATAATTTTTGGAGTATTTTCTTATTCTCCCCGACATACCTTCAATTTAAATAAATAATTATTAGAACAATTTCTTGTTAAGTCCGAAACACTTTTAATTTAATTAAATAATTATAACATTTTCTTATTGGCACACAAGGGCATTTGGCATATTACATTTTCTTATTGGCACGCAAATTTGGCATTCAAGGGTTACGTTACAGGACATATCACTAAATATAGTACTATCACTAAAGTAGTAGTCAACCCATAAGCCTACGAAGTTGTGCAGGACTCCTCTGGTGGCATATCAGTAGGTACTCAAAACATGCATAATTTAAAACTTTATCACCAGCCGTTGACCGAATTGAATTGCATTTCAGATAAAGGAAATTAAGTATTTCTGTCCGAAGAGGGACAATAATTATTCGAAATTATTAACATTTTGTAATTTCCGTGGTTAGGTTAGGTTAGGTTGGGTTAGGTGACATAGATAATTTTATTTCTTACCGAATTTAGTATATTTTGTCCCATATTGAAACTTAATAAAATGTTGCATTTATTAATCTTCCATTATATGTGTATTAACGCTTCTGGTAGGAACTAGTGATGGGTTGTTATTTAACTATCTGTTATTTTATAACAATTATTTATAAATAACATAACGCAACCGTTACTACTTCTAAAAAATAACAGACATAAAATAACGACATGTAGAGATCGGCCGCTCGTGAAACGAAAAACGAAGTCGGCGCTCTGCACCGCTACGAAATTCTATGCTGCTCGAAGCAATTCCAAAAAACAACTAGTATGGATGGAAAACATGCTATTTCGTCAACCATCGATACAGGCGGCGAGACAACGGACAACGGAGTGGGGAATGCGCTACGGCGAACGTAGCTGCTTCGGCCGATACCGTCGATGGTCATATTGGGCTTACAACAGCTTAAAAATAATAGGATATAAAAGAAGCAGGTTTTTTGAAACAGTTGCGGGCATAACGCCTGGCGGTCGAGATAGCAGGAGTGGGAAACTACCCTCAAATATTAGAATATTTTTTATTTAAAAACCGGTGGGTTTTTCGGAAAAACTCTTAAAACACGTATATTTTATTATGTTGTTTTACATATTTTAAGATTTTTTAAAAATATATACAGGGTGTTTCATAAAATATGACCATTGAGTAATCACTATTCTGCTTAAACTGCTTGACGTAAAAAGCTGATTTTTGGCAAACGGATTGACTGTGGGGTTGAGGTTCGATAAGGAGGGGTTTCTCGAATCTCAAATTCCAACAGGGTGAAAACGCCCCTCAAATATTACAATATTTGTTATTTAAAAAAGGGTTAGTCTTTCGGGAAAACGCCTGGACACGCATAATTTATTTTGTTTTTTTACATATTTTAAAATTTTTTAAAAAATCATACAGGGTGTTCCAAAAAGTTGAGTAATTGATTAACCACGATTCTGCTTAAACTGCTCGAGGTTTAAAGCTTATTTTTGGCAAATGTGAGAAAATTTTATCCAGTTTGTATGTTAATGGAAATTCTTGTTTTGCTTTATCATCACCATTAGAAATTATTAATTCGACGCGAACGAAGTCGCGGGTACA
Organism: Sitophilus oryzae; assembly: GCF_002938485.1. Classification (NCBI taxonomy): domain Eukaryota; kingdom Metazoa; phylum Arthropoda; class Insecta; order Coleoptera; family Curculionidae; genus Sitophilus; species Sitophilus oryzae. Next base: position 388,347 of record NW_022147437.1, on the reverse strand, counting down.
CGGTAGTTTAAGTGTAAAATTAATTCGAACTCTAGTGTGTAGTTGGTTTACTTATGAAGAATATACTACACATTTTCTTATATTGCTATTTTTTGACCACAAATGGTAAAATCAAAACTAAGAGCTTCTCGCCCGTCGAGTGAGATGCACCCTGTACACTGCTACGCAATTCAGGATCTACGCGGATCGAGGGGCAGGGTGTAGGTAGATCGGAATGGATAGGTATAGACGAGTGGTGGAATTTTGGCTTTTTTTATATCGCAATTTGTAAACAGCGCTTATTTGTAAAGAACCACCGTTTTTAGAGAGGTATTTTAGATAACAATCGATATTTAGAAATGTTTTGACACCCTGAAAATACTACCACCGACCACGTCATTGTTGCAACTTGCAACTGCGTTAATACGCCTGGCGGTGACCGCCTCATACTCTTTCAGATATTTAGCAGTAAAATAAAGAAACCTGTTATTTTTAAGCTGTTATTTTAAGCTGTTTTTTTTATAAATATAACAGTTTCAACTGTTATCTAAAAATAACAGTTTTGCCCATCACTAGTAGGAACTTTGTTAGCCAGGTTACTATTGTTTTAAATGATCTATTAATAACCTGGTTGTTGTCAATCGAGTTAATTTTTTTGCCAAAAAAAGTGTGTCGTCTTTCGCACGAATTAGGCACACGTTCGAGTATGTTTCCATTAAAATCGAGGAAATATTAAGAAGTTCTGAAGAAGCACAATAAGCGTTACTTCCACCTAAACGTGAATCTATTTACCAAATGGAATATAAAAATACGTTTAGTAGCTGGGACAGAAAAATATTGTAGCAGGGGATGTCGATGAAACTGTTCTCTTGTAAATTTATTACATGTGACATTAATGATGTAAATACATTATATTAGAGTAGTTAGATGAGTATCCATTTTATATTAATACTCATAATCTCTATTTTATTTCATAGTTGTTACCTATAAAAGGTAGAGAGAACAAGGGCATCTTAATTCCCGTTAATAATGTTCTAAGGGAGTTATGACTCTATGATTATATTGAATAATTTAAGTCAAGTTAAACAATAGGTGGTCTGAATAATAAAAATGTTCCCATATATAAAGAAAATTATTTAAAAGTTTAAAAGGAGTTTTTATTTTCAATTTTTTGACAAATTTGGAATGCCAGATATAAAAGGCTGTGTGGATGGCACACACATTGCCATTGGTCCTCCAAGAAATGATATAGTGCCAGAAAATGTATTTGTAATGCGAAAGCATTATAACTCAATTAATACACAATTAGTAAGTGTACTTCGTGGTATATTTCTACTTTATTTCATTAACATTATTCACCACTTCCAGATAAGATGTCAGTCATCATAATACATCATCATATTAATATAATTAGTAACAACCAATAACTATGGACGATCTTGATTATTTGGCATATTTCACTGCAGTTGAGAATGTGGAGGAAGCCGAGACAATTCGACGAGGGTCATGATTGATTAATAAATCAATCATGACCCTCGTCGAATGTATATGACCCACGATCCATTAGACCTAAGGGATAAATAATTTGCGAATATCTACCGATTGAACAGGGATAATAAACCTGGTTTATAAATACAAAAGGCAAAGTAATAAGACTCTAAGTCTCGGTCTCATCATTTATTATGACAACATGACAACAAATTATGACAACAAAAAGATGAATTGATGGTTGTGTAGTGATGAGAAAATACGCTAAAATGTCAAATGACACCTTGAACAACTTACATCATGTCGTTTATGGAAACATGTAGCAACCGTTATAAAGTACTAAATTTCAAAAAATATGAAATAAACCAGCTGGCAAAATTTATGAGTCGTACAAGAAAACTACATGAATAAGTAGTAGCCTAGCCTACTTTTTTGAGTATTTCGAGTATTTTTTCGAGCGGAAACTGCAAATTCATGTAATGTTGATGTCAACGACATGAATAAAAAAACATTAAAAAACATTTCAACGAGATTTCAAGCCTTTGTAGTGACTGAAAACCTTAATTTAGAATCTACAAAGCCAAGTTCACAAGAAGCATTTAGAATTCACATATATATCCCAGTTATAGATATTATTTTAAACGAGTTAACTAATAGATTTTCATCTAATAAAGAATTACTATTAGGCTTAGCGTGTTTTAACCCGAATTTCAAAGAAAAAAATTTAGTTTATGAAAACATTGTACCTCTTGCCAAGCATTACAATGTTGACTTAGATCTTTTGAAATCGAAGTTAAAAATTTTACCTCAAACACTAAGAAAGTATGAGAAGGAAACTAATGTAAAAATCGAAACAGTATTTTAGTTTATTTCATTTTAGCTTTTCATAAAAACTAATCAACAACTATGATATGGTAAATTATCTGGCCCACCCGAATAAAATTTGGTCCCAGTACTGGCCCACCATGAAAAAAATTTTTGGCGACGCCACTGGTATTTTTTTAATATTATAAAGTACCTATTCATATATCTATTAATCCGAACTATTTGCTATGTTGTCATTAATCACATCACATATTGTTACAAAACACTGTACCTGGTCTAAACAAATAGAACAAAGTATACAAGATTATTATCAAATTGTATAAGATATTAAACATTTACTACGATTTTGTTTGACGAATTTTTTGAAAATTACGGTTTATCTGGTATAATTGGTTGTATCGATTGTACACACATTGTCATTTTTCCTCCACACTTACATGACCCAAGTTTCCCAGAAGTAGCTTCAGTTAATACAAAAGGTTCATTAAAAGGTTCAACACAAAGGTTAATAGAAAATCGACTCAATACCCAACTGGTAAGTTTCTGCTCGTTTTCCAGGCAAATCTAATGATATAAATATTTGGGACATTAGTAATGCTTTAAAATGCATCAGCAATTTACATAAAAATGGACACATTTCATTTTATTTTATAGGCAAATCACACTAACAATAAGATTATGAGTAATTATGTACTTCAACACAAAGATACTAAGTTATGTCAAATTCCTTAATAAAAATTTTGCCAAGTTAGTGTGTCAGTATTTTTCGAAAGTGTAATTCAATGCATCTCTGTTGCAGGAGATTCGAGATATTATTTAAGACCGTGACTAATGACCATACCTCATGTAATATCTGGAGGTCCAGAAGAACTATACAATACAAGTTTCAAGACCTGTAGATCCCTAATAGAGCGGTGCAATGGAATTTTGAAAATGCGATTTAGATGTTTGTTAAAAAACCGTGTTTTACATTATAATCCTCAAAAAGCAGGCAAAATAATAAATGTATGTAAGTTTTGCATAATATATGTTTCAATAATAACAATCCACCTCCATAACTGGAACCTGGGGAACATATCAACTACTATGGAATGTACAACGTTAACTTTATTGAAAGAAACGATGCACATGTTAGATTCCATAGCAACCCAGATTCAGTAGCTGGTGAACAATTCCAAAGGAGGATTGTTGAAGAATGGCAACAATTAACCAACTATATCAAATGATAAGGTAAAAGCATGCCTAAAAGAAGAAAACAAGTCAAAATATTTTCTGAGCAAAAGTACGAACACAGCTGAGAAACGCTGTCGTTTCCATAGCAGTATTACTGGTTCAAGCACCCACTAGATTGCTCGAGAATGATAGAGAATTTCCATCACTCACTATCAGATCATCGAAGGTATTTCATCAACCATCTAAACTCCGCCACAAAAAAGGATTTTTGGCCAAGTAAATACTGTTCATAACAATTTTACAAACAACAGCAAAGTTTCAAATGAACTGAAGAAGACTATGGATGAACTTAAACTAGTAAAACCAAAACAAGAACTAACACAGAAACCAAGTTTTTCGGGAAACTTGAAACGCCCAGCTCAAACTCAATACAGAAAACTTATGAGGACTCATGTTAAGGCCACAGAATGGGACACAAGGCCCAACTCGCGAATGAAGCACAAGGCCATGCCTAGGAAACGCTGGCAATTTTGGAGAAATATTTGGAATTCTTTTAACCTCACAACGACCAAGAGAGGAAAAATGAAATAGAAAGAAAGGAAAACAATTTGTAAAAAAAGTGACAAATCTCCTAACCTAAGAATTATTATTACGAAGTATAGGCCGATCGTGGGCCGATCTAGACTGTAAACATTTAGAGTTTATGATTGTATTCTTGTAAAAGGCAATAAAAATTCTAAAATTATTATGAGGCAGTAGCCCTATTTTTTGGGCCTTCTTTATATTGCAGCGTAATATTTAAGAATTATGTTCACCTTGTATTTTTTATATTTTTTGACTATATTGTAATTTTACTTTAGTTACAACCTCTCATTTATACAAAAATGAAGGTTCCAAAAATATTTCGTTATCATCTACCTAAAATTCCTTCGAAAGTGTCACAAATGAGCTGAACACCGACCCCCACTCTCTCTCCGCCTGCTGCTAACCACAATTTATATTGTTACAGAGATACAAGACTACCAGATCCTTAGAAGTGTAAATGTTCTAAGAAGGGCTCTAACTCTCGTTGCAAGTTTTATCGGCTTGCTATAAACTTAAGAAAAGTTTCTCGTCGCTCGAATTTTGATATAACATTCATAAGGACAAGATTGCAGAAGGCCAAGAAATTTTCTAATACTCAAGAATATCGATATCTTCAGTTGAACCCTGTTGAAGTTACAAAAAGTGACGCCAAAGGGAAGAAGGGATAATAAAATATCAGCACTTACAGTACCGAGCAAAAGTAAAGAAACATTATATTTTTCAAATAAATAACCAGGAATATTGACTGGTGCTCATAAGTAAATACGGATACTATACACTTGCCACCAGATCAACGCAAAAACGTGTTTATTATTTTTAAATTTTTGTTTATAAAAAACATAGGAATGTATGTTTATTTTTAGAGGAGCAAAAGTAGAGAAACATTTTTAAAATACCTAGTTTATACTTACTGATGAAACCGAATAGACGATATTTTTTAATGTCGTGTTAGTAAAGCATAATGTAAATATGCCCCTAGGAATTATTGTGCCGTTATATGTAAAACAATTGATAGTATCAAAATATTAATCAGGCATTAAACAAGCCACAATCGCCACGCTTAATTTAAATCGGTCGGTTATTTCCAAGATTCTCAAGTTATACCGTCTCAGAAAAACTTTGATAAGTCCACCTAAGACTGGTAGGCCCAGAAAAACAACACCTAGGATTGACACCAAAATTAAAACCATGGCTCCTAAAAATCCGTTCAATACAGCTGTTGATATAAAAGCTCAACTTGAAGAGCTGGATATCGGTATTCATATCGTACGAAGACGTTTAAGAGACAGTGGTTTACCAGCACGAAAACCATCCAAAAACCCTTCATATCGAAGAAAAATCGGACCACCCGACTTCAGTTTGCGTATGATCTTCTGAACGGGTTGGAAACAAGGTGGAATAGTGTTCTATTTTCTGATGAAAGTAAGTTCAATTTATTTTCTTCGCATGGAATTTTATAGGTTAGACGACCTAAGAACAAAAGATTTGATCCTAAGTACACTTTGGGCACAATCAAGCACGGAGGGGGAAGTGTACGGGGAAGTATGGGGTTTCTTCTCTGGTCATCAAATAGGCTCCATTGTAAAAATTGATGGAATTATGGACCGGTACAAGTACTTGGAGATCTTAAGTGATACTATGTTCCCCTATGCAGAAGAAAACATGCCCGATGGCGATTCCAACACGACAATAACCCAAAGCACACGGCAAAGGTAGTTAAAACTTATTTCATAGACCAAAATATTACGGTGATCAAATGGCCAGCTCAAAGTCCTGACCTAAATCCCATAGAGAACCTGTGGGATTTAGTTGACCAGAAAATTCGCACTGAACATCCCGAAAAATTCAAAAATAGTGCTGAGCTATTTGAAGCTGTTGAAGCCGCCTGGCATTCTGTGCCCCAAGAAACTATAAGAAACCTAGTTGGCTCTATGAAGAGGAGATGCCTAACAGTTATTAAAAATAAAGGCTATGCAACCAAGTATTAGTTTGCTTCTGTATTACAGTTGATTTATAAAAATGTTTCTCTATTTTTGCTCGCTTCATTACCTTTTAACTATATAAGTTACAAGGACATATAGATAGACATATTATATAAATATGTCTATCACAAGCAGAAACTTGATATTATGTTAACTTTGAATTACATGTATAATTACGATTTAAATAAACAAAGAGTGTTGTCTTTAATTTTGATATATTAATAAATTTATTGCAAAATCGAATGTTTCTCTATTTTTGCTCGGTACTGTACATTGCCAAAGCAAAGCCCTGGATACGAAGTATTGCAAAAGTTTTGCGTTACCATCTGGGCAGTTTGAGCTGGTGTAAATGATCAGATTATAAATTTAATCAACTCGGCTGGAACAAACATGCAAAATATAAACTGATCGAAAAAAGTTAAGGATATTGTGTTTTCGCTAAGAAGAAAAAATGTGTTATAGCTATTAATACCTATGTCGTTTGTGTTTAAAAAATACTGTTTGTAAACCTAAAAAATTGTACCCAAACAAATAAAAAGCATTATCATCAAAAATGTACATTTAATTTTTGTTTAGAATAGAATTTGTTTGCGTGTTGCTAAGCGGCAGTTTGCGATATTGTGGTTCTTCTGTCATCGATAATATGAATAGACGTCATTTAACAGTAGAGGAAGCAAATCAAGCCATTGGGTTGCTTCTTGGCGGTGCGCGACTGATCGATGTGGCTGATCGATTTAAAGTCACCTAAAGTGTTATTTCTAGACTGGATCTGTCATAGAAGGCATAGGGAGGGTATACCAAAATTGACAAATGCTAGAGAGGACCGAAGCTTAATGAGAGGAGCTAGGATGGATCCTGCAAGAAACAACACGTTGCTCAGCCAGGACCTTTTGGCTGCCAGCAGGGTACGTATTGCCCCTCGGATGGTCTTAAATCGATTAAAAAAAGCAGGTTTACATTGCTATAGGCCTATAAGACGCCCTCCGTGATCCTCCCATGATGTCGTCAGCATAAATTTCAACTGTCATTACAAAAAAAAGTTTGGTCTCAGTGACAACAGACAATGGTGCAAACATTGTTGCAGGAATAAAGCTTTTATTGAATGAAGAACTTCATGTGCCATGTTTTGCACATTGTCTTAATTTGGTGGTCACCAAGGCTTTGGGGGTTTCTCAAGAAATTATCACCATAATTGAGAAAGTAAAAAATATAATAGCTTATTTTAAACATAGTAATGTGGCGCAAGACAATTTAAGAGAAGAACAACGAAAAGAAGGTAAAACTGATGGGACATTTTTATATCTAAAACAAGAGGTAGCAACCCGCTGGAACTCTACATCTTATTCTTTGGAGAGATTTGTTCTTTTATCAGGCTATGTAGGTAAAATTTTGTTGTCTCCTGTACATAAAAAGGGCCCAGTAATGTTGACACCACATGAGTTAGCAATCATTGAAGAATGTTTATTACTACTGAGACCATTTGAATCAGCGACAAGAGACATGTCTGGAGAAAGTTATGTGTTTGGAAGTTTAGTTATACCTCTTGTTCACTGTATTAAGACATGTTTGCGAAGAATTAATGTTTCTCAAGATTCCTGTAAAAATTTTAAGAATGAGCTGAATAATCAAGTAACAAAACGTCTTGATCCGCTTGAAAAAAATGTTTTATTCGCAGCATCAACAATATTGGACCCTCGCTTTAAAAAAATCATTTTGAAAATCCACCTAATGTAGCCAATATTATTTCTCGAATAAAATGCTCAATGAACTTGAAAATGAAGGTCAAGTACTAGAAAACCATTTAAATTTAACCGACTCCCAAAGAGAAAACGATATTTGGTGTATCCATGATGAATTTGTGGCAAAAACGAAGCAATCTACTTCACATTCAACAAATATGGGCACTTTTCTCACCGAATTTAAATTATATTTGGACCAAGCTATTATTCCGAAAAATTCTGACCCACCTGCTTATTGGATTAAAAATAAAAGTGCCTTTCCTGCGCATCAGTGTCGTCAGAAAGAATAGTCTCTTTATTAAATAATGTTGTGAGTGATCATAGAACCCGTTTATCACCTGACCACACTAATCAGCTGGTATTCCTCAGTCCCCTAGATAATTACTATTGGACAATTTAAACATTTTTTTTTTATTATTAGCGTGATCAGGGTTCAATGATCACTTGCAAAATTTGTTTTGTATATTTATTTTTTATTATTTCTAAAACAATAAATTATCTAAATAGCTACGCATTTTTTATTGTAATATTTTATTTATAACTTTACGTTTTTTATTTAAAAACGGTTTTTAGATTAACAGGTTCTTTTTCATATAATATTTTTATTCAGTTAAGTTTTTTTTTAAATAACTGGTTTTTCAAAAACCGGTTATATAATTTATTATCCAGTTCTTGTGATATGTTCTTGTTGCCATGAAGTCCTCCCAGAATGACTATTGACATAATCCATAAAGATATCTCACGCAAAAAATTCGTCCCTGTTTGGGAATCCTCCAACTCTAGGTAGTGGGGTCATATTTCCAACAGGTAATGGCTGTATTTGATCATATTCTTAGTGAGCAATATTTTGAGATTCCAAGAATCCATCTCGAAGTAAATTATGAAGACAACAGGCCGTAAGAATCAAATTATCAGTTGTTTCTTCTTTTAATGAGATGGGTGTATAAAAAACTCTAAATATTTGAGACAATAAGGCGCCTTCTCCGAAACTCTTCGTGCCCTTGAAAGACGATAATTGAAAATTGCTTTCCGATTATCGGCACTTGCAACCAATGGTTCATCATATGAGTATGTAAGCGAAATGCTTCGTCCCCCACCAGCACAAAAGGCGCAATTTTGTCCGAATTTGGAAGTTTGGAGGGAGGAGGGGACATATTTCCGTTATTAAAGAGCTTACCATATTGCTTTTGTCAAAAATGCCACTGTCACCTTCCTTCCCATAAGAACCAACATCGATAAAAATAAATTTGTAATTAGCATCAACAATTGCTAGTAAAACTGTTGAAAAAAATGATTTATAATTAAAATATAATGAGCCAGTTTTAGCAGGACAAAATATACGGATGTGTTTCCCATCAATAGCACCAATGCAGTTGGAAAAATGCCATTTCACTTTAAATTCCTATGCTTTTTTGCATAGTTCTTTACTTGACAGAGGAGGTAAAAATATGGGCATGAGTCTCTCACTTAATAGTGCAAGAACTTCTTTCACAATTCTATTTATATAGCTGTAGGAAATTCGGAAAGCAAACTGCAGGAAATGAAACGTTTCTCCAGTTGCCATAAAAGAAAACTAGATATATCACACAAAATTTTTATTTTTAAATAGGAACGTTATTTACAGAGACAGACTGTCGTAAGAGATGGAAAAATATCAAAGACACTTATCAAAAAAGAAAGAAAAAAGGAACAGGAACTGGTTCTTCAGTATCAGAAGTATAGATATCAAATTCCAGGCAATTATTGCCTTATATTAGATTAGCCATTATAATTGATATCTATAGGAAAAATACCACCACACGCAGATATATTCCTAATGAATCACATCATAGTGTTGAAAATAAAATGGCTAGTTTAAATTTATTTGTTCATAGATTACTTAGTTTCCCACTTTCCAACGAAAGATATGAAATAGAAAGAGATTACATTAGGAATGTAGCTGAGTGTAATGGATATTCTCCTTCACTAGTTGATAAATTAATAAGAAAACGTAGGTATAGGTTAATGATTTCTGAAAATTCGACTTTTCAAGTGGAGAAAGATACGTCTAAATATTTTTCAATACCGTTTGATAGAGAGTTATCCCGTGGTCTAAAAGGAATTTTTAAGAATGTAAATTATAAACTTGTGTATAGTGCTAATAATAAATTACAACAATTATTAGGTAATCCAAAGGATAAAGCATCTCCACTGGAAAGGTCGGGTATTTATGAAATTTCTTGTAAAGATTGTAATCAGAAATATGTTGGGCAAACAATAAGATCAATATTAACTAGATTTAAAGAACATTTAGCTCAGATAAGATATGGTAGACCGAATAAATCTTGCGTTGACGAACATATTGTTGATAAGGAACATTTTATATATCTTAATAATTTAAAATTAATTAAACAAGTCTCAAATTACAGGCAATTAGATGCATATAAAAGCATCAGAATTAATAAATGTAAAGATAGTATGAACAGAGACAACGGTCCAATTCCTTCAAGTTCTTTGTTCCTACTACTCTAGTGGCGGATATCTAACTGTTACGCTCCAAAATTGGGCTCTGACTCGGTTGGCTAGATTTTGCCACGCCCACTCAGCGCCCACTGAGCGAGTATATAAACGCTCAACTTGTAGATTGTACTTTAGTTTATAATCATCTGCTGATGATGCTAACATGGTTAGCGAAACGCGCGTCCAGTGTAAAAGTAAAAGTGTTTTGGTGTATTGTGGTGATTTAGTGTTTTATTTTGCTGTTGTAACACCAAAGGTTCCAACCCTCAACTGGAATGTACATTATAATAATAATACATTTTTTATATCATACTGTGTATTAAAACTACTAAAACACTTTTAAATTGGTATTATATTAACAACTTTTGTTTTTTTAATACAAAAAAAAATAAAGGTACAAATTTCTCAATCAAAATATTTGTGGTCCTGAAAAGGACCTTTGTTTTCCCATGTTCGTCAAGGTAGGTAATGGGTAAACGGTAAAAAAAAACAGGATAATGAAATTTAAAAAATTACAAAAATTGTTCAAAATACCTCCTTCTTGCATTAAACAATAACCCAACGATCATAAAATCCCCTCTCCTCACATTGGATAACATATCAGGGGTGACAGTGTCAAACGCATTAAATATTTTCTGCCTTAACTGCTCCAAGTTTTGAATTTCTTCATGGCCGTAAGTTTTAGATTTTATGTACCCCATAAAAAGAAATCATTCACCGAGAGGTCAGGTGACCTTGGCGGCCACAAGATGGTTCCATGTCCACTAATTAGTCTATTGACAAAAGTATTGTTTAAATATTCTTGCGCAATACGACCATTGTGTGCTGGACATCTTGTTGCCACCAAATATCACCAAATCTCTCGCCAAATAATCGTCGAATCGCCGCCGCCGGTACAATTTGCTGTTGCAATAAATCCAAATATTTCGCAGTATTTAAATTGCCCTCAATAAAAAATGGTCCAATAACATGTTCCCCGACAATACCCGCCCAAACATTTAGTTTTTGTGGATTTGGTTAAACCAAAAATTGAAGATAATTCTCGTGAGGAAACAGATGTCTCGTTTTCGGTTTACTCGCTGCGATTTATCGCTGCGAGCAACGCAGCCATATTTTTCAAAATCTTTCTTTTATCCTGTGAATGGAGGATTTTGAAGGCACCGGTCTATTCTCGAAAGCTTCTCTGAATCCCGTTTTTATTTCTTCAATCGACTTGTTCTGATAAATCCACTTAATTATCTGAATTTTTTCATTAATATGATACACATCCATTTTTAAATGCAATTCAAAAATCTGAGATAAATAATTTCGAACTTATCAAGTTTAAATAAAATGAAATTAAACGTCAGTCTAAACAAAACTGTCATTTTTGAAAACTTGTCAAAATTTGGACACACGCTAAATGGACTTGATTTTCCTTTGTTTCGAAGTCTACTTATACTTCAGAAAATCATACCAACTTTCTTTTCACAAATAATTTACTAACTGGTTTTAACCACACATGAATAAATTTCTCTAAAAACCTACTATAATATGTAATGCATACATATTAAAATCATTAATATAAAGTTGTTGACAATAAAGTTGTTTATTTTTGTAGTAACCCTATTCGATCGATGCTTTTGAATCGTTTTAAAACGCCATGTCATTGTTTTGACTGCCAAGAAAATGTGTGTTTTTGAACCGTTATCAGTCAGAGCGATGTCAGTTGGTGGCATGAACACTGTATGTACAACCTATCAAAAGGCCCTTTTATTTGTGATGTTTGTGTATGATATTAGTAATATCGAAAATTTGCCCCACGAGTGGGGCAAATCTTCGATTTTACGCTGTTCCATTTTTTTAGAGTTGGTTAGGTTAATTGTTATAAATTGTTAGTTTTATATCTACATCAATGATGGTGTTATTATGTGGCCCCATTCTACTCTACATCATGTCGATTATGGAAACACATAGCAACCGTTAAATAGGTACTGAATTTGAAAGAATATGAAATAAATCAGCTGGCAAAATTTATGGGTCATACAAGAAAACTACATTTATTTCAACTAGGCTGGGCTATTGAAAACAGTATATAGAAAATTGTACAATCATGTTTCCAAGGATATTTATTTTAGATCACCCTCTCAATAGTTACCGCCGATAAAAATAATAAAAATTGTCGTTTCAACGCCGTCCTCTACCAACACCCGAAACAGAGACGCTAGAATGTCTTAGGAGGAATCGTTTGCTTCGGCGTTGAAAGAGGAAGTTTTGAAGTTTTGTGACTTAATTGCTTTTTAAGCAAGGCTTTTTATTTATTTCAGATAAAATAAGGAAGGCGAGGGCTGCATGTTATGTCTTCTATCTCAAGAAACAAGACATGCGAAAACGAGATTGCAAAAATATGTTTCTTGATACTCTTGCTATTGGGTAATGGAGTATCCAAAGTTGGATAAAAAAAATAATTTGGAAGTAGAACGCCAACTAGCTACTAAAACGCCAAAACATCAACAAAATATTTAGCTTAGGACTTTAATATTTACTATGGAAGGTAGATATTGTTTACTCATGGAAGGTACAATTTTTTACTCAGCGAGGCCAGATGCTTAGATGATACCACCTTTTACATCTCGCAAAGAATACGATTCCACAACTACAAAGTTAAAGTATGTAAAAGTCGATGTAATCAAAAATAAAATTAAATTATAAAAACCAACTGCATTATTTTGTTCTGTGCAATTTTTGTTATAGCCAATTTTTAAATTCCAATATACACTACTACTATTACTAGAAACAGCAAAATCATTTGTTAATTTCTACAAATAATACATTTTACGCTTGCAGCTTTTCATCGTGCATTTCTAATGAATTGCTACAGCAATTAATGCCATACTGCAACATAATATAATTACTATGTAGCCTTTTTAATTGCTGGTTGTTGTTCACTGATATAAATTCTGACGACAGTTTTATAAAAAAATATCAGAAGTAGGTCAAACATAGATATAATCACAAAAGAATAATGTATCTAACGAGAATGGTTCTGTTTTCAATTTTGTTGGTAATATCTAAAAAAGGTATAGCCAAGAAGAGAAACACTGAAATATCGATGATTCTTGATTTTGTTCGAGCTCAAAAGTCCCCTAAAGCTATTTTAGAAAATCTATGTTGGGATAAAGGTACAATTATTACAAGTTACTGGCTTACCGAAACTTCAATTGTCGTTAATTTCTAGAGGCGAAATTCAAACTACAGAAAGAGCTAACAAAAAATGACTTGAAGTTTATGTCCTACACTAAACTGAATATAGGAGTTTCCCGGACAAATAAATATACGGTTGTCGCTGATGTAACATGTAATTTCACAAATTTTATCGAGCAGGTAATTTGCGTTCGTTCAAAAAAGACGTATTCATATAACGGGAATATTCATATTTTTTCGTATAAATTTCCTATCAAAAACACAGAATGTAAAAAAATGAGAAGTCTCACAACGCAATTCTTCCACTACAAAAATTTGCGAGATCTCATGTTTTTAATTTCATTTCTATTGATTTTGTTATAAATTGTTAGTATTAATATTAAAAATCTTTATTTCTGTAATAATTATAATGACTTGGCAATTGCATGATATGATATTCTACTAATTTTTTATTTTTTCCCTTCCGTTATAAGCTAAAATCAAGAAAAGCAAGAAAATGTACGGGAAGGGCGAAAATAAACCCGTACCTACATTTTCTTGATTTATGTAAAAGTCAAATGTTAAAGCACTTAGCAAAACATCGAGATCCAAAATCTCATTCAAATCGGAATAACGGTTCTTAAAATATCTCAAAAAAATGTGTTCCTTTTTTTGAAGTTTGATGCCCTCTAGCGGACAAACAAAGCACTTTTGTATAGGTAAAAGGTAAATTTGTGTCCAATGAACTTATTTTGACTTCTAAAATACGTAGTAGTTCTATATCTACGGAATATAGGGACACCCTGTATATAGTCGTTTTAAGATGATAGAGTCGCACGGCATATAAAACAACCGGCAGGCTAACTTTGCCTAGATTGTACTGTAATTATATTTCTCTAAAATTTGACCTTGACGACGCCATTTGGGGATCGACGTCCGGGTCCGATGTACTTTTCCGGGTTGAAATTATACAAGACGCTCTTGACAAATTTATTTTGCCTTCTGTTGGAGTGCAACGCCACTGGGACAAAAGAATGCGCTAATCCGTATTTCGGGCCATATGTTTAAAACACTTGACTGTGACGTAAGATGCAAAGGGACGCGAAGGGTCGCGTCCACTTTTGCCTCTTTTTTCCAACACTTCTTGTTTTGAACTCGCTTGTGACACAGTCGAGACGCGCTCTTAATTACCTACCACTCTCAAATATTTTTTGGAAAAATAGTCTTTCATATTCATTTCTTACGTATTATTTTATAGTACCTATTTGTTAGTATTTAGAACTTGTTTATAAGCGTTTTATTATCCTATTTATACGGTAATAAACATAATTGTTGAAAAGTTCGGACTATCATTACTGAATAAACCCAGAAAAGTAAGAAACTCTTCTACATGGTGGATAAGGCAGACCTTACTCCCCCACATTTGGTCCTTCGAGCCGGATTTGGTATACGCCAAAGCCTGGAAAGCTAGACGTGCTCTCATTTCATCCTCAACAACTGCTGGAGAATTTGGAATTTGGTAACCACACATCGACAGCAGGAATCATCGAATCTCACAGCTAAGTAATAAGCTGCAACAACGGTGAGTGTTTAATTCAACTATTCTCAATTTCGCAAAGTGTTAATGTCTCGTGCGTACGCTCTCTCTATCTCTCTCTTAAAGAACGGTGATTTACGCAAATGTTGATATAAAGACAAGAATCTCCAATATAAGACTGTATTAGCTCATTTTTTGTATGCTTAGATTTATGATTTTCTGTTGTTAAGTTTACCCGTTTTCATTTAAAACCTGTCAAAAGTCAGGGTCATAATCTGTCTCAAAAATAATTAGATATTTCTCAATTTATTTGCTCATATTTTATCAGTACTTTTAGATTAAAAATTGTATTTATTTTGTATATTTAAAATAAGAAAGCAACATTATTAACTCGGTATAATTCTCTAATTTTTTCCAATAACAACATAAAAATAGATTTGTAAATCGGTTTAAATCTCTGTTAAAGGTAACACATTCTACTTGATTTAATTAATTAGTATTTAAAATGGATCTGGATAAACTAAAATCTCTCCGATCATCAGCGAATCATCTTTGACGAGGATTCTTAATTGGACAAACGTAAACAAAGACATAGTAACTGACGCAAATGAATTTAAAAATCGAGAAATAAGTTTAAAAAGTGCTTTTGAAAAGTATAACTCTGCTCAGGATGCAATTGAGAATCTCGTTTCTGATGAAATTCCAGACCACGAAAACAGAGAAGAAACGGAAAATAAGTTCTATACAATAATCTCTGTAGTACAACAATGTATAAATAATTTGACGCTGCAAAATCTATCAACCTTACCTCAGAGAACTAACTCTAATTTAAGGTATACACCAGTAAAGCTCCCGGATATCACAATCTCTAGTTACCATGGAAATACTTCCGAATGGCACTCTTTTTTTGAGCTTTTTACATCATTAATAATAGAAGATCAACAATTAACAGATGTTCAGAGATTGTATTACTTAAAGACGTTTTTAAAAGGAGAACCGTATAGGTTGATCGATTCTTTGCAGGTGACAAATGAGAATTTCAAAACAGCTATTGATATTTTAAAAAATCGTTACGAAAATTTAAATTGTATCGTTAATGGTCATTTTAACTCTTTAATTGATGCTCCTATAATATCTAGAAAATGTAATCCTCAAAATCTTCGAGAGTTTGTTACTAATTGCAAGAGGCATTTAAAATCTTTAAAAAATTTAAAGCTCTCTGACACTCAACTTTTCGAATTTGTCATAATTCACATAATGCAGAAAAAGTTAGATCATATAACTCGCAGAACTTTTGAAGAAGAAAGAGATGTTACCGAGTTGCCCACTTTAGATGAGTTTTTTGAACATCTCGACAAACGCTGTGTTATTTTAGAAAATCTGCAAGGCTCAGAAACGCGTATAGTAAAAAAATTCGAAAAAATATCTCTACATTCTAATACGCAAGCGTCTTATAATTCAGAAAATAAAAAGAATAGTTCCTGTCAGTACTGTAATTTAAAAAATCATCGTATATATTCTTGTACGAAATTTATAGCTCTAAATCATGATGAAAAAACGAAATTTGTAAATTTAAAGAAACTTTGTTTGAACTGTCTAGGTTCAAAACATTTTGTACACAATTGTGATTCTCCGCGACGTTGTATTCACTGTAATAAAAAACATCATTCAACACTGCATGTACGGAATAATTTAGACAATAATTCTTCTCAGCATGTGCAATCGCCTCTAACTAACAGAAGTACAAATTCTAGCAATAATACTCCTAATTATAACATAACCTAAAATTTAGGATATCAGATGTAAACTGCCACTTTGGAAAAGGATGGTGGAATCTGGTAACTTTGCAAATTTTCCGATGTTTGAAGAGTTAATAGCACAAGGTGACGGCAACACGATATCAAAAATGCTACAGAAAGGGGTGTCCTAAGATTTGGATACATTGCAAACTTCTTTTGAAGGCTACTTTAACTTAGAATGGTTTGAAAATGAAATATAGGTGCGGGGTCCATTTATAATCGACAAGGATAATATCAGCAATGAAGATCGCATTAAAGATGACTTAATTCAGATGAGATCAAAAGAAGTTTTGAAAGCTGAATTTCATGCAAAAGATCTTGGCGAGTTTTGGTGCTCTTTAAGTCAAGTTTACCCTCTTCTTGTCAAGCGAACTATGTCCGTTCTGATACCATTTGCTACTACGTACCTTTGCCCCGAGGCAGGGTTCTCGGTTCTGGTCTCAATAAAGACAATAAAGTCTCAACCGATTGAACGTCGCAGATGATATGCGCCTTGCCTTGTCGAAGATAACCCCACAATTTAACGTTCTCATTGAGGCTAAACAGCAGCATCCTTCTCACTAATTTATTAGTGTACGTGTAATAAATCTACTAATAAACGTTTTCTTTTTATGCAAATAAGGATTAGTTATTATATTATTATGTTCTCAGTTATTTCTGATAGGGGTCCGTGGAATTGTACAAATTGCGAAAGTGGTCCGTGACTGCAAAAAGTTTAAGAAACCCTGGTTGAAAGGAATAATGGCGAGGCTAGCGACAAAATTATTATTTTGTCGAACATAATGATAAAATCACTTTTTCAACAACTCCCAATCAAGAATCTCAAGATTGTATTTCGGATTTTCAAACATTGTCAGAAAGTGGAAATAATCTCATGATTGACGATTATATAAAGTGCAATGTACTTGATATTATAAATAAAGCCGTGGATAGGGCAGAGAGTAAACTATATACTAAGGAAGGAGCTACGAGAAAAAGAAAAATATTTGATGAACCTTTGAAGGACCGGAAAATGCAGAAAAAAGAACTGAAAATAAGATCACATTATGTCAAAAAGTCATGCAAATGTAAACTGAACTGTTCAAGACAAATAACATATACTCGACAAATAGATGTTAACAAGCAGTACTGGGCACTATCTGAAGAACAGAAGAAACACTATGTTTTGAGCTGTATCGAAAAAAAATCAAAAAAGACATGTACTTCTAAACAAGAAAAATCAAAAAGAACGTATACTTATACCTACTATCTATCAAATGAAAAAAATGAAAAAGTTAATGTCGCAAAGGTATTTTTCCTATTTTCCTATTCGCCATATTACTATCTGGCTGGACAATTGTTCCAACCAGAATAAAAACTGGTCATTGTTCAGTTTTTTCATGTATACAGGGTGCTACAAATTCGAGGTACGAGCATGGGTATCTCGGAAACCGTAATAGATATGAAGATGGTTAAATTGGGGCAAAGTTGTGCCTTGGGATGTTTGCCAACATGCTATCAAAAAAGTTTAAAAAATTTCTAGGATTGCTGAGTTTTTGAGAAAAACGAATTTTTCCCGTCGTTACTTTTTAGAAAATCAAAAAACTAATTGAACATTCCCATAGCTACTTTGTCAGGGCTATCTGACAGTATTTTTAGATTTTCAAATTATCTGATAATTTATGAGATACATAGGCCAACTTAATTTTTTCAAATACGGACCTGCATTTTTTATTTGAGTTTTTGAAAGAATTCGGTCTCCCGAGTACAACGATATGCCACACGTTTTAGATACTTTAACAACAACAAAACTGTTTAATTATTATTTAAAATAATTTCAAGCCCGACTCTGGATTTTTAAATTATTTAACCTGATTATATTCATCGCAACAATAAGGAAAATCAAGCCAATTGAAATATTTAAATAAATAATATCCCGGTCAGCAATTTAAAATATACTAATTTTAATTTTTTTTTGTTAATTTGAAATCTCAATGTATGATCTATTAATATGCATAATATTAATCCTAGTTATTATAAATATATCAACTTCTGCAAACAAATTTCTAATGCTCCACATGTTCGAAATGGTTTATTTACCACCCTTCCTCAGTACACATTTATTTTTCGTTCAATTTTATGTATAGCCCTTTCAACAGGTCTTCTTATACTTCCGAATGCATTTTGTACTCTTTGTTGTAAATGTTGAGGTATATTGATTTCACTTTTACAAATGACCACACAGGTTTAGGAACCTTACTGGATATTATACTGCTCCACCATTCCCAATCCATCTTCGGAGGAAATTATTTTATTGTTTATATTATATTTATATTATGTTCAGTTTTAAAACTCCTCAATATTGTAATTAGTGATGGGAGTACTCGGATACAGGAATCGAGTAGTATTCGATTCTTAAGAGAATCGAAAGTACTCGAGTACTTCAGTTCAGTATGGAATCGATTCCGATTCTTTAAAAAAATATTCGTTTCGGCATAAACCATTGATATATTACCCCTTTCTGTGGTATATTATAGAGAACAGAGACAGACCGACTAGGCCAGTACTCGAAACTCGAACTAGGGTATCTGTAGTAATCTGTACTTTGTACTCAATCTCGAGGCACCGAACCGAATGTCATGGGAATCGAAAACCGATCCCAAACTCGACTTTCTTTTCGAATCGGGTATTTTCAAAAATTTTAAAACAATTCCGGCGGCTCTGGCGGCAGGCGGCTTGCGTCTGGCGGCGCGTCACACAGAATAGACGATAAAATAAGCATTTTTTGCCGGCAAAGGCGGCGTTTTGGAGAAAACATAAAAGAGCTGATATAAATGCCTAAATGTTTTTTTCGGGGTGGAAGAATAGGTTTAAATTTTAACGGAGCATTTATTTAGTTCTTTTTTTGCTTTTGAGATGCGTAGAGGTATTGAATAATGTGGTTTTGATTTCGATAAAGAGTTTCGCTGTTGGTTAAATAGTTTGATATAATTCTTATTTGTTTAAATATCAGTTTATTTTAAATATACTGTATAATAATGAGGTCCGTCGTGTGGGAAATTTTTAAAAAGGAGAATAAAAGTGAAGCTGTTTGTTCACTTTGTAAAAATAAGTTGAAGTTCTACGGCAGTACTACAAATTTAAAAAAACATTTGACCCGACTACACCCAATCCAGTACAAGCAGCTTATTGATAATTTAGAAGCTTCAACTTCAACTGAACCTCCTGAATCATTTGCGGAACAGAGAGAAGAACACACAGAAGGAAGTATTGTGAGAGGAAAAGGCCGTGCGACCGGTGATGAAAGTTCTGAACCATCGCAGCCTCAACCCAAAAGAAAAAAACAATTAAAGTTATTTGGTGGTTCTAGCACTACTGAACTTAGTGACGACAAAAAAAAAGAAATAGATGAAAAGCTGTTAAAAAATGATTGTTCAAGATTTTCAACCACTGTCTTTGTTGTTGAAAATAAAGGTTTTAAAGACTTTTCTAAGAGCCTTAACGCTCTTTATTCAGTTCCCAGTAGGAAATATTTGACAGACACTCTTTTAAAGACAAATTTGTCAAGGTGAAATCAAACATTAAAGAAATGTTGTGTGAGGTGAACTATGTTTCAGTGACTACGGATATATGGACCTCGGATAGTAACATTGCTTATGTAAGTTTAACATGCCATTTTAGTTATAAAGATAAGTTAAATTCTCAAGTATTGTCTACCGACGAGATTTCTGGGGCCCATACTGGTGAAAATATTGGTAACACATTAACCAAAATATTAAACGAATGGGGAATTATGGGCAAAGTCGTTACAGTTGTATCCGATAACGGAAGTAACATAAAAAATGCCATAAATGAACACCTAAAAGCACAATCACCCATGCGTGGCACACACTTTAAATTTATGCGTAAACGACAGCATAAAAGAAAACGAGACTTTTTCATTAATTTGTAAAAACTCGATCACTAGTTTCGTATTTTAAACATAGTGTACAAGCTACCGAAAAATTAAAGACAACGCAGATTCAAATGGGTTTTCCAGTTCTTAAAATTAAGCAGGATGTTTCCACAAGATGGAATTCAACTTTATTTATGTTAGAACGCCTGTTAGAGATCAAAGATGCATTATCTGTAATATTATCCAGTTTGCCTAAAGCCCCTGCTAGTTTAAACGCTACGGAATGGAGTATTGTTTGGGACTGTGTGCCAGTTCTAAAACCTATCGAGATTATAACATCAGTGTTATCGGCAGAAAAATATCCAACAATATCTATTATCATCCCACTAATTAGAGGACTACAACACACTTTACAACATATAAATCCAACGACGGACGTTGGCATAAAATTAAAACAGTCATTATTAAAGGCGATAGGAAGAAGGCTTGTTTCACTTGAAAGAGATAAAATGGTAGCGAAGGCAACAATTTTAGACCCGAGATTTAAAGGTCTAGCTTTTGGACTGGAAGAAAATTCTAAAAACGCTGAATCTTGGATAATCGAAGAAGTAAAACAAATAATAATTGTAAAAAATAACGCGGATTCCACGTCTGAACCCGAACCAAACCTTTTAGGACCAGCAACAACATCCGATCCATCTAAAAATCTTTGGGCATTTTTGATGACAAATTATCCAAAAAAAATCCGTTGTAACACCGACAACAACAGCAATGTTAACTGTAAAACAATATTTGCAACTACCCAATTTAGACAGAACAAAGTGCCCATTTGAATTTTGGAGTCAAAACAAAAGTATGTTTCCGGAACTCTATGAATTGGCTCAAAATATTTAAGCATTCCCGGAACTTCTGTCCCTTCAGAAAGAATATTTTCTAAAGCAGGACAATTAACCAATGTTCGACGAAATCGCTTACTACCCAAAAATTTGAATCAGATTATTTTTTAAATAGTTATTATTCACACTAATGTTTTTGCTTTTAATTGTTTATTTAAATATTTAATTTGTTATTGGCTTTCAATATTTGTTGTTTATTATTTATTACTTTTATTTAACTATTAAATATCTGCGTTGAAAATATTTGTACCATTTTTTGGTTTTCTATTTAAATTTAAAAACATATTATATTATTATTATATATATTATTTTTTAGGTACGAACATATTTATTTCCTATTTTGTTGATAAAAATGTTGTTTTTTGATTTCTAACAATGTATAAATTATAATCAATGTTTCCATTAATGTAATATGTTATATATTTCTTTTTTTTCAGTTAAAATTTTAGGATTGAATTTTCTTAAATATATACATTTGTTTTATTCAATGTTTTGAATAAAATAATTTATATAATTTAAGCAATTTTTCCATATTTTGTTTTTAGTTTTTAGTGTTTTTAGAATTAAAGAAGTGTGTTCTTATTTTTTATGTACGCAATATCGGATTACTTATTTTGTTGATAAATTTTGTTTTTTATGTATGAAAACATCAACTTTCCTCTTTGTTAAATAAATAAATGTTTTTTTATATTTTAAATAATAAAACTGTTTTATTCAATAAAACTATAGTTTAGCGAATACATTTAACTGACTTAATCACTTAACAATTCGAATTTCGGATATTAGTACTCAGTACTCATTAAAGTATTCGATTCCAAATTGTACTCGATTCCGAAGTACTCGATTCCCTAAAGTATTCGATTCCGCCCATCACTAATTGTAATAATGAATAGATTAAACTATTAAAAAAAACAGAGCCGGACTTGAAATTAGTGTAAATAAATTGTGTTCAAATTTCCGAAACAAGAAACTAGGAGGCCGAGTTCTTTCAAAATCTGAAATAAAAAATGCAGGTCCGTATTTAAAAAAATTAAGTTGGCCTCTGTATCTCACAAATTATCAAATAATTTGAAAATCTAAAAATACTGTCAGATAGCTCTGACAAAGTGGCTATGAGAGTGTCTAATTAGTTTTTTGATTTTATAAAAAGTAACGTCAGAAAAAAATAAAATTGATTTTCAAAAAAATCCGTTTTTTCTAGAAAACTCAGCAATCCTTGAAATTTTTAAAACTTTTTTGATAACATCTTGGTGAACATCCCAAGGTGCAACTTTGCCCCAATTTAACCATCTTCGTATCTATTACGGTTTCCGAGATACCAATGCTCGTACCTCGAATTTGTAGCACACTGTATAGTAAATTGCCCCGATGTTGCGTTGGAAGACATAACAATTAAATATTTTGAGCCGGGCCATACATTCATGGCCGCAGATGCATTCTATCATCAGTTCAAAAGTCAACTTGCTGAAAATGCAACTAGCTAATTTCTTCGACTTTGCTGATTATACTTCGAAGTACAAGCTGCAAAAGCTCACATCTAGAGTTTTTTCAAGATAATAACTTCAAAGATTTGAAAGATGTATTTTTGGCAAAATATGTCAAGGGCTCGTTAACAAAACCACAAGAACGTGTGGCATATCGTGGCATCAGTTTGGAAAGAAGACCAATCTGATTGCAAAATTAAAGGGCCATATTCCTGAAAACAGAATGAAATTTTGGCAGGAATTGCCTTGTCATAATGAGCCTGATGACCATGTTGATGACATTAAATAATATCTTTGTTTATTTTAGTGTGATTTATGTAACCAAAGCAGAAGAATTATGTTTACTTTTTGTAGTTAAAACAAAGAATTATGTTTATTTTTTCATTGTGTGATAACTTTATTTAAGCACAAATTTATTAGCACAAATGTTTTATTTCTTTGCTATTGTTTAAATCAATAAATGTTTATGTTGGCGTGAAATTTTGTTTTCATAGGACCTATTTCCTAAGTTTTTAAAATATCTCGCAGCCAAGTTTACATAGCAAAAAGGTCCTAAGTGAAAAAAAAACACAATATTTCAAAAACTAACTCTTTTAGACAAAAATTTCTGTGAACTTATTGTTCTTTTATAGCATTTCATTATGCTTGAAAAAATTTATCACGTAGGTATAAACAGTTTCAATTATTTCTTAGAAAGAAAGAAAAAGTCTAATATATCAAAACAAGGGGAGATTTTGCAGATAAGACCTCTTGTTTAAGGAGGGCAGTATTAGTAAAAATGCGTGCCGATGAAATATCAAAAACAGTAATTTCAGATATATTAATATGCAGTTATGGCGAAAGTCAACTAAATAGGTATAAGAGAAGTCAATTGGCGACAATGGTTTCTAACAAGCTAAGAGAACTGGCAAGACTTTTAATTGTCATGAAACAATTAACTGGTGTTGAAAATTTTTTTGATATCCTAAAACAAGAATTGTTCGACAGTATTGTAACTGTAACAAAAATTATTAGCGGGTATGATAATGAAAAGATAACATTTAAAGCTGCCAGTCTGGCTATGCATATGAGTTCCCGATTAACACAGATATGTGATATATACTTGTATTCATTTAAAACTTCCCAATATGGCGGACTTCAGTATGGGAGGCTTAAAAAACGAAAATCTCTAGACTGGAATCGACTGTAGTTCAAATCAATGTTCAAAATTGATAATCTGTGGTAAATCTAATTGAACTCTGAATTGGCTGATAGTGACGTTTACGGCCCCTTTTTCTAAATATTTTCATTATTTTTGAGTTTCTATTCACAGATTCTACTTGGATTTTGTTCTTTATTTAACCTGCAGCCTGCAGTACTAATTATATAGTTATAAATAATCTTTTTCAATTGATCAAGAACTGAGCAATAGGCTGAAGATATTCAAAATGTGTAAAACGCTTAAAACGTATTAGGAAAGCATTGACCTGTCCACAAATTCGTGAAAAATAAATTAGGTCCAGATGTTTGTAAAAAGGTCTCTAATTATTTTGAGAAGTTTCCTCGTATCAGTAATTTTCAGGTTTGTAATATGTATATGATAATAAATAGATTAAAACTTATATTTCAGGAAACAGCGCGGGCATTACAGATTGTTGTAAATCAGTTTTAAAATATAAAGATTAAACCTTCTTTATATTTTAAAACTGATTTAAAAAACAGGTTTAAAAGTTGAATTAGTAGAGAAGACCTAAATAAGATAATGTTGGTAATGGGACCAAAGATAAATAACACTTAAAATATATAATATGTACAATAATTATTGTAAGTAGTTTTTATGAACCTGTTTGATATCTATTGCATTGTTTTTATATTTCTTGAAATATATATTTGTTTACTTTACAGGATTCACAAAGAATAATAAAAAATACAGTTGTTCACTAAAAGCACTTAAGGTTTGTAACAGATGTAGTTAGAATATCAAACACCAAACCAAACCAAAAATTATGTTTTATTTTACTGGTATTCCTCACATTTGAAAGGAAAGTCATTTCATAAATAAGCAGAAGGACATCGTATAGTACCCTCTATATTAATAATAATTCTTTTTTATCCTATACTTGTTAGTTCTGCCGTCCTAATGAAGAACGCAGTAACTCGATTTTTTTCGATTTTGAGATTTTGGTGAATTCGTATTCTTGAACATATTCTCTATCTTTCTACCAACTCAGTTTTTCCAAAAAAAATTTGGTTTTTTCAAAATTTGAAAAAAAAGTTTGCAGTAACTCGCTTAAAGCATCATATTACTAGTTAAAAACGCAGTAAGCACTTATCCTAGCGAGAAATGCAGTATTTAAAAATATACTGTGTAACTGCTTTGGATCTCCATTAAAAAAATCACTTTATTTTAAGGTAAACTGCAGTAACTTAGAAATCCTAATGAATAACGCAGTACAACAAACTTTGCTATAATTTATACATGTACAAGGAGTCAAAAACATCATCTATTACTAACAAAAAACGCAGTACGATGGATTATCCAATCACAATGCAGTATTCACAAATAACTTACGCCTATACCCTTGTATTAGTGACGCGATACGTCACACTTTGCTAAGGAAAAGTGCAGTAACTTTTCCCGCGTAAGCTTTAACGGTTTTCTAACCTATTTCATTTGCAAGATTACTGTTGATGAATCGTATTTCTGTCTCTGTTTAAACTTATTAATGTATAAAGGACAGAAAATACACTGAAACAGCATATTTATTGTAAGAATGAACAGATCGATTTGAGCTTTTAGCTGATGCGAAGGTGCGAAGGTGTTTAAATAATAATTATTAATTTAGTATTATAAATAATATAATATTATTACCGGGTTATCAAATAGTAAAAAATATAATTAAAAATTGTGTGTTTTTGTGGTTTTGTCGTCATAATGGATAGCAAGGTAAGTCTGTGGATTTATTTCAATTTATTAGTAGAAAATTTACGGCCGTTAGTTAGGTACGTGCAATAAATTTACCAGACGATTTTTTAAAAAATATTTTACGAAAAAAAATCCTATAAACATGCTAGGTTTTCAGAGTTTTAAAAGAAAAACTACATTTTAATTCGTTAAAAATATAAAATCGTTATTTATGTATCAATTGTGTTAAGTGATACTTTTTTTACGAATGGGATTGTTTTTCATTTTAAAAAAAGAACTTTCCACACGTGTTTCATACAATATTTTTTCTTATACCCTCAATTTTTTCCCGAAAATTCATTAAATAAAGAAAATAAGTCGTTAACTTTACACCGTAGTGGCGTAAAGTAAATTTACTTTACACACTAGTAAGTGCGTAAAGTAACGAACTAAAAACCAGTGCGTCAGGTGTCAAATTTTTGCTGATGCAATTTTTTGGCAGACTGCTTTACGCACTAGTGTGTAAAATACTTATTTTATGCACTAGTGCGAAAAAGTGCTACTTTATACACTGTTTTTAGTGCGTAAAGTGAGTACTTTACACACGGTAGTAGAAAACCCTTTCATGGTACATACTTAATTAACACCCTGTGTATTTAGGAGCAAGTATTAATAAGAAAATTTATAAAAATGTTTCGCCTTATTTGAAGCTATCATCATTAACATAGCCCAAAAATTTCGGTCTAGTTTTTGATTTTTAATTTTTTCTTTTTACTTTACTCTCTGTATCTCCCAAAAGTCCCAGGCGCTGAGCTGGTTTTTTTAATATTGTTTAAATACTGAATAAATGTTTTAACTGTATTTTTAGATAAGTTCAAGAACTAAATTATTAATGTCCATTGCATGTAAACGAAAAACAGGTGAATCTATGGAGAATATCCGTAGTGAATCTGGTAAAAAAAGTGGTGTTGGTGGTGTAACTGGTGGTGGTTAGTCAAGGTTTTGGTAGTTAGTAACTCGTATTTTAATGATATTTTTACAGGAAAACAAGCGAAATTAGACTTTCAAAAAGCCGAACTATCCTACAACTACCCCGAAATAAATTTGGCCAATAAGGAAAATGTGGCATTATTCCTTAATGATAACTCTAGTAGTGTAACTTGTGAAGAAAAAATTAATGACAAAGTTGTTGATAATAATCGATATGATAAAGATGAAATTTTCCATCAAGTTGCTGACGATACTATTCCACCTTTAACCACTAATAATAAAGGTGTGTCTTTATCTAACTAAATTTATGGCGGTTCAGTTTTTTGTAACTTAAGAAAATGCGTTTTATTAACTATTTTTAGATCAAACATCTGATTTTATTGAAACTGATTTGAAATTAAAGGATAGGAATCACACACCATTAGGACCCGTAGATGGTAAGTTTTACAACTTTTTTTAATAATTAAATAAGGGTAATAGTATTAAGTTGTGTACTTTTTGCAGAAAATGTTTCTCATGAGCATCCAATAATACCTAGTGATAAAGAAATAGATATTAGCGCCATCAATGATTTTATTTTGACTGATGACCTAAAGGCCGATGAGGGTTTATTAGAGTTTTCATTTAGAAGCAGTATTTTTGACGAAAGTGTTTTAAATAATTTAGAAAATGAGCCCCCGCAAATATCTCCTGAAAATTCTTCAAAAATTGTTATTCACGATATTCAGATTATTCCCCCAAGAACTGAAAATCCTCAATTAGAAAGAGACCCACCAGGTACTAACGAAAATCCTACTCTTACTAAGAAGGGTGAAATACGTAAGAGAAAAAAATACAACATTTCTTTAAAAGAACGTTTAAAACAAAAAAAAGAAAAAGCAAAAGAAAAGTTTAATTTAAAACCCCCATGTAAAAATTGTCCAAAAAAATGCAACCTTCATATTCCAGAAAATAGGAGGATTGAACTAAATAAAAACTATCAATCACTGAATTTTACAGACAGAAAAAAATTTATCCTAAGCAATACAGAGCAAACTGAGCTAAATAATACTGAAAACTCCAAAAGGTGCCGCAGCATTACATATTATTTTCAGGATGAAACTGGGAGAAGAATCAAAATTTGTAAAACGTTTTTTTTAACCACTTTAGGCTACCACGAAAAAAATGATAGATTTATTTTACAAGCTATCAGCAAAAGTGACAATCACATATCTGTTTCTTCTGACATGAGAGGTATTTACAAGGAAAATAATCATATGCATTTACTAAATTATTTATTTTTGTTTTAGGAAAATATCCTAAAACAAGAAAATTTAATAAGGATGTTATAGAAGCACATATTGAGAGCTTTCACCCATCAGTGTCCCATTATCGAAGGGAGCATGCTCCAAATAAAAGGTATCTACCAAGTGATGTGTCGATTACGTTAATGTATAAAGACTTTTTAACTAAACACCCTACCTTTTATTGTTCCTACGAGTTGTATAGAGTAGCCGTAAAGGCTAAAAATATTTCGTTCACTAAACTGGGACATGAGGAGTGTGAATGTTGTGCAATATTTGAAAACCATTGCCACTCAAAAGAAAATATTGATCCTGATTGTGACATCTGTAAGACCTATACCAAACACATAAAAAAAGCGGAGGAATCCAGAAATATGTATAGGAACGATGCCAAAATGGATCATAATAACAATTTGGAGGTCTGCTATTCCGCAGATTTGCAAAAGGTTATTATGCTTCCAAGGTTAGATCAATATAAAATTGCTCTATTTACCCCGCGAATTATTGTTTTCAATGAGTCCTTTGTACCAGTTGGAAAGAAATGTGGCTTAAAACCCATAGCTTGCATTTGGCATGAGGGTATTGCTGGCCGGAAAAAAGAAGATATCATTAGCACATTCTACTCCTTTTTTCTGGAAAACCGTGACAGCAGAATCATTACATTGTGGCTGGACAACTGTTCAGCCCAAAATAAAAATTGGACATTTTTTTCTTTTCTTGTATATATAATAAACAGTTCAGAAATACAAGCAGAAAAAATATGGGTAAAATATTTCGAACCAGGGCATACTTACATGAGTGCCGACAGTTTTCATCACCAGGTAGAACTGTCGATGAAGTATAAGGGCACCTTAAGCGACTTTAAAGACTTTAGTGATGCAGTACAGGCGGCTAATTCCGGAAAAGTCACGGTTCTTGAAATGAGAATTAATAATTTCTTTAACTGGATTGATCAGACCTCCCAGGTCAAAATTAAAAAAATGCAGCCTCGTCCATACATGACAGATATAACTATGATCTTGGCGGAACGAGGCAAACAATATTTAACTTACTTCGATAATTATAATTTAGAAGATCCTAAAACTTTATCATTTTTAAAGGCTAAACCAGAACGAGATGGGATCCCAAAACCACTGCCTTGCACTAAAGCCAGGGGCATTAATAAAAATAAGAAAGAGGGCATAATTAATAAATTGTGCCCCCTCATGGCAGAAGGGAGGCGGCAGTTTTGGTATAACATTGACGTTGATGACAATGTCAATGATTTAAATAGTTCCTTTGAATAGTTTTTTGAAAGTATTTTTATATATTTTTCTATACTTATACTTACCTGTATTTTATTCAATTATGTTATTGTTTAAAAAAATTTGGTTGTCACGGTTCGCTTAGGGAGTCCAATTTCACCCTTGTTTTTAACTATGTATTTAATGTATAGATTTTCAAATAAACACTCCCAATTCAATGGCTACATTTTTTATTAAACCTGTCCCTTTTGCCCAAAAATTATATTTTTCGTTATTATAGGTACCAAAAAATCAGCTTATTACTTAAAATAAATATTATTGGGGTATGGTTTCGCAAAATTAATACGTAAAGTTAGGTCCTCTTTTCATATATTAGTACGGCGGCATATCAAAGAATACTAGTGATAAATGCAGTAAAATGGCAACAATGCGGTACTTACTGCATTTCTTACTAGTAATTATGAAGTTATGGTGGTTACGATGCTAGGCTAAAATGCATTATCGTAAATTATTATTAGTCAAAATGACTATATATGCACAAAAAATATTCAAAAAAGTCAAAAATAATCTATATTTTCCAACTCTATTCAAATTTTTCAAAAAGTCTTATAAAAAAGCAACAAACAGTGAACAAACAGTAAAACCTATTTTCCCCAAAACTTACTTTTTCGAGTTACTGCGTTTTTCGTTAGGACGGCAGAGTTGACGCATCACTTACTAGGTATAAAATTTAGTACTGATTCCAAACCTATAGTTGTGGTTGTGATATTCTGATGTGTTTCTGGCAATTTAAAATAAGTTAATACTTAAACAAACATTTGGCTTCCTGACAGGAGTGTGAAACATAAATTTAATAAAGGCATAATGGAGAAATGTCTCTGATTATTACAGCTCTGGTAATTTTGGATGTGACTGTTTTTGCTGTTGTTATTTTAATAAAGTATATTTAAAGGAGTTTGAGTATTTCTTTTTTTCCTCTAATTGTGTTCTAATCTTTATATATAAATTTTCATAAATTATATCTACAAAATTTATTACCTTATAACTTTTTGCTAAAGACTTTGTAGTTGATACAGTTTAACGGCATACAAAAGACAGTATATATAAATGGCCAGTATATGGACAAGTATACAAGTATACAAGGAGGCATACAATAAGTATAAAGTATGGCCCAATGGACAGTATTCAGTATATAAAAGAACTATTTAAATAAGATGTTTGAAAATATATAGCTGTTTTTGCACACTTCAATTCAATTTGTGATTAACTGTACTGAAATAAAAACAACTTAAGAGAAATGGGGTGATATATCAACTATAACATGAAACGCATCATCGTATTTCCAAGTCTTCTATTAATTTCACTTATTAAACAAATAATTATTCAATATGATAATTCTAGGAACTCGATATCGTCAAAACATGAAAAACAAAATTCAATTCCTATAGTTCTTACGTCCGGTCCCTTTAACTAAAATATAAGAAACAGGGAGTTAATATTCTCACTGAGAAAGTTTATAAAATACCTTCAGTAAAATCTCTTCGGATCTGCGGTAAAATATCTTTATTCTTATTAAATAATTTCAATATTCTATGATTTTATTTATGATTTATGACAACCACCTAATAACCTAACTTTAACGTCAACTTGACAATCCTGAAAAATGTTATTGTTAACTAAAGAGTAAATCAATTTCTGAATTCGCTAACGCCAACTTATTTTTCATTAAAAAAAATTACCAATTTTCGTAACTAGGTCGGCCATATTGAGGAACTTTTAAAAGAATTGTACTATAGCTACCAAAATGCTTATTAAGAAAAGCCTTTTTTTAGAATGTGATAGTCCTGAATTGGCATTAAAAAATATAAAACGCTTAAGAAATATAATTTTTTGTCATTGGAATAGTGAGTTATCTAGTCTTGCCCTTACAGATCTAAAAGAAAAAAACTGGGAAAAGCCAAAGTTGGTTCCGCTTAGTAGCGAGATAATGATGTTTCAAAAATTGGTAATGGAAGAAGCCACTAAGGCATGTGAAAATATTAAAGCAAATGAAGATATTACTGTACACTTTAAACTACTTACGAAATGTGTTTTAGCATTAACGTTGTTATTAAACAGAAAAAGAATATGGGAAATACAGTATTTAAAAATGCAAACTTGCCAAAACAATCAACCGACAAATCAAGAAGAATTTATAGAAAATTTGACAGAAAACGAAAAAATCTTGACACAAAATTTTAAACGCGTTGTTACAGGAAGCAAAGGAAGCAAACCTGTTTCTATTTTATTTCCAAAAAAAATTCAATCCTTTTTTAGTGTTATGTTACATATTAGAGACAAATGTGTTCCAGTAAGCAATGAATATTTGTTTGCTAATCCCAAAACCGAAAATCGCTGCCTAAGTGATTATCACGTATTAAAGAAACTGGCTGACCGATCTGGTGTAACTATTAAAGAATTGTTCACCTCAACCAGACTAAGAAAACATATAGCTACGGTTCTTCAAGTAATGAACATCACAGTGTCAGAAATGGAACAGTTTGCCAAATTCATGGGACATACTAAAAAAACGCACGAAGAATATTACAGGTAAATTTCTAATAATTTATAATATCTAAACGTATATTAGATATCTGTAAATTACATTGGGCCGGCCATCACAGTTTATTAAATTTTTAAACTGTATATGTTAATTATTGTGTCATGTGGGTGATATTGTATGAGTATATTTTTAAGTTAAATGTTATGTGTTATCACCTGTTATTTTATGCACCCATATTTTAATACAAGTTTGACGAAGGAAATGTACGTTTTGTGGTAAGTTTGATTTATATTTTTTTACACAGTTGTTTATTGATAATATCGTATTGTAGGCTTTCAAAAAGGTTAAAACTTAACCGAAACGTTAGTTATGTAATAAACACTTCCTAAACCCAGAAAAAGTTTAATATTGACCAAAAGCCAAGAACCCTTTAAATAAAAAAATATATTAGTTTGGTCAAAGAAAAGTCAATTAAAAAATATATATCTGTAAATCCAGACAGCTAAAGTCTCTAAAATACTGTTAGCTATAAACAGTGAAAAAGGGGCACAATATAAAGGGAAAATCTTGATGAAAATCAATTTTCTAATGACAACTTAGAAGCTGATGAATCCGACGAAGATATTGAAAAATATTTAGTCATGATGGTGTCAATAAACAAACTTCTGTGAAATCCAGAAAAAAAAATAATCTGAAAAACACAAGAAATTTACAAGGTACCAGCAAATTGGAAAATGATAAACATAACAATGATTCTAGTGGTACCAAAAGTATCTACCATGCCAA
The DNA here is from genome assembly GCF_002938485.1 of Sitophilus oryzae. Classification (NCBI taxonomy): domain Eukaryota; kingdom Metazoa; phylum Arthropoda; class Insecta; order Coleoptera; family Curculionidae; genus Sitophilus; species Sitophilus oryzae. Next base: position 355,596 of record NW_022147437.1, on the reverse strand, counting down.
TTTTGTGCTTGATGTTTAAATTATTAATCGAATAAACGTATTTCAATAAAAATCTAAACTTAAGTCTAATGCTCGGTTAGATTCAATTTGACATATTATGTTTGAAATATTTTGTTTAAAACATGATAATAGATGTAATAGGGATCGTAAATTAGGTATTATATTTTTAAAATAAAAATTTCTCATTTATTTACTGGGTATGTTATGTGCAAATGTGCAATTGACTGTAAAATAAAATGTAATTTTTTTAAATTAATTTCCTATTATCTTAATTTCTAGATGTAAGATATCCAGAGCGAAAAAAACCGAAAATTCAGAGAATACCCTGGTCTGATAGAGAAATGAATATTATAAAAGAATATTTTCAGAAACACATTTCGAAAAAAATTGCCCCCAAAAAACATGAAGTTGAGCAATTAATCGATAAAAATAAACTTTTGTTTAAGAATCGAACATGGGTTACATTAAAGTATATATATATATATATATATATATATATATATATATATATATATATATATATATATAGTGAAGAGAAGTATATATATATATATATATATATATATATATATATATATATATATATATATATATATATATATAACTTGTTAGTAACTCTGTATAAAAAACAGAGAGAAGATGAGCAGAAAGGAAGAAAAGTTGAAAGAAAAACAAATTGTAACCATTAAGTTAATAAATATTATTTATTTATAATTATATTTGTATACATTTTTTTTCATAAATTTCTACTTTACACTTATTTTCCTATTAATACCTACGCAAGAAGAGATTAATACCTAGAAGGGATAAAAATTATAATACATATGCGGTATCTGTTAACCGCCTATAATTTAGAAATCAACTATATTCCCCCTATCCTATTAAACAAACTATACTTTTAAACCTATACTAAAATTTTGACCTGACCATTGTCAGATAATGTCTGAAAATCTTGGGCGATGACCCAGATACTGACAAAAATACCCCTTTATAGTGCACGACCATATTGCTTTGAGATGGCGTGAGATTTTAATAAATGGAATAATGAAAATTACTCACAGAACTTAATAAATCTTTTATGAATTTGAAAAAATATCCCTTCTTTATTTATGTCCGCCAAAACTTAACCCTGAAGGGCCCCTAATAAAACAGAGTATCTTGGTAGACTCTTCCTATACGGATATATAGAAACACATGGGCAAAGGGTTTGCCGTCTTAGCAAAAAAATATGACCGAAAATGTCGAAAACTTCCGAAAAAGTAAAAGGTGATATTTTACCTGGTCTTTTCTGACTCGGTAGAATTGTTACTTCTGTTTCCATCGCGTGTCTGTAACACGCAAAATCAAATAGTACCGTGTTTGAGAAACATGAAGTAATTTCAGGACAACAGTGTCCCAACAACGGATTTTTGTTCGGGACAGACCTAAATGAGAAACTAATTCTGTAAAACGCTTGAAAGCGTCAGTAAGGAGCAAAAAATTATCTGACTACAAACAAATGCGCCGTTCAAACGATACGTCAAACTAAGGAAGTACGCAACACGAATCTCGTCCAATTATATCCCTAAAAATCGTAGTTTAAACCTCATCCCCGGCTCGTCGGGGGTCAGACAGGTGAAGAAAGGGTCAGACCTCCAGATTCCAAAGGTACACCGAGAGATCACTAGTGGAGCAGATACAAACCGAAGAAATAATAAAAACAGTAAGTAGCATAGGCGCAGGCTGTTTAATAAATTTCAGTGAATGGACAAACCCAATTGCGAATCCAATAATATTAGCATGGTTTCGAGGTTACAAATTACCTTTCGTTACCAAACCTCCTTTTGTTTCGGTCATCCACATACAATATCGGATAAAAGTGAGCAAGAAAATGATTTTATTCATGTTTGAATAAAAAATTCACAGTCCTTACAAACAAACATGCAAACTGGGGGCATTGAAAATGATGAATAAAAACGTAAAAATATGATTAGTGTTAATATCAGTGTATTACATACATATGTTTAAATAACGAACTTACCAAAAAACAACTGATTTAAAGATTCACTGAAAAGTAAAAGTGTTAACATTAAATAAACATTATCAATAATAATTATGCGATCGCACCTATCCGTAAAACAAGCAAAAACCCGAAAAACAAAATAACATAAAAAACATCAGGTTACCATGATGACAGATCATGATCAATGACAGATAAAGAATTTTTACGGAAGTTACACTTTACATATAATTTTAACCGGCAGTAAACCCCATTTAAACACAAAACTTTTAATACCTACTACTGTATCTAAAAGACTTTTTTAAATTACTGCCTTAGCCACACTTGCTTTTTCTTGGCTGTTGTGCGTCACGTCACAGATTAACAGGCCCACGTTTGCACCACAAGGCGATGCTGCAGACCACTATCATCCACTAGTAGACCGGTCGTAGAAATTTATGTTATACAACTTGTAGTCAATCTACAAAAATATATTATCAAAAACTTTTTTCTTTTTAAAATGTGTTCAGATTTTTGTAAGTATAAGTCAAAATCGCAAACTTAAATTTGATATGGGTTTCTTAGTTTTAACTAATATAGTGGCGAATTACATTTTTATAGGTTATTTTTTATTCTTGAAGGATAATTGAGAAGATATATTTCGTTATGATGTCGCTTAAACCCTTGTATAAAATTTTATACTGTCTGGTTTATAATGTTATAGTATGCATTTTCGTACAGCAAACTTTCATTCCCTATTCTTAATTTCTAAGGGTATAAATTTCAAATTCGCTTTACTCTTTGTGCCAATTTTTATGTATAATCAAGAGGTCACCAAGTTTTATATAAATTTTTACTAACTTTACCCATTTGTTGATGAATTTCAAAAATTTAATTTTTGTAGGATTTAATTTTCTAGACCAAATAGTAAGGAATTTTCATACGCCAAACTGTTCCGAGATAATTTTACTCTAAGAGACAATTTCTAAAATCGCTTTGTGTACGAACCTTTGTGCTAATATTTATGTATCTAAAGCTGGCGGCATGAACTCACTCTAAAATATTTTAAAACGTAATATATTATCTAAATGACACCATTGACAATGACAAATAATTTATTTTGGAGGTATTGTGTAGGTGTTTTTCAGTGTTTTAGTATTTAGTCGTTTTACACAAAGAAATAGCCATTAAGCACTATAAAATACCTCATAACAAATCTACACATATATACCTTCATTTAAAAAAGAATCATCAAGATTGGTAAAGCGGTTTGGTGGATGGATGCAACAAAACCCTTTGAGCTTTTATATATGTATGGATTATTTTTCCAACATATTTTACTGCAAATTTATAAATATTCAGACTCGCCAATATCGTACTCCACCGTGTCCAACCTGCCGATTTTCAAACGGTCGATTTCTGCGGCGTCGTGACCCTGGCTGAAGGAAGAGTCTTGAAGACGCTCATCTGCGCATAGGAATAAGTTGACTGCGTAGCGGATTGCGTATTAATCGATTCTGAAACTTTTTATCTGTGTATAACATGTTAGGCAACTTTATTATTTTAATTCGATTTTAACATAAATGTGTGAAATGCCACCTGAATATCTTCCGCCATGACATGTTTTTACTTTTTGTTATGGTAAAGTGATTTGTATAAACTTTATTCAATAACGTATATTTTCCTCCATTTGTGATTTTTTAATTTACGAAAATTAAGTATAACATTTTAGAAAAAGAAACACTGTAATATTTAAAAGAATAAGAAGAAATTAGTCTTATTTTGAAAGTTGAAAATATAGAAAACCTTTCTATAGAAAAGTCTTTATATTCAACCAGAATCCGGTGACATATACGCGGTCTCACCGGAACATTATTACTTCGCATAACCTTTAAAGAATATCTACTTTTAATAATGAACACCTCCAGAAATAATTAAAAAAACATCATTATTTGAGATTAAACTCGAATTAAATTGCTACCTATGTTGTTATAGCTTTTATAGGCCTGTTTAACGACTTAATAAGTTACTCTAGCGAAAGAAATTGTGCGCGTACCTACCACTATTGTTACAGGTTAATTCGTTAAAGAAATATGTTACACGTTAAAAACGCTAAAATTTTGGTATTTGTGCATTATTGGCCTATAATGTAATTTGTTGAATGATATCTTCTTTAAATATAATTAGACTTTTAACGACTTTGCTACCTAGAAAAAATCTGTGCACGTACCTCTACCAGTATTGTTACAGGTTAATTCGTGAAACAAATGTGTTACATATTATTCGTGGTATTAGTGGTATTATATTGGAATCAGTTTGGCATTAGTGGGGCATTATATGAGAAATTTTGGTATTTAATTTTGTATTTTGGCATTACTTTGGCATTAGTATACAGACATTTGTCAGCGGTTTACTCCTTGTAGATAATCAAAGTTTTTGATAAATTTGCTTTTTGTCAGATCATTTCTATGAAAAATTACATTAGATTTTTTATTAAAGACGCTGGGTAATTAAACATTGATAATAGTCCACTTTAAATAAGGGGTCACGAAATATCCTCCTTGAGTGTTTAAGGGTGTATAATAAATTAATCGTTGTTTTATAATAAAAACCATAAAACATTTATTTGTGAGTAAAATAATGCAATGAACTGAAAATACACTAAAATAATTAGAAAAAATCTGTACTTATTTAGTAATTACGTCAATATTAATTAATTGACTTTCTAGTCTATTTTATTTTATGTACAAATATATTATTAACTTTAAGCATTATAATAAAACACTTTGTGGCCCTATTGTCGTAAGAGGTTACGAAATATATTTGGTTACACCCTTACAGAAAAACAGTGTAAGGTGTAAATAAATTGTATAATCACTGTTTTTTATAATAAAACTATAAAACATTTCTTATTTGTGAGATTAAAACAAAACAATGATTGGTTGTGTCATACATTCAATACATATGTATGTGTTATAACATAATATAGCCATTACTATTATAATACTATTATTATTAAAATAAATATAAAAATATATTTCTTTAACGAATTAACCTGTAACAGTATTTATATGCCCAGTATATTTTTGTTTAACAAACCAATCAGGAAAAAACCCAAACCTACCGTTATAGGAGTGTATAAGATGATTAAACTTATATAATGACAACTACTTATCGGATAACAAATTAATTACTACTGTCAGCTAGTTCATTACTGTCTAGGTAGAATATACCTTAGAGTACCTACACCTACCTATGATGTAGGTAGATTAAAGCTTATTTTGACGTTACCTCTCACTTCGGTGTCACAAGCTGAATTTTTCTAGGATGAAGTACAGTACATGATATGGGACCCTTATTCCGAAAGTAGTACAAAATTAGACCGGGTAAAAGGGCACTATCATCAAAAATCGATATATTAATACCACCGTATAGAGAAAACAAATACTCTATTTTTTGATCCAGTACACAATAAAGTCTTCGTCGGGTAATTTTTTATAATTATTTACAAAAAACATTTCCATTAGCGCTTATGACCAAAAAAACTTAAACATGAATAATAATTTCAATCTTTTCGCATGATTGGTTTAAAATAGATTTTTTTAATATAACTTCTATTTAACGAAAACGAAGGCCTAAATGAAAAAAGAAACAATTTAAAAGTTTCGCTTATGTCTTGACAATAAGGTATCAAAGCAAAACCCCATATTTTTGCTTTTTAAACTAATAAAGATATATCAATAAACAATTAATGATGGGTTTGTTTTGCGCGCGCTGGCCGACTGCTGCCGCTGCTGCGCCGAGATTTCCTATGCCCCGTATATGACGTCATGGTGTGGCAAATGTAGCATTTTAATTCGATTTGGACTCCCTTATATAGGATAACAGAAACATTTTCAATGTTAAAATATAGGTTGTGATTTTCGGCTATGTCTACTAACACACTATTCTTACACTAAAAGTAATATTTTATAAAATTTTGGTGTACTTTTAATCAGTTTAAAAATGGTAAATAATAATGATTATAAAAATTGTTGAGAATGGGGGCGACAAAAGTAGAGCAACAAATTGTATTCAACAGATTTTATTGTGTCTTATTTCAATAAAAATATTTAACACATTTAAGAACAATAATAATAGAAAAGTAATACATTAGTAATTGATAGAATATCCATTATTATTAATAACTTGCTGACAACGGCGCGGCATTGAACAATCAACTTGAATGACATTTCCGGGAAGATTGTCCAAACTTCATTATTTATCTATCAAGGATTGTTTATTTGGAAACATTTAGCTACGAATACGACGTTCTCTTCCCAGAGATTAATGGGATTGTTGGGGGATTGTTCTGCCATTGCAAAACTCGAAAGCCAGCTCTTCCTTAACCCACTGTTGAACAACTTGTGAAGAGTGTTTTGGATCGTTGCCCTGTTGGAATAAAACGCAGTGGCATTTCCCATTCTGCATAAGGAAGCAGAACATTCTGCATGATATCCCTATAAACAAATCGGTCCATCGTGTCATTAATAAAGTGTATAGGGCCTATCCCATTACATAAGAAACAACCCCATGAAAATACAATACCTTTACCGTGTTTAAATGTAGGTGTTACGTATTTAGGGTTAAACTTTTTATATTGATTGGTCGTCTCAATAATGTCTCATTCCATCAGGATTTAATTTTTTGTAGCGTACTGAACAGAACTTTTTTCTCCAGTCATTGACGGTCAAGTTTAAATGCCGCCGCGAATGCCAACCTTGCTACTCTATTTCATTCCGAAACTAACGGCTTTTTAGTAGGACGTCTACTAAATAACTTTGCATCTACTAATCTTCTTTGTACTGTTCGTATACCAATCGTGTAATTTCTGAATTGGCAATAATTCTAAGTGCGGACCAAAGATCACTTTGAGCAATTCTTTATTTAATCTGTCGGTTATTACTGTTGTTATTTGGCCTTCCTGATTTTGGCAATTTTCTAAGTGTCTCCTCTCATTATACGATGAAATTATTTTAGATACACTGTACTGGGTAACAATAAACTGTCGTGAAATATCGGCTTGTTTGTTACCTCTATGAATGCATTCACAACTTCTTTGAAATTGAATTACTCTTGGCATGACTAATCCAGCATAGAAATATTAAAAAAAACATAAAATAAACCTCGCACTAGCCTACTTCGTAGTTTTTAAATTTATTGTATTTGTATACATTATCATGCATGTATAATTAAAAAATCGCGATTTGCAAATATTTCTCGAAGTGTTGCTCTACTTTTGTCCGATAGTGTATATCCAAACTTAAAAACAAGGAAGACAATTCTCTGATACAAGCAGAAATAAATAATTTATTACTAGGTAGTGGAACCTATTTTGACCATACCTCTAGTTTTGGCCATTTGCATACTTGTTAAAATATTAAGCCTCCTTCATTAAGCAACATGGCAACAGGGACCATGCAACCCCGCGAAATAGCAATCTGTCTGCACTAACCGCCATAACCTATGTCTCTAACCCTACACGCGGTTCTAACGCTACGATGTGTGTTGATAGTTGCCTAACGCTATGGTCAGTATTCGGTAAATGACATTTGATTAAAATCTAATACCGTTGGCCGTTGTTTACGTTTATGTTATGTTGTGGCGTGTTTGCGTTTTTATTTAATTTATGATATATATATATATGTATATATATATATATATATATATATATATATATATATATATATATATATATATTGAAAGAGAAGATATATATATATATATATATATATATATATATATATATATATATATATATATATATATATATATATATATTGACCTATTTAGGAATTTTGAACATTCATCCTTCATAAAGCGTGTATTTGTTATAATAAACAAATATTGTACAGTTTCGCCTTACGTAAGAAAACATGACGTTGAAACAAGGTGAAATGCCTTATTCGCCAGCTGGCTACATTTACAGCAATTTTTGCAAGTTAAGTTTAGATAGAGAACAGTTTGTATGCGGTGATGTGAAAACGGAGACTCATGCTCAGGTAAATGTTTCATTCGTACTGTAGTGTTTCCGTAATTTTGTAATTACCTCCTTCAAATTTAAATTTATATTTTTATTAGGATTGGGTTAAAAAGTTTGGTGAAGAAAATTATGTGGAATGGCGAATTGACAGAACTTATACTAGTTTACATAAAATCAAGTGTTGCTTTAAAAAAGAATATAGATACCAGCATAGTGCAAGTTCATATCAAGCCAAATCATCAAGTGTAAGGCAGGCAAAACTATAGGCAACTTTTAAACCACCTTCATTCTAGGCTATAAAATCCAAACGAACGAGCATGCATAACAGGGTCAGCAACCACTTATACACGTCATGACGTCACAACCGTGTGTAAATTAAAATTATGCCGTGTTAACACAGTGTAATTATTGAGTGTGACCAAACGAAACAAACATCCTTGTGCGCAGTTTATTAGTATATGCGTGGTAAAGTGGCCCTGTAAATACTAAGATTTTTTCAGGTGTGTATTTAGTAAATGTTCATAAAAACTGTTTTACTTTAATAATCCTGGATTAAATTCAATAACTATACATAAAAGATGGAATGCCTGTAGCAACGGCTAGTAAACTTTGGTGTGCTAAGACAACGCTGAGACAGATTAGCAGGTCGCGCTCCGAGACTATATTCCAAACGTGGACCAGATTGGTGTTTTAGGAAGCGAATGAAAACAAACTGTGTGAATGGTTGGATAAATTGTGCATGGGCGGTTTTCTATAAACCAGATGGCCTCTTTTTTCAGTCCCAAAACTATCGGTAGAGATTTTTAGTCGCCGGTGATAAAGGACCATATGTCGAGAAATTACCTGGGAAAACATGGTACTGCCTCTTATGAAGCGACACCCAGAGCTGTCTTACAAGCAATCTGAATACCTTAAATAAAGCGAGCATCCGTATCTGGGGATAAAATATAATGGTTTAGACATACCTACACTCTCCTAGGAGAAGATGCCGAAATTCTAAATGATCCATCCAGAGTTTGGAACATGGATGAATCGCTTTTTTACCTTAATTACAGGTGGTTGCGTTTTGGCGAAAAGGGTAAAGAAGCTTATAGGACATCTGCTAACAAAGGAAAATATCACTACATTAATTAAGCCATAAACGCAAATGCAGAATTTGCACCTCCACTAACCTTATATAAATTTGAAAGGATCCCTAAAGCTTACTAAGAGGCATTACTCCTACAGATGACTGGGGAATTGGAAAAATGGATGGATGACATCGGAAACTATTTATCGGAAACTACTATTTAATGTATAAATTAACAATATATATTTTTTTTATTTTTATTTTACTTTTTTGGAAATAACGGTATTATTATTATTATTATTATTATTATTAAAAAATCGTTACAGGACAGCAATATCTGTGGCAAGGCAGGACATTTTAGAGGCTAGAAAACAGTGTTATTAAAAGGCAAATCAAGTAGAAAACTAGAAAGAAGAAAACAAGAACATATTATAAGCTGCAATAAATGATATATTATATTTATTGCAGCAGCCACAATCAGAAAAGCAACAACTACCGAGGTGATGTGAAAAACTTTATCAATTTTGTTGTTGATTCTGGCAATGGATCATATGATCAACAATAACAAATACTTTAAGGCCCTAGTCCAGGACACTTATTTTCAGTTATATGGTGCTCGTTCATCAAAATGCCCTAAAGCTGAAATTTTTGTGATAGTTAGTCATTGTGATTCAGATAACTAAACAGTCCCCTTATCATACTAAAAGTCCCCATCCTCCGAGCGTGCAAACCACCCCCAAAACCACCCCCCTAAAGGTACAATTTTTAGTTTTTGCTAAATATCTGCGATACGGTCAATTTTATTTAAAAAATGGTAGTTATCAATAAATTATTGCTTATAAAATTACCTACGAAATGGTGTATATAAGTGTATCATTTTATGAAACCAGTGGCGTGCAGCAAGCGCTTAAACTTATTAAATTGATAACGTTGGCAAAGTTCATTCTTTATGAACAAAATAATGTTGCCTAAGGAAGTAAAAAGAAGAAATTTTAAGTTGTGATAGTACATTAAAAAATGGCGATTTTAACAATTGAATGATCATTTTGTATTATATTTAATAAACTATTGTATAAATGTAGTGTAAATCCTTTACCAGAAAGCTTAAAATAAGTTAAAGTAATTCTTGAAAAAACTGCACTGTTGTTACATGAACTCTAAAATAACTGTACTAATGTTTAATAATAATAATAATAATTTTTAATCATTTTTTGCGCTGTAAATGTTACTTTTGACATAAAATTGGAATTATTTCAAAAACAGCTAAATTTAGGCATGTGACATTTACACAGAACCTGTTGAGAATTTCATGTAGAGTTCAAAATTTAAAACTGTAAAAGATATTATGTTTAAAACAAGCAATTTGGCAGTTATTTTTGGTTATGCAGGAAGTGTCAGAAATTAAAAAATATTATAGAAAAAATAACACCCGAAATAGCTATTTATGTAACTAGTACCTAAAATGATGTTTTTTAGGACGAATCATTACTGTTTGCGAATCATTACTGTTTGTTGTTTTTTTTTTCGAAATAGTAGATGAGTCCTAAAAAACATAATTTAGGTACGTGTTACATACACTATTTTGTCATACGCTTTTTACAGTTTTTTAGAACGCATATTGCAATCTTTCCATATTTGAAATTATAATGTTTCGAAAAGTTGGCTTTATAAATTCATATCTTAACGAGTTTGTTTATTTCATCGCATTTTTGACATGTCATTCGGAAATTGTCACAAAATCACAATAAATTTCATCAACAATTTTAAATGTTCCAAAATCCTGAACATATTGCTAATAAGGCCAAAGAAATCGTGTTGATTTCCTGTGAAGTTCATTTACCAGAAAGAATATGATGTTTTTAATGAATGGAAGACAAAAATGGCGTATTCTGTTGTAAACAAGATGCTTAAGCAAATTATTTGCACGAAAAGTAAGTATCAGGGTACCTATTTAAAAAGAGGCTTTAAATTAAAATATTCTTAAATTACAAGAAACATTCAAACCATCGTCAATTTGGTCGAAATATTCCATGCTGAGCAGTGTTAAGTGTTAAAGAAGATATTTATATTGGCCACAAATTTCCAAAACTTATTGCTTTTTTTGAAGAGGAATTTCGGTTGTTACGAGCCTAAAAAGTCTAAGGTTTTGTCCATAAAAGAGATCGGTGATTTTTGCCACGGCTAGTGATGAAACTTATTTACTTACTAAGGTAAGTTTGCGATAATGATTTTTAAAATATATAGATGGTTTTATTCCATTGTATTTGATTTTTAGGTAGCTCTTGTCATTGGCCTTAGAGCATGTAGAAGAGAAGAATTGTACTCTCTACGAGTGCAAGACATCATAGAAAAAGACAACAGCTGCCTTTTAGTTACCCTTGCGGATACAAAAACTAATATCAAAAGAGTGTTTCCGGTGGTGAACGAAGGGAACGTTGTCAATCCAGTTGAGTTGTATAGAAAATATGCTTGTCTTAGGCCAAAAAATGTACCACATGATTATGTCTTCATCTCTTATCGTAAAGGAAAATGCACCGTGCAACGAGTCGGCATTCATTCATTTGGGAAGATGCCATCGATTGTAGCAGCATTTTTAAAGTTGTCGAACCCAAACGAATATACAGGTCATTGTTTCCGACGTAGTTCTGCTACTCTTGCTGCAGATGCAGATGTGGATTTTACATCGCTGAAACGCCTAGGAGGTTGGAGGTAAAAATTTTAATATTTTCCGATCTTGTTCTAAACAACAATAATTATTTAGGTCGTCCACAGTGGCCGAAGGTTACATAGAAGAATCTATTGAGAAAAAGAAGAAAGTTTGCAAACTGCTAATGGGGGAAAAGAAAATCGCGACCACTTCCACGGATGTATTACCAAGTACATCATCGTTCGCATTTACTCCACCTCATCAGAAAGTAAATTTACCTGCCAATGGAGGAGTCGTTTCGATTGCAGATGCAAGTTTTCAAAATGCACAAAATTGTTCATTTCATTTTTATTTTTCCAAATAACTTAGCTTTTGATATTGTTAGTATTTAATAATTTAAAAATCAAATACAATGGAATAAGAAACCATCTATATATTTTAAAAATCATTATCGCAAACTTACCTTAGTAAGTAAATAAGTTTCATCACTAGCCGTGGCCAAAAAATCACCGATCTCTTTTATGGACAAAACCTTAGACTTTTTAGGCTCGTAACCAACCGAATTCCTCTTCAAAAAAGCAATAAGTTTTGGAAATTTGTCAATATAAATATCTTCTTTAACACTTAACACTGCTCTCAGCATGGAATATTTCGACCAAATTGACGATGGTTTGAATGTTTGTGACTGTAATTTAAGAATATTTTAATTTAAAAGCCTCTTTTAACCCAGATAAGCCTACCGTCCGTTTAAACATACACTTTACAAACTCTTGTAAAATAAAGATTCGGATATCCTTTGGTAGATGGCGCCACCAAGACAATAACCTGTTGATGTTTCTTCAGCAGATTTCCAATGAGTGGTTATTAGAGCGTGTTTTGAGCGCCAGAAATAATTTGTGAAATTTAGTGACTTCCAAGAGTAAAAAACATGGATAATTGGAGGTAAGAATTTTAGAAATATTATAATAATGAATTATTGTACATACCTATATTTACATTAGTTTGGAAGTATAGTTTTTGATTTAGGATCATTTAACCCAATAATTTTATTTTCTCATTGGTAACATAACCTCAAAGTGTGGTGTTGGTTTAAACATGCGGTAGCATAAAGAGGTATTATAATAGACAATATTTTTTTTCGCAACCACTAGGTTTATAATCGTCCAAAAATTCGAAAAAATTGCGCCGTAGTGTGTGTCTCTGTGTGGGTGTGTAAAAAAAATAAAAAATTGCTCTTTTGTTTGCAGGAAGTGGAAGAAGCCGCTAAAACTGCATGAGATTATAGAAGAGATTCAAAATTTGAGTGATGATACAGAAATACCTGACGGAATTGCTGTTTTTCCGCCAGATGGATGGAACACCGATGAGGATTCTGGCGACGAAAATACCGTTATCTTAGATAACCTTCCTGGGAGCCAGCTAATGGCTGATGCTGAAGTAATTTTTGATCGTCAGTCCCCTGATGGCGGGGAATGTGAAGGTGATAAAAACAGAGATGATATTCCATCAACATCTGTAAAACGTTTAAAAATGGCTGAAGATGCTGACTCTCTTTGCAATCCTACAGGGGTGTTTGAGGATAATCACTATGACTCCGAGGATGAACTTCCCTTGGCAACATATTTACCTGCCAATCAGCAACATGCATTGCCAAACAAGATGAGGAAAAAACCTTTATATACTTGGAAAAAAGAAGATATAAAACCTGACTTTTCAGACTGGAAAGAATATTATGGCCCGAAAAACTCTCTGTCGCCACTAGAAATATTTTCTTTGTTTATTGACGATGAAGTTGTTAATTTGATAACCGATTATTCAAATTTATATGCATCACAGCATAATCACGCAGGAGATATATCTGCAAATGAGGTCAGGACTTTTATAGGAGTGTTGCTTCTAAGTGGTTACAATCAATTCCCTAGAAGGGCTATGTACTGGGAGAATAGCGACGATGCTGGAAATAAATTGGTGTATTCTGCTATATCAAGAGATAGGTTTACCTATATTATGCAAAATATCCATACAAATGATAACACCTCCTTGGATCAAAATGATAAATTTTCAAAGATGCGACCATTATTTGATTTAATCAATAAAAAATTTCAGCTGTTTGCACCATTTGAAGAGTGTCATAGTGTAGACGAGTCTATGGTTCCTTACTATGGAGGTCATGGCTCCAAACAATTTATCCGGGGCAAACCCATCCGTTGGGGCTATAAACTATGGCAAGGAACCACAAGGCAGGGTTACATCGAATGGTTTGAACCTTATCAAGGTTCCAAAACACCACTACCTGAGAAATACCGACCGTTGGGTCTAGGAGCAAGCGTTGTTTTACAGTTCGCTGATGTTCTGCAATCGAATGATATTCAGCCCAACGCACCTTTTCACGTATTTTGTGATAATTTTTTTACCTCCTTGCCACTCCTAAGTGAACTAACAGCAAGAGGGTTGAAGTGCACGGGCACCCTTAGGGAAAATAGAATTTCCAGTTGTCCACTTAGAAATTCCAAGCTGATAAAAAAGGAAATCCGTGGTACATTTGAATATTCTTTGGAGAAAAGCACAAATGTCATAGTTTGTAAATGGAATGACAACAATGTTGTTACCATAGCGTCAAATGTCACATCGCCCCTTCCTACGCAGCCAGTAAAAAGATTTTGCCAAAGTAAGAAGAAAAATGTCAACATTGACCAACCTCATATGATCAAAAAATATAACGAGAGTATGGGAGGCGTCGACAGAGCTGATCAAAATATCAGCTTATACCGGATCGCCATTAGAGGAAAAAAGTGGTACTTTTGTTTATTGGCTCATTGCCTAGATATGGCAGAACAAAACGCTTGGCAGCTTCATAAACGCAACGGCGGGAATATGGATCATTTGACTTTTCGAAGATGTATTGCTGCTGCATTGCTGGAAACTTTTAAGAAAACAACAAAACGTGGCCCATCGAAGAAAAGTAAGAACAATCATCTAGAATCAAGATACGACAGGCTTGACCATCTGGTCATTTATCAAGAGAAGCAGACCAGGTGTGCCGTGTGTCACAAACAGGCAGCATTCCGTTGTGAAAAGTGCGATGTGGCACTTCATCCAAAAATTTGTTTCCTAAGTTATCACACTAAAGAATAAAAGTCTATTACAATTTTGTTTACTTTTATGTTGTCATTTCAATGTAAAATCAAATTGTATATCTAGATTTGGTTAAGTTGTAAAAGTAGTCCTAGTTCCTACCGTCCGTTTAAACATACACCTACTATCTTCAAATCTTTTATCTAAAATAAAAATATTTATAAGAAAAAAGTGTTTCAAATAGCTTATCTAAAACGCCTCTAAATTTTTATAAGGAAAAATGAAAATAAAAGTTTCAGTAATATCTGGGTTAAATAGGTACCTAGGTACTTACTTTAAACAAATAACTTAGCTTTTGATATTGTTAGTATTTAATAATTTAATTATAAATATATGTATAATTTTATGTGATTTTGTGACAAATTTCGAATGACAAAATAAAAACAACCAACAATGAATTCTAGACATTTTAGTCCATAAAGGTTGCCATGACGACCTTTACGGCCTAGGCCGAAAAAGAAACATTTTACGGACTGAAATGAGTCCGTAAAATAGCTGTTTTTGGGAGCGTATGACAAAAATAATATTTACTTACTTAAACCCCTTTTAGTGACTGAGTTAGAACCTTGTATTGAAGATAATGTCACTCCTGTAAGCACTTAGGGATTTTGTTTAAATGTAGATCTAAACTGTGTGCTAGAATATAGCTCAGAAAAATATGTTTACTTGTACAGAATGTCTAGGAAAGTAGAAGCGGATGAGGGTGGATTCCTAAATGAAACGCTGTATATAGTTTGATGTTTAGATTCCTTCTATCTTTATCTAGAATTTTATGTTATTATTAAATTTGTTTTGATAGCTCTAGAGCAGTGATTCTCAAACTGGGTTCCGCGGAACCCCAGGGTTCCGCAAAGGGGCGATTGGGGTTCCGCAAGAAGCCAATAATTTTTTTTTTAAATTGTGGTATCACCCAACAACAAATGAAATGGTGTAAATAAAAAAAATATTCTTAGTACTCCCCTTCTGATCTGCATCCGAGCCCGAGCTCGCGCGCTTGTTGCGACTCGTTAATTTTACTTCGCTTTGCAGTCATTGTAATGCCGTGTATGTATTTTGCTATTTTGTGCCTTCTAGTAATCGCCGGCCGCTGTCCTAGGTGCTTTTGTTTTTATGCGGTAGCCTTCCTTACGCAGTCTTCGCATTGAAAGTGTTTGTTTTAAACCCGTTGAAAGACGATTTGTTTGTTTTTCTTGCCTTTACTCTTATGTAATTATTATTTAAAATGGATAAATGGCTGAAAACTGGTTGTTTTAAAAGAAAACAAGAGGTAGAGGAAGATCCAACCATCAGTCAAGATGAAACTGTTGAAGGGATTTGGAGTAATGCTAGCAGCGATGAGCCGTCAACTTCAAGTTTTGTTCCCGTTGCGAATAAGAAAATTAAAATTAGAAAATATTGCCCAGAATATTTATCCTATGGTTTTGCTTCCACTGGGGATCCTAGTGCGCCAAACAGCCAGTGTGTAATTTGTTTTAAGACTTTCAGCAACAGTTCATTAGCTCCAGCGAAACTTCTAAGACACTTACAAACAAATCATAGTGAATACAAGGACAAACCTGTGGATTTTTTTCAACGCAAGTTAGTGGAAATGAATAAAAGTAAAAAGAATTTATCGTCTTTAGTGGGTAGCAGCATTAATGAAAAAGCATGTAAAGCCTCATTTCAAGTAAGTTACCGCATAGCTAAGGCTGGAAAAGCGCATATAATTGCCGAAACACTTATTAAACCTTGTTTAATAGATGTTGTCGAAACCATGATTGGTGAAAAGTTTAGTAATAGTGTAAAAATGCTGCCACTTTCAAACGATACTGTTCATAGGAGAATTTATGAAATTAGTAACGAAATAGAAAATACAGTTATTCAACGGATAAAAGGTAGTGGTTGGTATGCACTACAGCTTGATGAAACAACAGACGTGGCAGGGTGTGCAGTATTGCTTGTTATTGTGAGGTACATACACAACAACTCTGCAGAAGAAGAAATGTTACTTTGCAAACCTTTGAAGACCCATACAACCGGCGAGGAAATTTTTAAGATGATCGATTCTTATATCACTGAAAAAGAACTTAATTGGAATCAGTGCATTAATATCTGCACTGACGGTGCAAAAGCAATGACTGGTAAATATTCTGGATTTGTTGCACGTGTTAAAAATGTCGTTCCAGAAATTGAAAGTAGCCATTGTATTATTCATAGACAAGCATTGGCAGTAAAAAAAATTCCTCCCGTTCTTAAAAACGTTTTGGATGAAGCAGTAAAAATTGTAAATTTTATAAAGTCCAGGCCTCTAAATTCACGAATTTTTGCTGTTCTTTGTGAAGAAATGGGTAGCCAATTCACCACGCTTTTGCTTCACACCGAAGTGCGATGGTTATCGCGAGGAAAAGTATTGGTTCGCCTGTTTACTCTGCGAAATGAGGTGATGGTGTTTCTTAATGACTCTTCATTTGAATTATCATCAAGAATAACTGACATCAAGTGGTTACAATGTTTGGCATATCTTGCCGATGTCTTTTCAAGCCTTAATGAATTAAATTTATCACTCCAGGGAACTTCTGTAACAGTAATCTCCTTATATGACAAAATCCAGGCCAAGTTAAATAAAATACAGTTTTGGGAATCGTGTATAAACAGAGGAATCTCGGAGTGCTTTCCTACACTGCATGATTTTGTGTGTGAGTCGAAGACTGCATTGTCAGCAGAAATCACTTCGGAGATAATAAACCATCTTCAGAACCTACAAGTTTCAATCAGAGAATATTTTCCAAGACGAGAAGAGGATCTTGATTGGGTTCGCAATCCATTCTCAGTCCCAGTCGAAAAGTTTCATCAAACCCTAACTGTAAAACAAATTGAACAACTTATTGATGTTGCTGCCGATGGAAACCTTAAAACTACTTTCAACTCGGCTACATTGTTGCAGTTTTGGGCCCAGCTTAGAAGTGAATATCCAGAATTAGCCAATTTTGCTGTTAAAAAATTGTTGCCGTTTGCTACAACTTACCGTTGTGAAGTAGGGTTTTCGAAGTATGCTCTTACAAAAACCGACTTAAGAAGTAAACTTAATCCTGAAGCAGATATGCGGATACAACTTTCAAACATTGAACCCGATATCGACAAACTTGTATCAAACAAACAGGCCCATCCTTCGCATTAAGCTCATAAAAAAATATTTGTAATGAATATTTAAGTGTTTTACTGTTTCTGAGTTATTAATATATTATGTACTTAATTCTTACATTTTTTTATTTACTCTTAATTTAGAAGCTCAATAAGTAGTATTAATATCGATATATTGACACAAAACCAAACATGCACTATGTCTTATATTTAAGAATATAGGGTAGGGGTTCCCTAGAAAAAAAAAGTGCACTCTAGGGTTCCTCACTCTACAAAAGATTGAGAAACACTGCTCTAGAGAAATCAGTTGATAAATAAAAAAAAATATATGTTTAGCACCATATCCCTCCTTAAGAAATTACTAAAAATAACATTGACGTTCTGAAAATTGTTGCATAATATAAGGATTACAGCCGTTAAATGTCCAATGTACTAAAATAGTTCCGATGTATATTAATTATGTATCAAAAAATCGTAGAAAATAAAAAAAAATATATCAATAAATTAGTCTACTCTATGTGCCACATTAGATTTTTTTAGGCATCTATTACCAGGATCCAAAAAATTACTAAAAATAAAATTGACGTTCTGAAAATTGTTGCATAATATAAAGATTACAGCCGTTAAATGTCCAGTGTACTAAAATAGTTTCGATGTATATTAATTATGTATAAAAAAACAATATAATAGACGAGTTTAGCCAAATATATTTTTAAAATAATAATAAATCATAAAATGTTTAATCTAGAAGAAAAATATTTTTGTCAAAAAGATAAATGAACTCCAAGTTTCTAGAACAACGTAGGTATTACAATATATGTATTAATTCTAAAGGGTTAGGCCTATTTTAGGACAATATAAAATAAAATGATGTATCGAAAATATTTGAAATATTATCCAACCGACCTGGGTAAAACACCCCAAAATACATTTTAGTTTTTGCTAAATATCTCCGGATAATGATTACCTTGAGTAAAAAAATGCTAGAGGCCTAAAAATGAAAGCCAATAAAATTACCTATAAAATGATATATAATAGTATATTTTATAAAGCCAGTGGCTCGCATCAATGTTTTAAAATTTAAAAAATTGTTTCACAAAAATATTTCGTTATCATTCGTTATCAAAAAATGTATAGTTGTCTTTGATTATTTGAGTATTGCGCCGCGCCGGTATGAAAAATTCCCCTGCTCAGACAAATTCATTTTCAGAGGATATAATAGCAACCACAAATCGGGCTCGTTTTTCTAACCACAACAACAAAAAAATTATTTCCAGACATTATATAGTGACATGTTTTGTCATTAATTTTTGTCTTTATCCAAAAATAGATTTCAGTTTCCCCATTGTGTTCTCTATTATATATTATTATTATTTTGTACATTTATTGTACAAAGCCCTAGTCGAAAATTGATAACATTGGTTGGCGAGGACAAAGGATTTAGCGATTTTATTGTTGTTTAAAGCAAGTTAATTTGGCATTTGAAACGCAGTAGTGTTGATGAGATAGGACTACGCGTCTTAGTAAATAACCAATTATTTTTTATTTTATTCCAGACTCGGATTTATTTTAAAAAGTAAAAAATTTGAAGAAAAAGGTAAGTGATATAGAAAAAGGACCAAACTGGACCGGTGGTGGTCCAGCAGAACGCAAAGTCTTTAATGAATTTGAATTATGGAGCACCAAATCTGAGGATTTATTCATGGATTCGGAAATTCTGGAAATTGGAAAATTTTGATAAAGTATTTTTTTCCCTCAAGTATCAATCTGTAAGAAATGTTAGAAACTGTTTATTGTATGAGAGGACCAGAAATGAGGAATTTAACCTTAGAGATTTGTCTAAAAGTTAATGATAAATCTCAACATTCTTCAACAGTAAATTTTACTATACCTACGGCACACACAAAAAGACAAAAAATATGAAGAGCAAGAATATTATTTGTCCGCTGAAACTATTTCAGTGTTCAAAAGAAATTAATAATACAATCGATAGAAGACTGGGACAACATTACACCAACCGGCAGATGGAGGTGCTTTTGAACCTATTAACTGTTCTTAATCCATTGAATCTTATCTCCATTCGAATCATTAATCATTAAATATTTCAGCCCTGAATTAAAATTAGTCATAGATCGAAGTGCCGAATCCTTTAGTCAATGCACAAAGAACATGCTGTATCCATGGTATGTGAATTCAATAAAGTTTAGGTTAAATGCAAGAAGCCAGCTAATGCAGACGAAAACAGAGTCACTAGCAACTACATACATAAGACAAAATATTTCGCACGTATTGTTGGAAATAATATAATAGACGAGTTTAAAACATATGACGAAACTATCCCAGAAAATGAGCAACCAATTTTATTTCAATTATGGAAAAAATTTAAGCCGCTTTCTTTACCGGAGAGCAGTGTTCTGGTGAATGAAGAAGTTGCAGTGAATTCGAAGTTGAAGGATACAGAAGTTTGTATTGAAAAGAAATCTGATAACGTTGAATTCGATATCAATAACATGCCAATAATCTTATTTGAAAACGAACAACCGGTGCTTCTTCAAACATTTGACACTGAGCAAGTTGGAATG
Source organism: Sitophilus oryzae (assembly GCF_002938485.1). Classification (NCBI taxonomy): domain Eukaryota; kingdom Metazoa; phylum Arthropoda; class Insecta; order Coleoptera; family Curculionidae; genus Sitophilus; species Sitophilus oryzae. Next base: position 335,043 of record NW_022147437.1, on the reverse strand, counting down.
GTTGAAAACATAGAATTATCTAATGCACCTAATAATGTATTGTATGAAGACATACCTAAATTGTCGTTGGAAGTCGAAGAAAGCAAAACTGTTTCTGAAGATGTCGAAATTTCTCATCCTTTACCTTTAGAAAAAACTCTATGGTTTGCACCAACTCCTAAAAGAAAAGGAACTAAAAACACCGAGAAGACCTCATTTGCAATTACGTCAACACATTGGTTAAAAAAAAGGCAGAAGAAGATGAATGCAAAAGAAAAAAGAATGAGGAAAAAGAAGAAAGGAAAAAACAACGCATTGAAAAGCAAGCTGAAAAGAAGGCAGCTAAATGCCAAAAGCAAACGACAAATAGAAGAAATATTAGAAAACCCTCGAAGAGTAAAGGAACAGCATCAAACATAGAACCAAAATGCGACAAAAGACGGCGTGCAACCCAAAATAGTGTTGGTTAGTCATTACACAAAATGAAAGGAATCAGCTATCATAACTAGAAAGGCCAATAATACAGATCGAATCTTCATTAAGACAAGTAACTGGAATTTCAAAAGAAATTAATGAACCAAAGAGAAATAATAAAACGAACAGTAACGTTTTGATATTATCCGATTATTGTTAGAATTATATTGTTATATAAACTGCTAAATCATCCTAAAATAAAATAGAGAAAAACAGAGAGAAAGTCGCAAATCCTGATAAAGTTATTGAAAGGGAGATATCCAAAACGGATGAAGGCATAGTTGTGGACAATAAAATAATATCTTATCAACATTCTGCTCATTCTGCTCATTTTGGTATGGTCAAAACAAAAACTTGGCTCGTTCCTACGTTTGGTGGCCGAAAATTAGTTATGATATTGAATATTTAGTTAAGTCTTGTGAATATTGTTTAAAAACTAGAAGTGAACCTCCTAAAATACCATTAAAAAACTGGGATTATCCTGAAAGACCATGGGAAAGAGTTCATATTGATTTTTCCAATTTTTGAAGAATATATTTTAGTTTTAGTGGATGCTCATACAAAATGTCTAGAAGCTATTATTACACCTAACATTAAATCAAGTACAACAATTAATATTCTGTGGGATATTTTTTCTAGATTTGGTTTACAAGAGAGCAATATATTGATATCCAGCAAACTGCAAAAGCGCACAACGCAAATATCTACCCAACTTACAACAGCCTGCTAGAGGCGAAGAAGAGGTGTTACCCAAAAAATATTACAATTACAGAGGCATCGTGAGAAGTAAGGTTACAGTCGCTAGTGCAACATACCATACAAAGACTTGTTACTGTACAAAAAGACGTTTTTCGTGAATATTTTGAAAAATATAACCCAACTCAAATAAAAGTTATATTTAAGTGGGGGTGTGATGGCGCATCTGGCCAAAGTCGTTACATGCAAGGATTTGAGGATATTAATGGGGACGATGGGTGTTTATATTTAATGTCGATGATTCCCCTAAGAATGACAGCTGAATCAAAAACTGGAAATGAAGAACTTATTCTTTGGAGCAATCCGGTACCTTCGTCTACAAAATATTGCCGTTCTTTAAAAATTATGTTTCACAGCAGATTTTGTGAGAGAGCAAGTCGATGCTATTAAAGATCAGATCCAAACACATCCCTACAAAGATTCAAATAATATGAACCGAACACCGTTTTGACTCTGTGTTCTCGTTAACAATGATTGATGGCAAAACCTGCAGCACCCTTTCCGACACAGGGGCTCAAAACTGTCATATTTGCGGAGTTTCTCCTAAGATAATGAATAACCTTGAGGCAGTGCGTAACAGACCTATAAATAAAGATACACTCCAATTTAGGTTATCAGGCCTCCATGCGTTAGGTTAAGTTAGGATTAAATGCATGGAGTGCATCTTAAATATATCGTATCGCCTTGATATAAAGCAATGGAGGATCGGAAAAGAACAAAAGCAGGTAACCGAGTTAAAGAAAAAAACAAGTCCAAGAAAATTTGAGACAAAAGTTTTGAGACAAGAAAATTTGAGACAAAAAGCCAAGCAAGGCTATGGCAGCAGTAATACAGGAAATATAGCTAGAACATTCTTTGGAAATTCTCTACTGGCTTCAGAAGCTACGGGAGTATATACGGATCTAATCGAAAGACTTACTACAATTCTTCGAACGATTTCTTTGGGTTTTTCTATTTGGGGTTTTCTAAGACTTTGCAGCAAAAACATCAAGTTTATATGTTCAAGAGTATGCTTGGTACTGCATGCCACAAAGTGTACACAAAATTCTTATACATGGAAGCTTAATAATAAAGGAGGCAATTATACCGATAGGAGCGCTCTCGGAAGAGGCTCAGGAACATAGGAGTAAGGACGTAAGAAAGTTTAGGGAATTTCATGCTAGTAGCTTATCTGCCTCTGTTTTAGCCTTGTTAAAAACACCAAAAAAGGTTTAGATATTTGTTTCCTTTGTTTGAAGTTTTTAAAATAATATATACCTGTATTATATGTAAGTTTAGTATTTGTTTATTTTTTAATTATGAACGGCATTTAAAATGCATGTATGTATACTACGTCTCCGAATGACAAATGGTGTGTAATAAATAAGTAGTATATACAGTTAAAATATAATAATGAATAAATATATTTAAAAAATATATACTCGTATAATATGAAGCTGAAAGCTTTAAAATTTGTATTAGTTATTCAAGATTTTAAACGAAATGATAAAAAAGATAGATATATCTTAACTTTTTTTAACTGCCAATACCTTCAGCAGAAATAAACCTATCACTTTATATTGTGACGGATGTGGTGGACAAAATAAACGTAGTCCATATGCTAATGTACTTAGCCAATACTGTCACATCGCTGACCTCAGTTAAAATAGTATTTCCTGTTAGAGGGCATAGCTTTCTTTCAGCTGACAGGGCGTTTGGAAGGGTGGAAAAGCTATTGAGAAAAGAGTCCTTTATCAAGAAAAAAGAACAATATCATGCGATTTATAAAAAAGTAGGAACATTGCGACTTCTAGATGAAGATTTAAAACTCTTAGATATTAAAAGTCTAGAAAAATCTGTTAAGAAATTGGTAGGAATAAGTGAGATGAAACGATTAATAATAGAGAAAATAACTGAAAAAGTAAAATTAGAAAATACTGATACGAGAACATCAGAATTATAGGGTGATCTTGACATGGAGGCAAATCAGAATTTGTGCAAAAGAGGGACGAAAATATCAACCTTACTCTTCCAGAATTAAAAATTGGTCGGCAAATACCACTAAAGAACTCGAGAATATACAATCCTTGTAATTATTATTAAAATAAAATACTCATTTATTTTAAGATATGTTTTTAATCACAACTCAATATGTTTATGAACCTATTCAAACAAAACTTAATAAGTCCATAACATTCAAGCAAAAAGTTGATATTTGAAAAAAATTACATTTGTTTTTAGGATTGTTTTTTATTTAAATTTTAGGCTGATTTTTATACCAGATAAGCAAAGCAAAATACTTTTCAAAGAAATTAATTTGATTAAAAAATTCGCATGTTTCAAAGAGCAATAACAAAAACACGAATTTCTCAAAATTGGTGAAATTGGACTTATCAAGTTTTGCGTGAATGCTCCTCATTTTCAAAAACGTTTCTGTTTGATGGTATTGAAATAAAATATTTTCCCAATCAATTATTTAGAATTTTTTACGATAATGTACAAAAGCATGCGCAAAGTAACTTTGTACACGCAAATAAGTGTGCAAAGTAGTAACTTTGCGCTCGTTTTTAGAAAAACATATCTAATTTTGTCCGGCTAAGCTCTATGTTTCTGTGATTTCTGTGATGGCCAATTACTGGTATAGCTGGTATATATATATATATATATATATATATATATATATATATATATATATATATATATATATATATATATATATATATATACTATGGGTATATATATATATATATATATATATAATATATATATATATATATATATATATATATATATATATATATATATATATATATATATATAGCATATATATATATATATATATATATATATATATATATATATATACCTGGAAAGTAACCAATAACTGATTATTGGCTTTGTATGTCTACAAAAAAAATATATTTTTATATTAAACTCGCCAGCAAAATTAACGCATAATTTGATAATTTTTATTTTTGGAAAAACTAAAACGAATTGAAAAGTAAAATTACTAGTATTTGTTAGACAACTCGTTACCAAAATAATAAATTTCAAAGACATTTTATTAATTAGCTAAACAAGAAGCATACAGTGGTTCAAAGAATAATGTGCAAAACGCAGTACAAAAGCATTACAAAAAATAAATCAGAAGGCACGGTTTAATAACGGGTGTTGCCTTCCCTGGCACGGATTACGGCCTGGCAACGTCTGGATATGCTGGAGAACCTCATTCTCTTATTTCATCTTGCTCGATAGCGTCCCATACTTCCTCCTCTAGTCGCCCCATACTTCCTCTAGTCTTAGTGATAACTCATTTAAATTATTGAGTGGATTTGGTAGAGCTCGTAGACGCCTATCCATTATGTCCCAGATAGGTTCGATGGGATTGAGGTCTGGGCTATGCGCTGGAAAATCCATCGTCTCAATTTGGACCTCCTCCAAGTAATTGTGGACAACTCTGGCAATATGTGGCCTGGGATTATCGTGCATAAAGAGAAAATTGTCCCCTATAAAGGGAGCAAAAGGTACCACTTGAGGCTCCAAAATGTCCACAATGTACCTGTGAGCAGTGAGACGGCCTCTCTGAATGATCACCAGTTGTGTTCGAGCTTCCATATTAATGCCGCCCCATACCATAACCGACCCAGCACCATAAGCATGTTTTGGTTGTATACAGCGTTGCGCAAATCGTTCGCCCGGCCTTGTATACTGGAATACGAAGATCGTTGCCATATAGGAAAAACCTAGACTCATCTATGAACAATATGTTCGACCATTGATGGTTTTCCAAATTTATATGCTCTCTAGGAAAAGCCAGTCGGACTCTTCGGTGCTCTGGGGACAACGGTGGTTCAGTTCCATCCATTCTGGATCGCAGATTATCCTCTCTAAGACGCCTTCTTATCGTATCGCTGCTTATTTGTTGGTTATATCGCCTTATAAAATTCTGGCGAACAAATGTAGCTGTCACAAACATTTCTCGCAGAGCCTGAAGTTTCAAAAAATCGATCCTGATGGGCATCGGTTATTTGACCACGGCCTTGGCCTGGTCTTCTCTGGTTATTTCCAGTGTCCTGAATATTCTTATTGCTCGCGAGATCGTTGATTGTCTAACATGAAATATTTCCACTTTTGTACCTGAGACAAGCCAATTATAATGCAATAACTGCAGCACACTCTTCGGGGGTGAGATTGCGATTTTGGCGTACGTTAGGGTTCATTTTACTGATTTAAGTATTCAACAGACAACAAATAAAAAAGGATCGCCTCAGCAAGAAATAATAAACAGAAGTAATTTTAGGCCAATATAACTGATCTAAAATACAGATAATAAAACTTATAAGACAATATACGATTATGCGTTAATTTTACTAGCGAGTTTATTTAGAGTTAAGATGCAAAATAAAATGTTGTTCCTAATGTTTGAATATGTGATTATTTGAGAAAAAAAATACTGCATTATTCGTGGTCTAATAATTTTAGAACAAATTGAAAAATGCGTCACTAAAATCCTTAAGTGGTCAATAACTATACCCGTTATCCTATCAAAACAGCCATGTGGTTTACAGCTTGAATTTCAAAATAAAATAGTGGATGAAACCTATGACATTATAAATGGGATGAGATGTATTTCAAAAGTTGTCATTCAGTCTGAATGACAGAAAGGAATATTAATATCAGTTTCTTCCCTCAAGCAACTTTTAGAAGACCTGAAAATAAAGTTTGAAATAAAATACCTGCTGACACATAGATTAAACCAGGATAGTTTGGAAAACTTTTTTTGTCAAATACGAGGTGGGAGGTGATATCTAAATGTGATTTGGTGATTGAAGGGTTACAAATAGATCAACTACAGGATTCTGAAGATACCTTATAAGTTTCTTCATCTGATGCTTCCGAAATTCAGTCTCAACCAGATTTACTGAATTTGCAAAGGGAAAGTGAGGATATGCAATATTTAGCAGGGTGGATTGCAAAAAAAATCAAAAATAAATAAATACCCAGAAATGGGGCAATACTCTCATCATTCAATTAAGCAACATGATTATCACATTCCACCACGGGTACATCATTTGTCTCATGGTGGTTTAAATGTGCCGTCAGAAAAATGGCCGGAAGAATAAATTTATCAGTCAAATCATTTAATAAAGTCCGGAAGGAAAAATTTCGCCAGAGTAAAAATATTACTAACAGACTGGTACGTTGAGGAAAAAAAGAAATACCCGACAATCCCAGAAAAGGTCCTTAAAGCTTTGAAAAAATGAAAAAACTTTGTACTTAATAGATGTTACTTTCGTCAATGTAAAATATAAATATTTGATTTTTATGTTAATTTAAAGTATTACAATTTTAAATTTAAGTTTTGTTCTAAATTTAAACTTTAAGTTTTAAGAAAATAAAAAAGAAATGTTAGGAAATTTTCTAAAATGTAAACTATTTTTATTTGTATAAATATTTAGAATTATACAAACTATTAATTATTAATTATACAAACCATTTTGTGTTGTCGTAAAATTAGTATTTATGAATTGTTTAAAATTATTTTCTAAATTTACATATAAATCATTTATTGCAAGTGCACGATGTGATATTCTACATATATCTACTAATTAAAAAACTTATTTTTTCATTCTTATGTTCACTGTTTAGATTTACTTAGTAATCGAAATAGTAGATTACTCCGTTATTATTCTTTTATAATTATGGTGCTGTGCAATTGCCAAGTCATTATAATTATTACAAAAATAAAGATGACTAACATTGGTGCTAACAATTTATAACAAAATTGTTGAATAGGTGCTTAAAGAAAGACTAAATAAAATACACTGACTTGGTTTTACATGAGATCTCACAACTTTTTATAGTGGAAGAATTGTGTTGCGAGACGTAGCATTTTTTACATTCTATGTTTTCGATGGGATCTATTTATTTAGTGTATTTTGTAGGCCTTATATAGCTATTATTATTTAAATAATAAGGATTTAAAAACTATAATTAAGGCACGAAATTATACAACATTGAAATCAGCTGTTAGAGGTGCAATAGATGAGGAATTATCCCTAGGAGAATCACGCGAAGTTTTTCCTATGTGGCCGAGGAATAATAATAATTCTTTTTATAGGGGATCGCAACCATGTCGTGAACAATTTACGGATACGTTTGCAAATAGTTCAAAAAATAATCGTGGCTCTAATAATCATAACTACGCACGTTTTAATCAGTATGAAGGCTCACGTAGTGTACTTAATAATACTTTTTATAGAGGACGTTCGCAAAATAATGCTAGAGGAGATTAGTATCATCATTAAAATTTACCGGCAATGGTATGGTAAAAACTGCCTACAAGGACAACTGGTGGCATGTTGGTTGTTATGTCCATGCATTTAATTTAACAGTCCAGACAAGTTTTGAATCAGTTGGTTATATTCGCACAAAAGTAAAATCTTTTACATATTTAAAAAAATCCAGAAGCCATGGATAAACTAAGTTATTATCAGAAACAGCTAAACTGTCCTGCTTTGAAGCCAAAACAAGATTGTTCAACACGTTGGAATTCAACGTTCTATGTATACGTTTAAGCACGTTTTTGAAAAGAAGGACTTACATTATACTACCCCATCGGCGCCATCTATGCGCTAAATGCCAAACTTCATTTTATTCAGTTTTCTATTTTTATTTTAATTTTAGTTCAAAAATTAGGATCTGTAAAGATGCCTAGTTTGCTGTTTGCACGATGCATTTTTAGGACTTCTTGTACACGACTTGTTTCGAAACAACATCGTATAGATATTCTATACATTTCACCTGTTTATATTTAAGTATTATATTCCAAACAATACGGTGACTAAATTTGAATATATTTAACTTACGGCTTGATATTCAGTGATACTGAGTGACACTTGTGTTCGTTTTTCAATAAATGTTTTAATGTAGTATTAGTTATGTTTAACTTTTATTCCAGATAAACATAATAGACACTTATCGCTGTTGATTATACTATTTTAGCTATCTAGTGACAAAACATTTCTTTTTAGTTTCTTCTTTACCTTATTTTATAAAAATAATACAAGTAAGTGGTGGCGCCCTTTTAGTAACTTTGACCATACATGTATGAATATTTTAACATCAATATTAAGATCTCTCCAGACTATACATTATAATCTTTTGTTTATATTTAACAACATTATAGAGTTATAGTAAGCCTTACCTACGGGTCCAGCTTTCTTCTAGACCTGAAACAGTTACATTTCTTTCTTTTTTGGAACTACCGAAAAAGTTATTACAAAGTAGGGAATGTTGTAGAGCCCTCCTAATTATATTATAAAAAATAGTAGTTTTGATGATGAGTGCGTAGGGACAGGAGAGAACGCGTTGTCATGGCTTTGCCGCTAACATGGTAGAAAAACTGATAGCTGCTTGCGTTGAAAAATATAGAATTACCAATTTATTTTCGATGAGCTTTTTATTTAAAAAGTAAGGAGGAGAAAACCATCGTCCGAAGACCACAACCGTTAATAGGAAGTAGAAACTATGTTAATTAGGAAGTACGAAAGCTTATTTATTGTATAGTATTATATAGAAGCAACCTTCTTAGACCCCAGATTCAAGCATCATGGATTTCATGAATAAGATTTCTTCAAAGAAACGAAGGAAAATATTATAATGAAGCTATTTAACGATTTATAGATTTATATATGCCGAGTAGACGTGTATCTCGTGGTTCGGCTATTATTGTATATATTATTGGTATAAAATTAGTATTTTTTTCTTCAAATTTTTTACAGTGTATAGAAATAGACAATTTCAATAGAACAACGTAAAAAAATATACTACCTCAACATTTAAAGTAGTTTATTAGTGAAACAAGATACCAATTAAGAACAACCATCATGGTATTTACAGAGCGACAAAAAGTGAGCTGAAAAAATCTCTAGACGCGCTAAAGTAACTGGTATGCTATGATAATTTCATGACTACGTTCGCAGATAACGTAGCCAACAGAGCGTCCCAAAAAGTATCAGATGAAATAAAGGTATTGACAAACAAAATTGAAACATTAGAATCACGTGTAAATACGGTGACCGAATCTAATGAAGAAATAACTAAGAAAATGGATGACTTAAAGCAGCAGTTAAAAGAACGGGAATTAAGGATATATGGTGTGCCCGAATGCGATAAATCTGCAATACGAGAAAATGTAAAACAAATTCTGGAAAATAAGCTTAAAATATGAAATATATAATTTCAAAAATGCTATAGAATTGGGAAATTTGATGCGAAGAAGAAAATACCTCAAGACCGGTTTTAATAAGATTCGCGAATGTTATAGACAGAAACATTGTATATTACAAGAAAAAACAACTAACGGGACAAAATCTATTTATCATAGAAGAATTTTGGCTAAAGAGAAGATTGGAAAGCACCTGGTCTGGACTGATGGTGGGAATATCTTTACATAGGTTAATCAGAAAAAAATAAATATAAGATCTGAAGAAGACATCTTGAAATGTGCTTAATGCTGGACTACGATTACATGTTTACATAACAATCTTATTGAAGGTCTATAAGACAGAAAGATGCTTAATAGTGGTTTTATAATTTTATATAATATATTTTATATATTTTTTTATATATATTTTTTTCTTATATTGTAAGAAAGACAAAAAGTAATGGAAAATGTAAACTTCGCATATTTAAATGTTAGATCGTTAGTGCCTCATTTTTCCGGTCTAAAGTCATTAAGTCATTAGTGCTAGAAAAACGTTATGATATATTAGGAATTTTAGAAAATTGGCTTACAAAATATTTCTTACGATACTGAAATACCTGGTTATAAATTAATCAAAATGGATATACTTGGAAGAGGTGGGGGAGTAGGAAAGTATGTCAGAAATAAGTTTGATTTGTAATATTGAATTCAAAGCAAACAGATAGTTTAGAGCAACTGTGGATTAAATTTAAAATTGGAAATGTAATATATACTAGTGGTTTAATTTATAGACCTCTTAAATGTCAATTTTTGAATTTTTTAAGTGAATTTGAGACCTGTCTGGCTCAGTTTTCTATGGGGTGTGATAATCTTATATGTTGTGTCTTATATGCGGTGATTTCAACTTAAACCTCTTGGTACTAGAAAATAAAAGCGTTCAAGATTTTATGCATTGCATCGATTCTTTTAATTTGCAACAAATTGTTGATACGCCTACTAGTTAAGCAAACAGAACATTCAGTTTAATTTGATTTTATAAGGTTCCTAAAACACTAGAATTAGAAGTTAGAATGAGGGAGTGGGGGGGGGGGTTAATCACTGTGACCTTACAGATCTATTGTGTCCCCTCTTCTTGAGTTATAACTCATCATACAGTCCCAGGATTTTGACAAAGCCAGTATCTGGGACGGTTTTACAGAGGGTAAATATCTCCACATCAAAGTTCATGGCACAAGGAAGATGAGGTGTTCTGGTGTTTCCCCATCTTCCACAGAATCTGCATTCGCCGTTTCTTCTTAGTTTCAATCTACTGAGTTGTTCATTGAGGGGACAGTGTCCTGTTAAACCCCGTGACAACTGAAGATTGTTCTATCATAGACTTTATTTTTTCTTGGTCAAGCCCTCAGAAACTTCTTCTGAGTGTCTTAGACCAAGTTGTAAGATTCCCATTCCAGGTTGGTGGATGGAGTCTTCCTGCCTTGGTTCCGCCTTAGTTGGTTACCACTTGAGAAGCAGAACGGTTCTGGTCCGAAGTTAGTGGAGTGTTCGCTCCTTTTCTAGCTAGATTCAGCTTCCTTCTTGCTTTTTCATTCTATCCCTTGGTGGCAGGCACCCAGAGTAGGAGGACTTTGTTTTTTTTGCCTAATTTATTCAGCTTCTATGCATTATTTGACCAATTTCGAATTGATTGATACTAAGTTGATCGCTTTTAACGCTGTTTGACTATCAGATAAGATTCAGGCTATTTCTTTTGTTTCCGATAGTTCCTATCTAAGATATGTTGCGGCATCTTCGACAGCGTAGATTTCGCCTGTAGGATGCTGGGGTAGGTGCCTGTTGGTTCGGAGTATTTATTTCTCGACCCAAATACTCCAATCCCTGTTCCCGCATTGGTTTTGGAAGCATCAGTATACCAAGTTATGGTATGGTCTTTCAACTGCTAAGCAGACGTTTCTCTCTTCCAATCCTTTTTATTGCTCAATACTACATTAAGATGTTTTTCAAAGTTGTACATTCTTGGCATATCATGGGAGTTGCAGGAGTGGTATTATTAGTGGTATAGATTACTAAAATAGTAAAAAAATGAATATTCTGTTATATTGTATTAAATTAGCAGCATTTGGTGCTGATCAGATCAATATCGAAATGTTATTGTTGTGCTGTCCTAAAATAGTACCATTTCTAACTAATATTATAAATATTGTCTCTCTTTGAAAATAAATTTCCCGATAATGGGAAAATTGCACGTGTTTCTCCTTTCCCGAAAACTAAGACCATAGATTCATTTAATGATTTGAGACTTATTAGTATTTTTTACCTTGTCTCTTCCAAATTTCTGTTGGAAAGCAATAATGGAGTAGGTTAATGGCATTTTAAAGAAAATAATACTTTACCTCAAAATCAATCAGGATTTAGAAAATTTTCTAGTGCTGGATAGTCGACCAGAGAACTAATTGGTTGTGGTGTACCTCAAGGCTCAATATTGGGTCCTCTGCTTTTTACTTTATATACATGTAATGGTACGTACACATTGGCGCGCTGCGCCGCAAACGCGCGGCACGCGCGCACCGATAGAAGATCGTTAAAACAATAAAAGCAACGCGCGGACAACGCGCGCGCAATGGCTACAGCAAAAACTGAACGAACAATACCGAG